>NW_024609835.1:61442272-61785887 GCF_016920785.2 Ixodes scapularis | reverse complement strand
AGCGGTCGGCGTGCCTCGGCAGCGCTCGTCAACAACCGTCCGCGCAGCATCACATCCTTCGCGTTCGGTTCTTCGTCGCGGCGGGAGAAGGGGTTCTGACTGCGTTTTATGCATAGTATGGGGGAGATTCCATTGTTTATCGAAATTACAGTTCAGCTAGCGCGCTCACTGTGGTGAGGCAAGATTGCCCCTGCGAACCGCGCTAACACAGCGTCCCGCGAGTGCATATCTTTATTGATCATCCCGTTTTCACGCAAGCGCGTGCATATGAAATGCTAGACACTTTTTAGTGGCTCTGCGAACTGCTTCTTTTGGACGAACACTGACGCATTGAAAGCTGGAGTGTCTTTGCCACTCCTGTACAACACTTCACGGTCGTGCCAGCAGCTTTATGCTGCTGGCACGAAACGGATTATGGTCAAAACGCGTTCTTCGTATTCAGAGCTGCACTATATCATGGACACTGACAGGGCAGCAGCAACAAGCAGCTCAGTGACACTGGAGATGCTTGTCCCCAATGCCAGTGCGTGGCTTGCTTTCAGAATGCTCCTTCGACTGTGTAATGTTCGAAAGTGCACAAGAAGTTGTAGATTACAAAAGCTGGCATGTTTGCCTAATAGCAAACGCTCTTTTTTTAGCACAAAGTTTACAGCAGGCTTTTTTTGAGGGGTTGTTACCCTAGATGAACTCTTACTTCGCAAGTTTAGGTTAATTCTGTCAAAACAACACCAAACCCATTAAAAAACTGTGTTGGTCAAATTTCCGTCCTCCTTTTAAAACGCTGACTGAGCTGCCTTTTTTTCAGGGAAGGCTATGGCGACACGGGATGTACCAGAGCCGCAAGAGCTACCACTTCCAGCAGGACCTTGGACCAAGCAGCTGAAGGACTTTCCTTCCGCATTCTCGGAAAGCCACATCCAAGGGCATGGCCAAGCAGCTGGAGCACAGAAGCACACAAGTTCTGGCTACAAAATGTTCAAGGCCCACAAAGTGCAGAACATCTTCCTCCACACCACAAGTGCATCAGAGACAATTGTCAAGGCTAACGTGGAGGCTTCCATGACCCTTACGAAGCGATACGCAGTGCATGCTGTGCTCTGCCAAGATGGGCAGGTCAGCAAGGCTTCCTGTTCCTGCAAGGCTGGACAAGGCGGTGTGTGCAAGCATGTGGCAGCACTGCTTTGGTACATGCTAGACCTGATAAGGGAGGGAAGGTCCTACATCCCGGATGCTCTGGCCTGCACTGAGGGAGCAAGGCAGTGGGGCCCATCTTCAAAGAGAGGTGCAAGTACGGTGTCGTTCAACGAACTAGAATTCGTCAAGCACGACTCTAGCAACAAGGCGAAGAGTGCGAGAAAAACCACGGAAGTGCATGTGGACGTGGCGCAGGCAACCGTCAAGAGGCTGCATACAGATTTCATTGAGAAGGGAATATTCCCAATGTTTGCGGACGTGATGGAAGAAGCTGCCTTCACACCCTTGCCAAGGAAGGTTCAGGAGCACTCGAACACGGATGATGGGGCCTCTGCAGCACGGATCAGCTTGCCCATAAAAGAGTGCTGGAATCACCAGATGCCACCAAGCGATCCATGCACCCTGACTCTTACACAAGCTCAGCACCTGGAGGAACAGACACGTGGCCAAAGCAGAAGTATGCTGTGGCACACGGAACGTGAGAAAAGGATCACGGCATCACAGTTCGGAGACATCGTCAAACGACAAGCACCCGTGAACGAAAAGTTTCTCAGGACGATTTTCTCGGGCGGACATGGCACGACACGTCACATGAGGGCGGGACTTCAGAATGAGGCGGCTGCTCTGAAGCGCTACAAGGCCAAGCAAAAGGTCCAAGTCTTCAGTGTTGGCCTTTGCATCAACCCTGGCCTTCCCATGCTGGGGGCATCACCAGACGGGCTGGTCTGGGACGAAGATATACAGGAGTACGGACTAGTCGAAGTGAAGACCGTGTCACGGGCGATAGATGCGAACCTGACGACCTTCGAGGAGGTGATGAGCAGAGGGTTTGTGGAGTTTATCCATGCGGACAAGAGTGTCGACAAAAAGCACAAGCACTACTACCAGGTGACAGGACAACTTGCGCTCACAGGACTGGAGTGGTGTGACCTTGTTGTTGACTGGGCGAAAGACTGCTGGGTCACACGGGTGCCCTTTGATGAGGCACTCTGGGTGAACGTTATGGTGCCACGCCTGACAGACTTTTTTTTTAAATATCGGAAAGACTGAGTGTTGATCATAAAATTGTAGTGTCTGTTGTGGGCGGTTCTAGTGCCAAGTTTGGACACTTTTGGTAATCGGGTTGCAAACACTGCCCGCGTGGGTGGGCGGCTCCGTACGTCAGCCTGCTGGTTTCGACTTCGACAACACCGGTTCTTGGCCTACCCGGTTTACGCAACTCGAGGAGTACGCTTATGCCTCCGTACTTCGCCAAGCACCACCGGACATTCAGGTGCGGACACTTCTCTACTGCATGGGCCCCGAGGCTCGGGTCCTTCTCGACATGTTCGGCTTGAACGCCGCCTCCCTGAACAACTACAACACGGTGGTCAAGCGCTTCTCGGAACACTTCCTGTACCCCGTCAACGAGGTGTAAGAGTCCTCGAGGTTCCACGAGCGGGTTCAGCAGCCGGGAGAGAGCGTCGACAGTTACTACGCCGAGCTCTGCAAGCTTGTCAAGTGGTGCAACTACCCGTCCCCCAAAGTCGAAGAACGCCTGGTTCGCGACCGGTTCGTTGTTGGTCTTTGCGACGAACGCCTGTCCGGCCAGCTCTGCTGGAAAGCCAAGCTCAGCCTCAAGGACGCGTGGACGCAGGTGAGGCAGATCGAAGACGCCGAAAAAGAAAAAAAACTGCTCGCGGGAGTCGAGAGTGTCCAGGTCACCGTCAACGTTGACGCCACCAAGTCTTGTCATGGTCCGACGCACCAACGCAAGACAACAAAACGGTCAGACGACGCATCAGCAGTGTCTTCACTTGGCGATAACGACCCAGGTTCCTGCAGCTACTGCAGTCGGGCCCCCCACACACGCTCAGACTGTCCTGCTCGGCAGTCTCTGTGCAATTATTGCAAGAAGAAGGGCCACTTCGCGGACGTCTGTTGCGCTCGGAAACGAAAGCAGAGCAAGGTGGCGTTCCTTACCGCTCCACGCAATCCTCGAGACTGAGAAGGCCAAGGCCAAGTACGTTGAGGTCAATGTCGACAACTACACGGCGATATTCAAGGTAGATTCCGGCGCGGAGGCGTCTGCTGTTTCGGAAGCCTTCCCGAACTTACCTCATCATCTGGACAAGGTCGACGACCTGCTGACAGCACCAGGAGACCAGTCGCTAAAAGTCATTGGGTACTTCATGGCTACCCTCCTGTGGCGAGGCAAGACCGGTCATCAGCGTCTGTACGTGATCAAGTCCCTCTCTATGCCCCTGCTCGGGTTCCCAGCCATCCAGGCTCTGGGTGTGGTAAAGTTCTTGGACGACATGAAAGTGCCGGCACCGCAGGGACTTTTCAGAGGTCTCGGCACGCTCAAGGAGGAGTACAAGATTCGGCTACGCCCGGATGCGGTTCCGTTTTCACTTAGTGTTCCATGCCGCATACCGATACCCCTGCGCGAGGTGGTGCAAACAGAACTGGCCAAACTGGAGCAAGACGGAGCCATTCGGCGTGTCACCAACCCCACACCTCGGGACGCTGGACTGTTCATGGTTCCAAAGTCGTCGGGAGGTTACCGTGTCTGTATCGACTTTACAAAATTAAATCAAGTTGTCCCGAGAGAACGTCATGTGCTCCCCACCGTCGATCAAGTCCTGGGACTTCTGGGCGATGCGGCAGTCTTCTCGAAGCTCAAAGTTACCTCAAGCTTCCATCAGGTCAAGCTTTCCAAGGACTCTCAAGAGCTTACGATGTTCATTACGCCGTATGGGCGTTATTGCTTTTGCCGACTCCCATTTGGCATCACGTCGGCCCCTGAGTTTTTCCAGCGACAGGTGGCGTGGATCTTGGAAGTCCTAGACGGATTGGTCAACATGGTCGACGACATCCTAGTCTTCGGCAGAACGAAAAAGGAACATGACCAACGCCTGCGGCAGGTGCTGTTGTGTCTCTCCGAGGCCGGCGTCACCCCTAGCTTCCGTCGACGGTTCGGCCTCAGGTGGACCTGTCTACTCGCGTCATCGTGATGTGCCTCGTCCAGCATCACCACCACGTGTTCGTGGTGATGGTACGGGCCGACACTACTCAACCCATTCTGGAAGACAAGTGGTCGCTCCCAAGAGACTCAATCTGTAAAACTTTGTTTTTTTTCACAGCCAAGGTGTCCGATACTCTCCTTGAACATTCTAAAGGGGGGATTTTGCGGGCGGTGCTAGTGCCAAGTTTGGACACTTTCGGTAATCGGGTTGCAAACACTGTGCCCACGTCTTGTGTAAAAAGCCATTGCCTCGTGTGATAAAGGTGCCTTTTGGTTCCTAGCTCTGGACGCTCAGTTGGTTGCTTGCCGTCGCTGGTGGGCTGTGCAGTTTCACCGCCGGCCACAGCCCGGCACGGCAGTGTCACAAAGGAATCAACCTCATTTTTAATGCCAAAGACTTGGAGAACATATAATAAACCAACTTTTGTGAACTGAAAGTGGCTGTCATGACAAGTAGTTGGAATGCCTCAGACTGCTCATGTCGGCACAAGAATTTGTTGCAAACTGTAGCGCGTACCTCTGTCCGATATAGTAGTCGCAATATTTGTGTACTGAAAATAGAGTTTGTGCACTGTGCATGCTAAATTTCATACACTTTTCCATTGTTTACAAACCCACGCCCCAGCGTGTAATCTTCACAGCCTAGCATGCGCGTGGTCGTCAGTTGTGAAACCGTCCAAAGCACGCGCCATACACACAAACACTAAAGATGGTATGAGAGCGTGTGACACCTAAAGAGGGCATGATCCTCTTCTGCATTATGCGCGAAAGTTCCAACAACGACCATGTGCTGTGGCTACCAACGCCGCTTCCGGCGGCCCACCTGGGAGCAAAATTGGTTTACGGTAGTGTCGTTACTGATTTCAGCGCTATTGATGGTGAAATTTTGGTTGCACGTCAAGGTCCCCACATGTTCTTCCTCTGGGGTGACAGACATCTTCCTTTGGTTTAATCTGTAAACCCTCTAATCTTCATTTGCTGGGGCATATTGACGGAGAATTTTAGTAATTCGCACAATTTACAATGCAACAGCTTGTTTTCAACATCTTGAATTTTTGCCTGTGGCACACGCAATGGCATCTCAGTTAAAGCCCCTTCATGTTTTAAAAGTAGCGCAAAGTGCGTCGATGCACGAGGCACGTGCAACATGCAGCCCTTGGGAAGATCATGGCGACACAGCGCAGCACTGAGCTAGATTTCAGACGCCATGTCCTTCCCAGAAGTGGCACACGGTACGTGTCTCGAGAATTTCCACAACAATGAATGGCGCCACTTTTCCCAGGATAGAGGGGCTTTAATCTCAGTCTGCCTGTTGCCCCACCAAACAGTTCTGCTAGGAGTCGACTGTGGCCCCACCATTACGTCTATTTTTCTTTATTAACCACTACATTTCCGCCCTTTTTAGAGGATATGTGTGTATTAAAATAAAACATCCAAAAGTATTGAAATTAATTTAATCAGTCCTAGTTAAAAATTAAGAATAATCAAATGCTCGCTACTCTGTCGTGTAGTGTGCAACCAATCTAAAATTAAAACCTGGCAAGTTTGGACAACATTTTATTGCGTTGAGTACTTCTGACAGGAATCCTAACGTCCTTGATTTCTTTCATCATGACCATCTACCTTTGCTTTGAAACATTTATTTAACGACCAAAGAAGTGGCCACCATATCTGCCCTGCTGTTTGGGCATAAAAAGAGGAAAAGCTTTTAATCTTCTCGGGAGCTTCCAGGGCGAATGAGACAAGTGGCAGCGATCAGGGACTCCTGGGGCTTCAGTAGTCTGGAGTCACCTGGTTGATCTCGGCGAGTATGGTTTCCTTGAGTGCCGTAGGGAGGTTCTGAAGTTGCCCGACTGTGACGTTGTTGGGGGCCAGGTGCACTGCGAGTGGAGGGTGAACGGGCAATCCATCCCAAGAGCTTGGTGACAGGGTGAACACAAGTGTAGCATCCAGAGTCATGTTGCGCTGGTTGCGGAAAAAAGACGTCCGAGGCCCGTTCAGCTAGCTCCTCGGGAGAGACACCTTTGCGAAGGGCAACAGTGGCAGCAAATTGCCTAGGTTTGTGGTCCCCGAGGAGAGAACGGAGGAGCCTTCAAACTTTCGAAAGATGGCTATTGCCGGAGATGGATCTGCACAGGGAAGTCCAGCAGTTGGAAGCGAGTTCCGAAGTGTAGCACGAGATAGTCTTTTGGAGTTTATGTGAAGGTTTGAGGAGTCGTCGTGGTCTGCGAGAACGGCGGTAACAGGCCAACAGGTGAATGCGGCGGTCCAGTAAGTAAATGCTCGTCAAAGCGGCATCGTCCGGTACGGTTAGCCGCTTTGTGGCAGACTTGTGGGCGGACTGGATAGCTTGTATAATGTCGGAAAAGCCAGCAAGTTCCATGACAGAAGAAAGAGCTGCTCGGAAGTTGTCCCACTTAGTGAAGAATGTGTCGCAGCAGGCGCGACAGTGAGATAGGGTTGCGGATAGGAAGTCGTAGCGTAAAATAATGGGGAGGTGATCACCGCCGAGGCGGTCGCCGGCGACATGCCATCTCCAGCGTCGAGGGTAACGAGCACAGGTAAAGTCGGGGCAGGTGTCCTGCTGTTGGGAGGATTGTTTGATACGTGTGGGGGTGTCTGGGATGTTGAGGAACGAAAGTTTCAGCCCTGTGAGGTCTGCAAGAAGCCGCGTGCCGTGGGGAAGGTCAATGTCGTAGCCCCATGCGTGTGTTTGGCATTAAGATCACCGCAAACGGGAACGTCGTCTTTTGGATAAAGACGGGCGAAGTGCTTAAAAAAAGGGATGTTTAGCGGCTGCCTTGTCCAGCGGTTTAGCGATGTGTCTGGAGCCACATAGACAGAGAAGAGAAAAACGGGCCGTTGAGGAATTGGCGGCAACCCGTAACGCTGGTCATTGCAGAGCACCTCTGTGAGGTGTCGAGAAGAGTGAAGCACACTGATCGATGAACGTACAGGGCGGAACGAATCCAAGGCAAGGGGGCACTAGTCTCAATGTTCGGAGCAAGTCCATCGTACTGTGGCAAAGAAGGGAGGGGGCCGTTGATTTCTTGTAGAGCAAACGCAGCGGCCATGTCGGATGACGAGTGAAGATAAAATTTTTCGATGAAGTCTGCCTTCTTCTGTTTAAGCGAGCAACAGTTCCACTGAACAATCCTGGGGGCGCTAACCATGTTTGCGTGGTGATAGTGGGGGGCCGCCGAACGGAATGATGCCCTGCATCGCGAGGCGCCCGATTACTGCACGGGTGCAGGTATCCACGAGAGTAAACAGCGAGTTTTGCATCGTCGGAATTCGCTGCGTGGCTGCCAGCATTTGTTTTGTGAAAAGGGTGATTTGTTGTTGCAAGCCAGTAAAGTCTGACCCTGACGGAAGTAGGGCAGGCGTCTCACTAGTGCTGTTGACAGCTCTCGCTGATTCTGCGAAGGTGGTCCGAGGCGGTTCTGATGTTGGGACTTGTGTGAGGTCGGCGGTGATGTTGTGTGCCGGCGTTAGGAGTTTTGTGGCGAGCACCGGGCGGGAGTCAGTCTTCTGCTTCGCAGACCTCGGTGCTGCGATGAGGGCTTTGGGCGCAGATAACAGCACAGCTTGCTGAGCAGGAGCTAGTTTCAGGCGTCACTGGTGGTGACGCCGGCTTCTCTTTGGATGTTGATGAAGGCAACTGACGACGCTGTGTTGTGCCGTTGGCTTGGGTGCTGTTGGGGCACTGGGCAACGCGAGGCTGGTGCCGTCGAATGTAATGAGTGCCGACCCAGAGTTTGTGAGAGGACCGGCCTGGAGGATAGCAGATTTCCGGCAATGAAGGTTTTTTAGGACGCAGAATCCAGGTCGCCAGACTTTTTTTATGAATCCGCGAACCTGGCCACGGCGAATGGCCTCGTAGCCTTGCACGGAGACCTGCAGAGTGCCGATCGGGATGTATGTTACATTGAGGAATGCATCGCACACTTGAGACAAAGCAGCATCAACTGCAAGTTGATTACTGCAGTCGAGGTACCTCACTTGGTAGGGGGCTGCAATGGTGTAGGAGACCTGAGGTCTATCTGTGCAGCAACTGCAGAGTCAATGGCAAGAAAGACCCCGTCCATGATGCGGCATGGTTTGGCCGGCCGTAGAATGACAGTGTGGGAGAACTCACTGCAGAACGATGCTGCTGGAGGCGCCGCGGGCGGGGCCGCCTTACGTCGGCGAGAGACAGGATGCCATCCGTCCTCCAGGGGGAACGAGTCAGGGTTCGAGTCACGTTGGATGCACCGGGGTGAGGTGGTAAGCTTAGTCGCAGCGGCGCCGAAGAAAAAAATGCCACGAGCACGCTTCGTTTCATTGGCGGCAGTGCGGATGTGGCAACTGTTGTTGAGGGGCGACAACTTGCTTTCGGGATCATCGTCGCCGAGGATGGAGAATGGATTCTGAGTAAAGACCGCAGGTTGAATTCACGCGGCAACAAGTGGTGCATCAAGAAGCGACGTGACGGCAGGAGTGGTTGCACCGGCTGTGGGTGGTGCATTGAGCGGTAAGCTTCAGACAGCGGGAGAAGCCAGCGTGGCCTCGGTGGGTTGTGAGTCCATTTCGTTGGGTAGAGGAAAGTCCCGAGGGCCGTAGTCGGTGCTAATGGTCGTCATGGGTCATGAGGGCGTGTGGGCACAAAAAGTTGCCGGAGCTGAAGTGAGCTAGATAGAGAGATATGGCCTCTTTTTTCTCCACGACCATCTACGAAGCCACAAGACTGCAGCTCTAGCTTCGACTGAGCAGTGGCTCTCTCGTGAAATTGCACAGCAAAGCACAGACCTTCCAGATAGAGTCCAGGCTCTTGCTCATACTGTTTGGGAAAGTACCCCTCAAGATTCGAAAACACTTCATTTGTCCAATCACTCGTTCCACGTGGATCCGGACCTTCGCAATCGCCCTAGTTTTCGCTTCGTCCTCCAGGGAGAGCTGTAGCCTTCCCCCAAGGAAAGGTGGAATGTTCAGGTTAGCCCCTGCAGCTTCGACCTCTTCAGTGATCAAAAAGCCTCTGTCCGCCATGACAGAGTCTCCGGGCTCAAGAAGGTTGCATAGCCCGGAACATGCGGTCAGGGCTTTGTCAGAGACGCGGCCAGGGGCAAGGTCGCTCACGAACGACACGAACCCATTGGGGGTGATGCCCAGCAGTCCCTTGGCAGTGTTGTGGCACTTGTAGCTTGAGTAGGTATCACTCTGCACCCTGAAGTCGCTAGGTGTCTCGATGAAGATTTCCGTGCAATCCAGAATGACTCTCGTCGATGGATACGCCTCGATGAAGCACTCCGGCATGTGCTTGTTCACAACCTGTCGCGACGGCCAGTAGTTGAGTTGAGCAAGGTAGTCCGCTAGGTAACCAATCCAGAATGTCCACACCCGGCTGACTGTGCTGATGTGGATACGAAACCGGTATGCAAGGTCCTGCTCCAAAAGTCCCACCCTCAGGCGGGACAACACGAGCAGCAGCTGATCATCCATGGATAGATAAGGTGACCTTCTCTGCGGACCTTGACTTTCCTTGTGAGCTTCATAACCTGCCTGAACAAACTTGTAAAAGGCGAGAAATCTCTCCAGGGAGTCGAATCCCGTGTAGAAGGCCAGTTTCTTTGGGTCCTGTTGCACGGCTGTGAGCGTGAAGTTCTGAAAGGGGATTGTAGCATCGATGACCTCCTCTGCTTTGTCATACATCTCCTCAAGATGGGCTACTTTCTTCCGCAGAGCTTCATTTTCTTTCTGTAGACGGTCGTTGTCCTTGCGCAGTTTCTCGTTTGCAGAAGCGAGCTCCTCTAGCTGCCTGATGCGATCACGCAGGGCTTGATCGATACATCCTGTGATGCTGTACTGGTGGTCTGCCAGATGGGGAGATAGCAAAATAAATATCACATCATTTTTGCAGTCAAATATCAAAACAAAAAACTAGGCTTTCTCCTTGTAATTGCCTTGGCTCTGCCAAATAGCATATCATGTGCCATACAAAAAAAGCATCACATGTTAAAGGGGCCAAGAAACGATATGCATTTGGATGTTCTGCACCTCATACAAGCATACTGACGTCTGTAGCACAAATATAATCTATATAATAATCTATATACCACAAACCAGAGGCTCCCCTGCCAAGGTTATATTCTGAGGAATAGAAGGCTAATTTACAGTCAGAAATCACAATGTTGAGAAAGCCTAGGGTTCACACCAGGGTGACGACACTTGAATACAGACGGCTTATGAACTGGACCCAAGCACTGAGTGAGCACCTGACTATTTGGTTACAATCAATGCCATGGTAACTATTGGGGCTTGGGCTTGTGTCTAATCACTGCGCCAACAGTAGCAGCTAACCCCTAACAGTAATCATGTGATTATTTTACCTGGCTGTGAGGAAGAGCAGAATATTGCTTGTTCTCAAGCTTTATTGTGCGACAGCAGCATTTAGCAGAAGTAACTGAGTCGGTTTATGACCTCTTTAATGCTGCTCTGTTCCACACGAAGGAGCTATAATGGGAATGCTGGCTATTCGCCTTGAGATCCGATCGTCAGGGGTGCTGCGGGGAAATGCGGAACTAAGCTTTGTTCTACACTTACTTGGAGCACGGAGAATGCTGCGGACGCTAACTCGAAGCCCTGAGAGGCTCCGGTGCAGCGTTCGTGCGCATGCATTGGAGTCAACTGCGAATTCTAAGAGCATGCATAGCCTTGCCCGTGCTCCATAACAAAAGTGGGGATGGTTTTTTTGTGGACGCCAGAGAATCGCCGCTTGTCTTGTAGGAAACAATGGATAAACAAAAGCATGTGTCCCCACTTTTCAATCTGGATCTTGAGGCAAATAACATGCAAGCAGGGCTGTGGCAGCATCTCCTTTGTACCTGGCAGACAATGAAGTGAGGGTGTGACCGCAATCTGAAAGAACAACTCCGCGGGTACCTTGCATGTGCGGTATCTTAGAGTGCACCGTGCCATATGGTGCTGCGAGTATGGAACGGCCACAACTTGCGTGCTATAGCCAGCGGTGACTGAGTTAGTACAGTTTGTAAAGTTCGACGTACTGCATGTAAGTGTTCCATGCACCTATCGGGACTGCTGCACAGTTGACAGGGATGCCAAATAAACAGACGAGCAACACTGATGCTCAATGTTAGGAGCTTACCGCTAGCTATTACATCATCAGTGTCAGGGGCACCAGCGGAGGCCAAGGGGCTGCCGGGTTGTGCTGGCTCCTGGCTAGCAGGCAGGGTCACGGTCTGTGCCAGGTCAAGGTCCGACAGAAAGTAGGCCGGCAGCGGCTGCAGCGCATGGCGCTTCCTTGCGCAGATCATGTTTGGGACCTTTGGGCAGGCCGCAACATCTGCAGGCAAGGATAAGGCAATTGTTCACGCAATTATTTTATAAGCATTACATACCGGCTGGAATTCTGTCTAGCACAGGGCACAGCTTACACTGTACGGAGCACATAACATGTCAAACAACCAAGAGCTCAGCTGGATCAATAGCGGTCACTGTTTCTACCCTTTGGTAGCTGGTCTGGAATGTTGTAGCCAAATAGCGATTGTTGCAGTTCTTTCTGAGACGAAGTGCATTCAACAGCCACCGGCGTATAAAAGAAGGGAACAAAGTTTATATCCTTATTCAACATAGTTTGGCACACAACAAAAGGTTTGTCCCAAGCGAGCCAATCAGAGTACACTTCTCTAGTAAAGAGCTGTCACATACATTTGACTTCAACACTTCAATCAGTTCACAGGGGTTATAGAGTCTGCCACCTGCCATGTTACTGTGAAATCGACTATATTCGGTGCCATCTTAGGCTGTCCATACTTGCCTAAAGGGCCCTTTATTAAACATAATTATATTTCCGCATTCATATGTGTTTCCATTTGTGACACGAACGATATGCACAGCTGCAACTTCTTACAAAGCAGTTGGCTCAAGCATATTACGACCGCAAACTCCTGACAAGGCATGTCCAACTCTATCTGCTTGAATGGTCACTAGGAAGCTGCCTAGTCAAGCAAACACGGTGGACAGTAATTATAGAGTCCTTGCACCTGACGTCAGTTTTCGCTCAAAATATTTCTAGAATTCATGTTGGTACATTTTCTCCTATGTTTTTCTATGTGCTAAGAGAGTGTTTTCCAGCTCGCTGAAGTCCTCTTGCATTGTGACCGACTGTGTCAGATAGAGCAGTCGGAAATATAAAGAAGCATCGTCTGGTACCGTTCAAACACACTGCTGTTATTTAGAGTCGAGATGAGCTGGCACTTCAATGTACGACAGGAAACATGCAGAGCCTTCACTACTTTCCACAACGAGAGAGCTGGATTAAAAGCTGTCATTTGGGGCCATCAGAGATGAAGGCAGCAGAGCGACATCCCCTGGTGCCTTGAGCAGCAAGCTAGCTAAGCCAAGCCAAATCCTTGAAAAAGGCAGTCAGTAGGTTTATATGCCACCTATTCCCACTGCAAATTTAATGACGGACGAGAATGTTATACTTTTTCAGTTTCAGTGATATCCTTGATGCTACTTAACCGCACGTCGCAAAACCTCTTTTCGATTGCAGTCCATTTGCGTCGTCTAGCCGTTGAGAGATCTCATGTATTCAGACAAAACATTGTTATTATGTCTGCAGCTCTACAAAATCTGACATTACGATTGCTTGAAGCTCCGTCTTTTTCTATGAGAGCGATGATTGCTTCCGTAGGTCACGTATTTCGCCATGCTCACTGGGTAGCACCGCTGTCCACAAATCACCAGACGCCACCAGCAGTGACGTAGCTCACGTGAGAAACGACCCATGTATACAGTGATCACAAGCAAGAATATAAGCAGGGAAAAACAACTATTGCAGAAAGAAACAAAAATAGGCAAATAACATACACTTCGGAAATGTCCTGGTTGGAAAAAACCGGGGAGCTTTGTCCTCGTACTTCTTTCTCCCAGTTTCGTTAAAATGAGCGCCGCATATTCTGCTGTCAGAGGTTGGCGTCCACAGAGAGAACCGTCCAGTGGTACCTGCATGCAAAAGAAGCAGTTAGCACCATATTAAGATTCACCCATTCAACTTTGGAGCAAGTGCAACTCAATCTCAGTGGTAAGAATGGATGCAGCAGCCGTGGCGTCTGAACAGGGGCGTCAGTAAACTATCCGGGCAAGGGGGTAGAATTCAGTTCTCCTCCTCCCCCATCGTCACCCCACCGCCTTCTAAACACTTCCAGTACCATTGTGCAGCGGGCACTAAGAACAAGCACATAGTTTATGCCTAACAAACCTGGAGTGGATGCACGCTGAAAATGATAGAAGCACTGTGAGAGTATCTTTGCTTTAGCTGTAGGGTAGTGAGATGAAGCGACATTCCTGCGATGCAATCAAATATTGGTATGTCGGTGCAGGTGGAAGTGGCCAAGAGAGTGAAAAGGGCACATGCAACATCTGGGATTCTTTGAGATTGTCTTTTTTGTTTCAGTCGTATGTTGCACTTATAGGTCAAAAATAATGAATGCTATTTTTATTTTTAAAAAAAATGTGTTTCGCAGGTATGTTGTACATATGGGTAAAATGACTTGGGCCACGTCGGACAGTACACACACTGTACCTTCCTGATCATTGTCAGGAAAGTGTAGATAACAAGTAAAAAAATATGGTAAATACCTTTCCTGTTGATTCGCTGTACCCAAATGTTGCGTAGATGGCTGTTCTTCGGAAAGCGATTCCAGGACACATGCTTGGCAGTGAGAGTGGTGTGGGCACAGCCCGGTACACAGCAGGTTGTACCGCCCGTCATGTGGCTTCTGAGGGTGACCTAAGAAGATACTACATTCAGCTGACATCTCGAATAGTGAAATAAATAAGTGAAGTGACCATCAGTTTCAAAGTTGCAGTTGCTGACATAACTCGCTTGCTAAGGGCCCGCTCAACTCACAACCGCTGTTAAGAGCGATTGTGAAGCTATGCGATGTACTACATACGCATACCAGCCGCGACGATGAATCACCGGCGCTCGCGGACGGTCAGCGAACGCGAGAAAAGTGACGCCGCGCGGACGGTTGTTGACGAGCGCTGCCGAGGCACGCCGACCGCTGGTACAGCTTCGCAAGCGTCCGAAGGGCAAAAAGATCGCAACGACAAAGCACCGTCCCGAATGTTGAGCACGCAAGCAGTACTCGATATCCCACGCTCACATTTCACAGGGCGAGCGCATCACGAAGCGAAGGCATGTCGGCCTTCGCTTCGTGATGACTACTTTATTTCTCTGCTTACAGCGGTGACATTTGTAGTGATGTTCGAAACTGCTCTCTCGCGACCGCACACGAGTTAAATGAACGGCCTAGGAGCGGGATAGAGCGTAACGGCAACAGTCAGTACTCACCCCGGGAGCGGCGAACGAAGCGGCGTGGTGTCCGTCGACGGCCGCGTCGAAAACGATGGAATATGCACAAAAACACGTAATATACAGAAGAAATACAAAGCGCTGAACGAAATAGATACACTTATGAACAAGAAAAATACACTGGAGTAGATAAAAAAGAGGATTATTAAGTATAAACAACGAAGATGAAAAGTATGTCTAGAGCGAGGTGATGCGATTCCAACGGAGAGCAGCCAGACGACGGGGGCCGACAGAACACCGATCCCAAGATTCCTCGCGCGCGCGCCGGGGCGCTTGGGAGGACTGCAAATGGTCTATTTGCCCGAGTTCGGCTGAAGGTAAAAATAATATTTAAAAATGCAAAAAAAAAAAAAAAAAAAAACACTTGCCTTAGTCAAAAGTTACGAAGGAAAACTTAAAATCCTATGTATTCTAATAAAAAAAAATTGTTGTGGGTGGGGTTGGGAATGCGGAAGGGAAAGAAAGTGTTCTCACCTTGCTAACGTTCTCTGTTTTCCTTTATCACCCAAAAAAACTTTTGCTAGCTTTGAGAAGAAAATGACTGCCCAAAGAACTTCTTTTTTTTTAGAGCGGAAAGTTTTTTTTTTATTTGTACAAAGATTCACTACCTGGACGAACTTATGTGGTGAATTAGTGTCGTAGCTTACAAATTCGGCTTTTACGCGCCTGAGGAAAAAATAACGCAAAAACAGACGTCTACAGCTTGACACACGTCTGTTCGGTTGTTGCGGAACGCGCCGGAGAGCCTCAAAGCTTCGTGTCTGGGACTGACCCGCCGCGCGAAAGCGCCAGCACTGTACGTCACTGGCAGCGCGGCGTAGAGCAACGCCGCTCCATCCACGGAGCCCCGATGACAATTTAGGCCTAGCGACGAGTGCGGGAGACCACACGCACGCCGACAGCTGCCGAGTACGGTACCGAACGAGTTCACTCGTTTTCCAGTCGCTAGCTTTTGGGCAGACATGTACAAATTACTCAAAAAAGGTAGTTAAGTTAAGTTACTGAGTATCGACGCCAAAAGTAATTGGAGTAGAGTAGAAATTACGCATTAGTCATAGTAATTGAGTAAACTACTAACTACTGTAAAAAAGTAGCGAGTTACTTTGAAGTTACTTTCCAAGTTACTTTTTTATATTTTTGTCGTAGCAAAATGAACAGCAGTTTTGATCAATGAAAAACCCTGCGAGCCTAAAATAAATGCAGTCTATTTATAGCTTGCGTTTTCGCCAAAATAGTTTATTCGCTCGCAGAAGCAATTGACTTTCAAAGTTCTTGATGGGAGAGTTTTCCCCTTTTCCTTTTAAAGACGTCCCCAGCCAAGCTAAATAGACGTTCCACCATGGCACTGAATGGAACAGCAGCGTTGAATTTGAGAAACAGGCTGTGCAGGGTCGAGAAAGCGAGTGTCGGCATCTTAGGTGTCCATGACGAAACATGTGAGGTTTGCCTCGGGTAGAGGGTTTTTTATGACAAACTTTCCTCCTTTTTTTCTTTTTTCTTCGTCAAGTTGAGATTGTTATGACTGGCCCCTCTTTATTCCGACGTCCTTCTGAGAGTACGCTGAGCGAGTGCACCAGACCGTCAAGGGTTCAAGTCTCGCGCCACGACGATGAGATCATCCGGACGACTGCGCGTCCCGTTGTAGTGCTAGTGCTACGCTACTGAAAAAAGAAATGTTTTGGTCTAACAGAAGATGAACCGAAGTATACTTCGCCGCTGACGCCGGGTCCAACAAAAGGATCTCCCAAGGGTGACTCGCAATCCTCGCCGGCGACTACAATATTCTGACGCGACGGATACGCTTGACAAGTAAATCGTTTTTAACAAAGAGGAGGTCTCCCTGGCGTGGATGGTCGGAAGGACACGAAGGATTACGTGAACAAGCATCGTCGCTCGTATACAGTTGCAGCTGGAAGCGGGAACGTGCTTCCATGAACGGATTATCCGTGCCAGGGTTTGTGCGCGGGGGAGTCCGGCTTTGCAAAGGCGTATGCGCTGACGACAAGGCGACCATGGGAACAGGCGCCCAGCTGCGAGGTCATTCCAGTGGCCCCTCCCGTGGAACCTACCGCCTGAATCAGAACTCTCTAAAGACAGACAACAACTTTCGAAGTGTCCCCGTCTTTCACGGTTGCAGCTGGAAACGCGGCGCCTGCGTGCATTACCGGATTAGGTCAATACCCGACCAAGGCTTGTTAAGCATCTCTTCCTGCATTCGTGCGTGCCGGTGTTATGTTTTGGCTGCTCGTCGCCACCTTGACCCAAGGACACCTTCCCGAACAAGGGGGCCCCATGTTAGGGAAGGCCTCTTCATCTGCCGGCGTCTTATTCATTTCTGCGCTCAAGCTTTCGTGATGGGCAAAATTAGCACTATATAATTTCGAAAGTAGTTAGTAATTTGAGTAGAAGTTACCTGAAGAAAGTAGTTAAATTAAACTACTAATTACCCAAATCAAATTTTAATTGAAAGTTACCAAGTTACTCAAAAAAGTAGTTAAACTACAGTAGTTTGAGTAGAGTAGTTGAACTACGTCCAAGTCTGCTTTTGGGTATACAAGCAACGAGTACGGCACGGCATAGCGCACGCGCGGCGGCGGCCGCCGAGTACGCCACCGAACGAGTTGACGGGTTTTCCAGTCGCTAGCTTTTGGGTATACGCACTAACTCTTGCTACATATGCTGGATAACTACCACATATACAGAGTTAAAACAAAATCAGTTTGCCTTCTATCTTTAGACGACTAGCGCAACAGAGGTAGGTGCCGCTTGGACTGCGTACTCGCTGAACGAGGACGATCTTGGCGTCACGTCCACATAGCGGCTGATTTCCAGTGTTGCCGGAACCTCGAGCGGCTAGTTTCGGTTTTGTCGGCCGCGCCCCAAACAAAACTTTGAGACGTCGATATCTTTAAAACTACGCACAATAGCGAGAAAAAAATTACACCTTGCAACTCAGGGGCGCTAACTGCACTAAAAACAGCCATAATCCCAAAATCGAAAGTATGGACCGGAGTTGCCCTTTAATATCGGTTGATAACAGGATATTTTGACAGTGGTAGTAGTTTTCGTGCTCACATTTTGAGGCGAAGGAGCCATCGGGGGCCCCAAATCTCACCGAACGCGAGAAGGACACTCTACTTGCTACATCGCTGAAGACAAAACATCATGGATATAAGTAGGCAGGTAAGATGACTACTAAAACCAAGTCAAACCTGAGACCGATGAAGTTCAAAACAGTGACGAACTCGCCACGGCAGCTGCGAAAATGCCCGGAAATCGTCGAATAGAAGTCGTCGAGAGGTCAGGTCACGAGACCTTGCATCGACGGTACTCGTTGCTATCAGCAAGGTGACAGAACTGCACTGTACCGTCGTTGAACATCCGCTGCAGCCTCAAACGGACTTCAATTTCACACTGTCAAGTTCAAAAAAAAAAAAAAAAAAACTCCCACTAGTACATTACATCGTGCCGATAAGAACGGTCGTCTCTTCGCATCACCTGCCTCAGCCTGCCCCGATACAGCAATGCACGAATCTAACATAGTAGTCGTTACGATTTGTCGTCGCCACGAATGAAAGATATAAAGCAAAATATTCATAAAAAATCGCGATCACCAAAAAAGTTACGGAGGACACAACAAGGCGCAACTTTCAACTGAATTTTATTGAAAACGTGTTCCGGTATATAGTCTCAACCATCGTCACAATGACAACAAACGACAAAAGTAAAGGGAAAACACCATCACAGAGCACAACTCGGAAACAACAGTATCTCGTTCTCGCGAAACGAATGAAAGATATAAAAAAAAAAAAATGCGATCACCAAAAAAGTTAGTTATGGAACGATACAGTTTTCTGAAGCCAAGATTCTACTCGCGAGCTAAGGAGAATTCACTGAAGATTGTCTCAAAACTCAGAAAACGAAAGAAATCGAATTTTCGCTGTTGTATTACTTAAAAGCGCCGCAATCTAATGCAAACGGCAGAGGTGTCGACAATCAGCTGATCGCCGAGATCATGTACTGCCACTATTCAACGCGCTGATCAGATTGAAGGATACGCGCTGCAAGTGTAGACAAACAAGGTGGTAAATAACAATACGTTACAGCTATGCGAAAATTAGTAAGTACATACGAATAAGCTCGTTGATAGAAGAACCAACGGGAATACAGACGTGAGCCCCACAGCTCCGTACGTTTCTCGGTTAGGGCTAACACGCCCTGAAAGTGGAGGGCCAACTTGAAAACAGGGGTCGATCAACACTTCACGCGAGAATATTTTGCATCCTTGTCACAATCGAAAGTCATTTTGTCGAAACTTTCCCGCTGATGTAGCCTAAAACACTTTGCACAACCAATTTCGTCCACCGCGTCGACCGCGACAAACCAGCCGCCATGTTTTTAATCCAGGATTAAGAAACAACCAGAAGCAAAGCGCCCAATGTTGGGCGCTTAAGTTAAGCGTAGTTTAGTGCTAGGTTTAGCGATAAGCGAGTTTGGTGCAACCGAACGAAACCGAAACTAAGCTTAAGTTCCCGGCTAAGCTCCGCTTTGCGCTAAGCGACGTTGGTGCAACCGGCCCTTAATCAGTCATTTTTAGAAAGACTTTGAGCGCGTGAGAAGCGCAGTAGCTAGTACGCTGAAGTTACCACGGAGCAGGTACAAGGCTAGGGCTAGTTAAGAGACGGAAAAATTGCGCGGGCGCCATACCGCAGCAACCGCTAGCCTTGTACCTACTCCACGAGTGGTAACTTTGGTGTACTACTACACTTCTCACGCTCTGAAAGTTTTTCTAAAAATGACTGTTGTAGGGGTTCTGGATGACCCTCAGAAAGTTTCTAATTGGAATCATATGTCTATTTCCACTAATTAAAAAGTTAATTACCGAATTTTAATTAATTAGCCGACTTGACCCAAAGATTGGCCACCCACATAATGTCCGCCTGGCCGTATAACTTACCTGCACATACCGCATTATCGTAGCTTTCACGTTTTATTGTTTTTAAACAAATATTTAATAATAAAAAAAACTGTATTTATATATATCGGGTGTTCTTGCGAAGACTCAAAAATCCTAAAAATTACGACGTTGAAAAAAAAAAAAGAAACTGTCTGCTGGAAGGAACTATCAGCCACGGCAGACGTCAGGAATTGCCAAAAACATACTAATTAGCCAGCTAATTAACTAAAACGTGTTAATCAACTTTTTAATTAGTGGAAATAGACATATGGTTCCAATTAAAAAGTTGCTGGGCGTTATCGAAAACCCATAAATCAGTCATTTTCAGAAAGACTTTGAGCGCGTGAGAAGAGTAGTTGCGCACTAAAGTTACCACTCGTGGAGCAGGTACAAGGCTAGCGGTTGCGGTAAGGCGCCCGCGCGATTTTTACGCCTCTTATCTAGCCCCAGCCTTGTACCTAGCTGTTCCGCGAGTGGTAGCTTTAGTGCGCTACTACTCTCCTCACGCGCTCAGTCTTTCTCAAAATGACTGATTTAATGGTTTTCGATAACGCTCGGCAACTGTCTAATTGGAACAATATGTATATTTCCACTAATTAAAAAGTTAACTAACAAACTTTAATTAATTGGCTGGCTAATTAGTATGTTTTTTGCAATTCTTGACGTCCGCAGTGGCTGGCAGTTTGTTCCCAAAGACAGTTTCTTTTTTTTTTTTTTTTCAAACGCCCAAATTTTTAGGATTTTTGAGAGTAACCTGCTGATTGCAGTTCATTGACGAGACTTGTTTTTACAGCTGTATTTTGATCACCAGAAACCGTACTAACCTGATGTATTTATGGTATTCCACACGTGCAGAAGGGATCACACTGAAGAATGTAACCGCGACCTTTGACTGAGTAGTCGATCGTTATATTACAGGGAAAAATGCAGCTTACATCAGGTATCGCACGGTTGAACTCCTGTGAATATGTGCCGTGAATGTGGCAACGGTGACTGAACAGTATTGAGGAGGAAATTCAACCGCTGCGCCCCAAAGCGGCTAACTTTATCACTACACCCATGGGGTCAGCAACAATGACGCAGCTCTTGGCTGCCGAAGCCGAACGCGAACCAGGGTTCGACCGAGACTTTGTTCTCCCGTCGCCCGAGGAGGGGCTCCTTTGTAGCCTCTCTGGCTTGCCTGAACAATGCAGCATGCTCCGTACATGGGACCAGCACCTGCTCAGCAAAAAGGCCAAAGTGGGTCAAGCTCGCATCCTCTGGCGACTGCTTTCGGGAGAGATCCGGCTTGTTGCGTTCCGCCACAGTCAGAGCCTTTTATACTGCCACAGTCACTCCGTTTATTGTCTACCTTTTTACATTATCTGTTGGATAAAAACCGAGCTTCGGCGAAAACAAACTGGAAAGATCCTAATGCAATGGGACTTTTTCGGAGTTTCCACGGCGCATGCACAGCAGCAGCAGACAGTAGTCCGCCATTTTTGATGGCGTGATGCTTCCGGCTCGAAACTGCGGGAGGCAGCTGTGGTAGCGCGTTTCGAAGTTCTTCAACATTAGTGTTGCCAGATTGGGCTATATATAGCCAAATTGGGCTACATTTCTTTCTCGTTGGCGTAAAAATTTTGTGGTTGGCTATGTGGCTATTTTGGGCTATTTCTAAAAATGCGGCGAACTTTTGTCGAACCTCGGGTTCGACGCCGAAATTTGAGGTTCGGCTAATTGATTTTCGAACTTTTAATCAGTTTCGAAATAAAAGTTTCTCTTTTGGCTAGTCGAGAGGAGGGAGAGAACGGAGAAAGGCTTCAAACTCCTACAAACTTTGGGGTTTTCGCATTACGCAGTGAAGCAATGCTTGCAGAGTTTAAGCGGTCTCCCTACAGCGCAGTGGAGCAAACCAAACAGGTTGCACTATTACCAGAGGCCCGGTAGCGCACCTTCAACCCGGACGCATATGGCTCTGCCCGGACGTGGACTGAACTCTCCAAATGCTGCTTTGGTGCTTATTGTGAGAATCCTTAGGCGCCCAGGCTTGTAAAAATGAGAAGTCCGCAGTTTCCCCGCTAAACAATTGACAACCTTCCAGTCGTTGCACACCCCAAGACAGGACAACACAATCTGAAATAGCGTGAACATGAATGGGTGACACTACTATTCTTCACAAAGAAAAAGAGACGGGGGGATATTAGTAAGGACCTGGGGTATTGGGGTTCTGGTTTGAAACACCCAGTGTCATGACTGTTCTGTTTCTGTATTTTGTTCTTTTATTGTATGATCATATCTCCCGGGCTTCACCATAAAGCTGTCTTTGTGTGTTTTGTAGTTCTGTGTGCTTTGTGTGTTTTGTACTTCAAAATGACTTGATTACCCTAGAAACATGGTGTAAAAAGTGGCAAATGCAAATCAACATCCTAAAAAAATTCTTAAACTTCAGCACTAAGCGAAGTGCCACAGTGTTTAGCTACTCTATTTTAATACACCCATTGAACATGTGCACACGTATAAATATCTTGGGGTTCATTTTACGTCAAACTTATCATGGGAAGCTCATATTAATCACGTCGTTGTAAAGGTAAGTCAAAGCCTCGGTTTTTTTAGACGAACACTACATATGGCTAACCGGGAGACAAAACTCGTAGCTTACACTGCCCTTGTTCGCCCGCAGCTTGAGTGTGCATCTACAACATGGAACCCCCACCAGGCTTACCTAATACAGAAATTAGAGTCGATCCAAAGTAGGGCAACTCGGTTCATTCTTAAAAACTACACACACACACTAGCATTACTACGCTCAAAAAAGAACTCGGCCTGCCACTGCTCGCGGAAAGAAGGAAACTGACCAGACTTGTTTCATTACACGCTTTGTATTATCAGGCCCCTTTAAAGAGAGAATTGTACTGTCCTGCGGCTCATCACATTTCTCCTCGTACAGACCATTCTCAGAAAGTTCATTTGGTAACACCAAGGACCAACC
Source organism: Ixodes scapularis (assembly GCF_016920785.2). Taxonomy (NCBI): domain Eukaryota; kingdom Metazoa; phylum Arthropoda; class Arachnida; order Ixodida; family Ixodidae; genus Ixodes; species Ixodes scapularis. Next base: position 61,763,380 of record NW_024609835.1, on the reverse strand, counting down.
TTTTTAAATTCTCTCCACTGCAATTATCACTTTCAGAATGGAACTCTCTGCCAGAACATATTGTTACAATTCAAGACTCATCTGGATTCAGAGCTGCACTTGCTACTTTTCTCGATATTTAGCAACCTTTAACCCTTTGTTTTTCCTTTCTTTGTTTTTCTTTGCTGTCAAAGCCCCCCCTTATGTAAAGCCCTACGGGCGCCTTAAGGGAACAATAAATGAAATGAAATGAATGATGAAAACCTACTGAGGAAGGGCCAGTTTTGTACGGATATTCATCCTTCCGAAGCTTTTCTTGAAAATTTCACAAGTAACACTATGTACACAAAAGGTGGTGGATCTCAGGGTTCAAACAGAGATTGAGATTGTAACATGTATTGTATGAGCGTGAGAAATTGTCAATATAAGGCTTAAAATTCATTGTTTTAGTCGGCTATTTTGGGCTATATTCTTTTTGCGGCTTAGGCTATATTTGGGCTATACCTCCCAGTCGTTCGGCGGTTTTTTGGTGGGACCATCTGGCAACACTGTAGAATCGACATGCCGCCCAACGCTGTTTCGTTGTCGGCTGCAGCAACGACAGCAATCGCTGCCGCAGTTTAACCTCCTTCAGGTTTCTTTCTACTGGCCTGCACCCGACGAAGCAGCTAGAAGCTGTGGATTCGGGCGATCCGGCGGAACAGTGCGGACAGCTCGTAAAGGCAAACTTCAAAGCATTCCCGCGTTCGCAATTGCCACTTCATGTATTCCTCGGGTTTTTTTTTTTTTTTTTTTATTGTTAATGAAAGTTTGCGAGCAGGTTAAACAAATAGCTCGCGAGTCAAAAAAGCTTGCCTTAATCCAACTTAGTCTCGTATATTTCCTAAATTTGCTGCGGATACTGCATATAACATGAATCCTAGTTTAAAGGGATCCTTCAACGAAATTTGAAATATTCCCGTCGTGTTCAAAATTAGGTTGAATATGATCCACAATATCCGTAAATGACAATAGCACGTTTGTATTTTGATCCTGGTGGCTGTATTTTTCGTTATAAACGGCCCACTCTGGCAAGCGCTCGGAGAAGGCCCAGCTTAGAGCACGTGACATCCAACGCAATCGTGACGTAGGTCGTCTCAAGACAAGCAAAGCTACGGCGAGGCTGACGTCGAGAGGATGGCCTAGACGTTCCAACCACCTAAGCGGCTGCTTTTGTACGAATTTTGAGTGACGGGTTAATCTTCTATAATTTTCTAGGGGGACAATAGCGACTTCTGCGACACACAAAAGGGATTCTCGGAAAGAGGGGAGTTCCTCCTTCCCCCCTTCTCTCGTCGTGGCCGGAGACGAGACAACCTCCGTCACTAGCTGTCAAGGTTCCTAGACGAGCATTACAAACGAGGCGTTAGCGACATCCACCAGGTGCTCTTTGCTAATCGTTTAATTCGTTTTAAAATTCTTTTTCAAGACTTTTTTAACAAGATATTGGTATGTTTTATGTGATACTGCTCTTTTGAACACATATAGACCAAAAAATGAGCGCCGAAATTTCGTTGTAGTATCCCTTTAATGAAACCATTTGTACTTTCTTGTTGGTCGAAGGGAGCTTCAATCGTGCCATCAGTCACAACGGGCGCCACACTAGGGGTGTCGCGAACCGGCCGAGGTTCGAGTTCGACCAGGTTCGACTTTTTCGAACTTTTAGTAGAAAGTTCGACGAACCTTGTATTGAGGTTCGACTCGTATGCGCATGCGCGACAGGCTGACCAGTGGACTTTGGATTGGATGGTGATGGCTAAGGGATGAATTAAGGGCAGCACTGATTGGTTATTTCAGTTAATACAGTACCAGAAAATTAAGTTATTAACTTCTTCATTGATTATAATTAATTTATTTTAATTGCAGCCGTTCATAAATTAAAATAACCCCTGGTATAAAAAAAAATCCAAACCTAGACATGTTTGTGTGAAGGTCTGGCCACACTGTCCACAAAGTCGAACCGGTCGAATCTGGTGAAAAGGTTGAAGGTTCGTCGACCGGTTCGACACAGTCGAATCCCGAAAGTTCGACCTAAAAATCTGGTCTGACAAAAGTTCGCGACACCCCTACGCCACACCATAGTCCGTCGTCCATCCGTTCGGCAAAACGTACAAACTGACAAAGTCGTCCATAGTCAACGCATTCATTGAAAACAAATGTACTATACTCCGTTCCACCTTCGGTCTGAGCGCAGTGGACGCCACAGGCCATCCCAGCCTATCCAGTGCCGGGAGAAAATCGCGTGCCCTGTCGGTTGGGCAGAGGGACACAGAGAGCTCAAGGTCACATGACACTTTCTCCACGCTGGATTGGTTGGGATTACTCGTAGCGTCCGCTGCGCTCGGACTGAAGGTGAAACGGAGTATAGTCGACCACTCTGGATAGAGGAAAACAAAATGCTGAGCGCCTTTACCGACCGCGATCAGGAAGCCAACGTAGCTGGAAGTGGCCATGCAGAACCGGAAGCGAGACAGGACATCAAGAACGTTTCTTTTGCTTACCGATAGATGGCGCCAAACATTTGCGGGAAATTGCGGAAAAGGCCCATAATGCAAAGATGCAGCGAGATGCTTCCATGTCGGTGACAGGTTAAAAACGTGGTAGATGCTCCGCCCCTTTCCCGAGCTTTCTGCCTTTGATAATAGAGAGTTTTAGAATAACATACGCAACTTTAGCGCGCGCTAGCGCTAAATTTAGCGCTTGCGCTAGTGCACGCGACGGAAGACAGTTTCAGAATAGCGTTTCTCCGCTTGCGACGCCACCAAGATACAGTCACAATTTTTATTTCACGCCTGAAATGCTGTCACTTGGGAAAAAGAAAAGTTTTTTTTTTTTGGTCCAGAGTACCATTCTACATTTGTTTAAACGGGAGAATGCGACGGGAGCGGTCGACCGGTCGTGTCCGCTTGCGTCGCCACGGCAAGAGAGGTCTCGTGTACTGACCTTCGCCGATAAATGTTCGCTCGTCGCAAGCATCAAGTTGCCGGTGATTTTTGCCCACCTTACTGGGTTTTCCAAACCGAGTGCATTGTCATCCCGTCTTGAAAATCGCAGTTGCGAGGATGCCGCCGACGTCGCGCTCACGACGCCGCCATGGTCCTGGGAGCCGCCATTTTTTAACTCTGCTCGTCTTGGCTTCAGCCAACTTCTCATTACAAATCCACCTTGGAGGAGCGCAAAGACCTTTTGCGTACGCACGCAATTTCCAAAAAATAACGTACGCTAAAATAGCGCAAGCAAAGCGCAAAACGTGGTTAGCGTTCGGCGCATGCGCAGTGGCAACGACGCTATTTTTCACGTACGCAAAGCTTTAGCGTGCGCTATTCTATAATTCCCTAATACTTCGCCGCACGCGCATTCAAAGCCCCCGCTGGAGGCGGAACTTCTACAGTTTTACTGCGTGCTCAGCCCGCCACCGACGGTCCGGTATAGATAAAAATTTGCGAAGAAATTCCTCTCTGGCTACCAAGCAACGTGGCCTTCCGGGTTGTGTACAAGCCATTGTGTGCGTCAACTCGAACAACCCGGATTACCAGGAGACATCATAAATCTAAAACTCAAAACATTTTGCTTTCATCATTACTGCCAAAAACTTGTAATTCTTGACCGTACAAACACTTAGTTTGAACAGTGGTAATGTTGTGTTATTCGCATTTCGGAAATTCACTCCATCTGTGACTTTTAGGAAGTGACTTTTCTTCGTTATGTCTGGCCTAACACATATTACCTTTATCTATCCACATTGTTAGGGAAAAAACGTTAGTCGTCACCCTAACGATAGTGTAAAAACGGTAGGAGGATATGGTCGTATTTTAGCTATTCAAATAGATTTACTGTAAAACTTTATTATCATCAACACCTGTTTCTTAAAAATTGGAGTGCTGATATGGGTACCACATACGCGCACTTGAACGAAACACTGTCACGAATGTAACCTGTATCTGTCTTTTGTATCGTTTTTCACAATGGAGATTCTTTTACACCTTCCTGACATGTAAAGATAAAGTAAGCCTCGATAATCGCTCGTATTTAACAACATTAGAGTAGCTTACACGTCTGAAACCCAACATCGCACTTTTGTTCGACGTCGATCATTCAGGTGACAGCCATTTTGATAAAGGCCAGTGCGCCCCCTGTAGGTCGTGCAAGTTTCAAGCAGATACTTAATTTGAACAACATTAATGCTGCATTTGATACTATGCAATCCTGAATGTTTTCCTGTTTCAGGAATTTACCTCATTTCCGATCTTCAGGGTGCCCTTGTCTCCGTTGTAGATGAGAAATTTAGGCATTGTTGAACGACAGGAAGACGAGAACGCATGCCCAATACACTCTAAGAAATGAATGCGTATCTACTCTCTAAAAAAAACCCGTGAGTCTGCTTTCCCGCACAACACTCAGAGAGCCAATCACCGCAACTTACGGAGGGCGCTCAGCGAATGACAATGCCTAAACATATGTTTAGACCAAAAAACGCAGTCTGCGTTGTGACATTAAGCAATGCAAGCGTGACGTTTTGCATTGCTTAATGTCACAACTCAGAGTGCGTTTTTTGGTCGAAACACATGTTTCGGCATTGTCATTCGCTGAGCTGCCTCCGTAAGTTGCGGTGATTGGCTCTCCAGGTGTTGTGTGTGAAAGCAGACGCACAAACTTTTTTCCGAGTGTACTGACCCTCAAAACACTCAAAGAGCCAATCTCTGCGATTTAGGAAATCAGCTGAGCGAATGTGAAGCGGAGCAGCCGTGTAGACCTAAAAATGAAGTCCGTGGCACTGCGCAAGGCAAAGCGTCATGATTGCATTGCGTAATGCCACAGCGCAACCTTGAGGTTTAAACAGATGTTCCGCCTCATCATTCGCTGAGCTGATTTCGTAGATCGCAGAGATTGGCTCTTTGAGTGTTTTGCGGCTAAGTAGACGCGCAGCTATTTTTTAGAGTGTACGATACTCATCCAGATTGAAACAGGCAGAAGCGGGGATTGGGTCCAACCCAAAACCCATGGGCCCAATCCCAACCCCTGCCCCCCACAATTTGGATGAGTACCGTACCGGCGTGCGTTCGCGTCTCGCTACTGTGTGATGCACGTTAAATAAAAACTCCCAAACGGGCAGTTTTCTCATCTACAACGAAGACATCGCACGCTCCACAGATCGAAATTGAGGAAAACGTATAAAATAGGGAAACGCAGGACTGCACAGTAGCAAAGAAAACATTATTACTGTTCAAATGCAGTATCTGTACAACAAACAAGGGAGTTGACGATCCCGAAGTCACTTGAAAAACCTTCCCGCTACCTAAAGTGCGGCCCAATAAAACATACATACTAACCTGAAAAGCGACGAAATTCCTCCAAGAGCAGAGCTCTATAAGGTCCAGTGCTCCTTCCGGAAGTGTGCTTGCAAGTTTAATCACACGCTGGCGCCTGTTACGCCTGACAAAACGCCAGACCAAAATGGGAATCCGACCGCATGTCAGAAAGCATCCGACGAAACTCGTAGTGAGTCATTGAAAGCGCCCAGTCACAATGCTGGACGCCTGCGAACGCCCTGGTATCATTCGCTTATCTCGAGCGAGAATGCGGGAGCGCCCCTGAGGCACGCGTTGCAACTCCTCGATCTCGTCATTGCATAGCGCGGGACGAAGTTGCTGTTCCGGGTATTAAGCGTCGTCGAATATGTAACTTTTACTGCGTCTTCCGCGGTCGTGTTTTGAAAAAATAGCGATTTCTCGTGTGACAAGTTCGCAAACGGATAGAGTTGAGCCGGACGGTGTATGACGCAGCGCCGATATAAAAAGAAGCAGCACTGAATGTAAACCGCAGTCGCCGGTTTCTTTCCCCTTGCAGACTTCTATAATGAATTTCTGGACGCGCACTTTCGTAACATGACACAATTAGTATAAATAAAAGTGTATTGTAAATCGTTTTTGATGAAACTGCGAGGATGCTGTTATTTGTCGTGGACGTGAAGAGTACTGAGAGCACATGCGCCTTCAGTTTGCTTTTCACAGATTTTTTCTGCCCGTCTTGGGCCCAGGATGGCAACAACGTCCATGCGCCTCATCCAAAATATGGCACGAAGACAAAAACCGAGCATTTCTGTTTTTTCGACGAGATGTTTTGGTGGCGCCACCTCGCGGGCGCCTTCCTGTGATGCCGCTGGTAGGATGCGAGCAGACGACCCGCCATGTCAAAGCATGGAATGGCTCTGTTAGTTCGCATCTATGCCGAATAAAAACGACTTTTTTAATAAAAAAAAAAAAACCGTCCATGACGTTTTTGTTAGTGATCTTTGCGATTAATACAGCGCCTCGAAGTTGTTGTTTAAATTGAAACAAATTTAAAATGTTCAAAAACAACCCTGCAGTGGAGCTTCACATTACAGCTTGCGCGGCGTGCGTCAGGGCTATTCACAACCTCTATAATTCTTGTTTTTTTTTTTTGTTTTTTTTTCGGATTTGTGGACGTGGTTGTAGAAAAAGGTTTTGCATTCACCGGAGTAAATGACCTGCTGTCTTCTTAGCTATGCACGCGCGCAGGGCTGTGTTGCAAAGCGCCGCACACTTGTTTTAGCTACACTGAGCTTGCTGATACCGACGCTTCTATCCAAGTGTAACTGCACATTTGCTGATGCGCAAATGCTCATCAGAAACTGACGCTTAGCTCGTCCCGCATCGAATGCGAGGCAAAGAAGTTTGTCACATCGTGACTTCTGCTCGAAAGAAAAGAAGACATTTTCAGAAATTCTTAAATTGTCAGACATGGCCCGGCAAATTCAGGCGATTGATTAATTTGTTCTGTCCAATTTTTACTAAAAATTGTTTACAAAAACTAATATCGCTCGCTGAACAACGCATCACGTATTATCCGCAAAACTAAACATACCAACGGTAGCAATTGATAGAAGGTAAATACCTCATTTTTTGGGACGCTGAAAAGTGTCACCGACTTACTGGATTGAACAGACCTTGATCGCGAGTGGGCCTCGCACGTTTCGCGTGGACCGGGTGAATAAGCAGGGATTTAGTTGAAACGACTCCGGAAGCCAGCCACCCCTTCTTCCTGCCAGTTATTTTGAGGAAATACTTGTTTAATGGTTTACACAATTCAAAAAGGAATCAACTTGGAACTAATAAGAGGCCAGCACTCACAAAACGCAATGGAACCAACAGGATACACGGAGTCGCTTTAGCTGAAGTGTTTACTACACACGCGAGAGATTCTAAAATATTACTTTTCTATTTTTAATTTGATGAGACATTCCTTTCTCAGTTTTATTTTGTCCGAATCACGATAAAAAATACACCCTATTCACCGCGGTAGATGTTGCAGTGTGGTAAAGCGCTGGATATTCTATTTTTATCATTAAGCTTTCTGGAGAAGAGCACACCACCATCCGAGCGCTTCGGCACCTCAGCGCCAAAGGTGTTTGTTAGCACGACTAGCCGAGCCACAGTTTCGAGCTTTGATAAAATGTCCCACTACAAATATCACTTCACCAAATAAACACGACGCGTGAAACACACTTTTCGGAGCGTTACCCGAACAGCGCATGAAGCGAGCTGACGAGCCGAGGGATCCAAGATCTGCGCCGTCTCTCCCAGTCAGTCCTATCCGTGACGTCAAAAACGATGATGGTGATGATAGCTAGAGAAGCGCCCCCTGTAGTTCGCATGACACATAGCGACTACACGAACGAAAAAGTGTATCACGTGCCTTTAGAAAAAAAAAATGTTGCTTGGTGCGCATTTAGCCAGTCTTCCCCCTCCCCCGTTCTTTTTTTTTTTTTTAATAAAAAAAAAAGGGGGGGGGGGGGCATTTGGATACAGGTTTAACTTTCAAAATCACAGACAACATTATTTTATGTCCATACATATTTTTCGGTTTTTAAAAATAACGCGTGTTCATTCAAAATGGCGATCCCCTCTCCAGTGATACATAGTAATATTAAAAACGGAAGAGAATTGGCCAGCTCCCATACCACAAAGGACGATAAAAAGCTTCAAGCGCTAATGCACTTAATACGAGACACCAAAAAGATAAGGAGAGGCGTTCATATTTGAAAGGTGAGAGACAACAGAAAAAGAAAAGTCTTCATATCACCGTCAAGCATTACTTTGTAAGGACGTCACAGACGGTGATATGCAGACGAACCTTGCAGTTGTATTCGTCACTCCCGAGCCACCGCCATGGTCGTTGTTTAAGCAAGTGAGTACGTTTTTCTACACCCCTTCGCTTGACTATGGTTTTATTTCGTTTCGTTTTCATTAATAGAGAGTTTTCGTAAATCGTTTTCGTCATCCCGCAACGCCCTCCGCAACCCGCTACGATGCCCGGAACTCTACAGTCAAGGCTATCGGCGCGCAGGCGCAGTAGCAACTTCTTCGTCGCGGAGGGCTTAGCGGAGAGGGAAACGCGGTCTACGAAAACTCCCTACTATCCCGAAATAAACATATCGCTTCTTCAAGACAACCGCAACGAATATAGGTGGTAGATGCGTCCTTACGCTAAATGACAAAAAAGGTGACGATTTTTTTTTTTTCAGATTTCTCAATATTCGCATTCCTGCTGCTTCACCACTTCCCTCACGGGATCCAAATGGACGTTTCAGTGTTATCTGGTTTTTCTTCTTCGTCTTGAATCTCTTTTCGTACTTCCTTAGCAGCGCATGTTTTCTTCAGACTATGTCGAACTTATTATTTTTTACAGAACCACTACTGAAAGAAAAAGGGAGCATCTCAATGAGGTAGTTCTCGCGCGTAAACGAACTGCTTTACAAACAATTAACGTGGCCCCTTCGTGAAAGCAAAACAATCGCAGTAAGTGAAAGCGCGGTGCCCCTGTCATTTACCTGTAGACTCGAGCCTCTAGAAGAGAAGGAGGGGAACATTTCTAAAATGTAACTCGTAAAAAATGAAATAGGAGATTTCTTGTTGCACGGTCGCCGTCCGTCATTACCTGCAACAAAACAATCAACTAAAAAGAAACGCGTGAGAAAAAATATAACGTTCAAGGTACGATGCCTCCTTTCTAAAGCATTCTGCAATCGAGGAGCATCCGCATCTCCCCCCCCCCCCCCCCCCCCCCCAAGAACTTAGGACTTTAGCAGTAACAGCAAAAGACAAAGACAGCTTGTGAAGTCGCCTGTGCAGTCGCGAACGATATGAACAAACCCAGGCGAGCGAGTGGCTTACAAAGCCCTGCCACACTACCCTATCAGAAAAAAAAACCTCTACCATTATTGAGGCTTCAGCGGCTGTTCAATTTCTGCCGTCATCCCTCCCCCTTGGCTAGCAGTTGCCGAGTCAATGCTGATTTCATTTAATGTAGAGGCGTCCCGCGACAAAAGGCAAAATCAAGCGCGGCGGAATCCACTGGGTCAGCAGGTTGAGCGATAATAAGTTTGCGGGATCAACGATGATATCAATGCTGTTTGTTTTATTTCACCGAGCACTAATGGCGTAGGTGTAGAGTCAGCAATTTCCAAACCGAGTGAAAGTAAAGGCAAAACTCGAACAACCGCTGACATCGCACTCGTTCACACAATACCCTCGATGTATAGACCGACGAGTGAGTTGGTTGATTTGAGGAGCACCGGAAGAATAAGACAGCAGGTGGGACGGGACGACGTACACAATTTTTCAACTATGTATACAACAGTACGCCGTACTATTGCTAGCACCGTTGTAGTGTACGTCGTGCGATATTCTCTCGGTGTTCCTCAGCCTCGATGACGACTAAGCTTTCTTCCGTTAGATAGCAGTGCAGGTATTCGGGGCCACGCCTGGGCATTTTCACACATTCCGCGATTGCACATCGGTGTTCTGTAGAGCAACTTATTTAGAGCGAAGAACAGGCGAAGACGTCCGTGGCCACAATATCACCGACAACTTAAGAATCGCAAGGCCTATTATGTTTACGCTTCTTGCTTCCCGATTAGTTCGTTCCTGTCGGCTAATGCCCCAATCTGATTGGCTGCGATACTATTTAAGACGTTCCGTAGTCTACACACCCGCCCTGCATTTTTTGAGTTGTCGGTGACCATAAAATAGATGTTAATAAAAAGTAAAGATTCCGGGCAACAAAACGAAAAACGTCGGATGTCTGCTAACAGTGTATTGCGCAAGAAAAGGCGAGAACGCGTGTGTGGGTTCGACTCAGCATTCGCATCGCAACCGCCAAACGAACGAGAAAAAAAAAACAAAAAAAAAACATGGTGTTCACGTGGTTCCCTAGCACCATTCGCGTTTAACTTAACACTTAATAAATAAGACCCGATGATTCCGTTGATCAGTTCCGTATAAATAAATACCTACCGAGTACGTCGCATTAAAACGTCAGAAGGAGGCCTGACTGCTACCTTAGCTGTCAGGCCTCCTTCTGACGTTCAATGCGTCCGGACTGAACTGGTGTTCAATCCGTCCAGTCCGGTTTTACCAAACCCCGAGAACGCTCTTTGGAATTCAGCGGTCAGGCGGCGTCACTTTTGTGATTCACGTGGACGTAGTACACGGTGCCGTAGCGGTCCCCCTTCGTCCGGAACGTGTTCCTTTCGCGCCAGAGGTACATCCCCGCGACGAGGGACACGACCAGGGCGCACGCGCCGACGCCGGCGAGCACGATCTTGTTGTTGGCGGTGTTCTCGAACTGGAGGAGCAGAGTGCGGCTCAGCGGACACGTCATCTCGGAGACGTCCACCTCGTCCAGGGACCTCCCGGCCAGCCGAGGTGGGCTCGAGCACCTGTGCCACAACCGTCGAAGAAATGACTAATCATGCTTCTGCTTTCTCAACACGTTATTCAGAAATCGCCGGTTCAGGTAGTTTCGGTATGAAAATTTGTGAGCACGTGTTCGAATGAGCGCGGGCACCCCTTCGACCAAGGAAGCTACATCCTGCTGGCTCCACTGAGCTACAGTGACTAGGGTAACTGTATAGAGGCTCTGCTTCTAGCAGCAACCTAGAATGAGCCCCAACGTCTCTCTTGTGCATCAGTTGTGGCTTTCCTTTTTGCCCCAAATTCGTTTATAAAGGCTTCTCCCAATGTTTCCTACTGGCCGACCTGACATAGTCCTGGGGGGAATCCTCGAACAAAATTTTCCGCTAGTTATTTGGAAAATGGTGGATTATGGAAAAGTCAAGATATTATAAAAATTTCATTCTAGAAAATACTTCTCTTTCGTCTACCTTCTCGCAAGCCTATACAAGAGGCAACCACTGCATGCATGCAGTCTAGAGCGGGGGCTCGGCGAATCACGCTGCCGAAAAGAACGTTTCAGATAAAAAGCCTGCAACGCGTCAATAAGTATGATGTGTCAATAAGCATGATGGGAGTACCATACGAAACGTAATGCTCAGGGTCTCATCGCAGCCTTCATTTTTTAGATTCGTACACTTCTCTTCGCCTCGTCATTATTCCGTCGATAAGAGGACTCGAGAGATTATTTTGTAGGGTGAAGTTGGTTAGGCTAGAAATCCCTCGGTAATAATTTGCAAAAAAAAATAAAATAATAATAATAATAAGTTTTATGTTGTTTAATTATCTTTGAATATTCATACGTTATGTAGCAAAATATTAAGCGCCGGTTATGACCGCGAAATTGGTGAAATACGGATTCGAACCCTTCCCGGCAAGACAGCACGGCATAAATTTGAGCCATTTTTCTGTGCACGGTTTCTCAAATGGTGACGTCGCCCACCATCACGTTTATGTTGACAAGTAGTCCTATAGCCTTCTCCTCTCTATCCCAGTCTTCTGCAGTTTCAAATTGAAACTTCAGAAGACTGCGATGGAGAGGAGAAGGCTAGGACTTTTTCAATATCTCACAAAAAATATTTACCAAACTAATGTTTTTTTTGTGTGTGTTTTTTTTTAAAGAGTGCCAATATACACACCTATGATAACATTCGATCACGTTTTTTTTTTTCTTTATGCAATATTGAAGCATATTCACAGTTTGCGCACAAAACGTTTTGTTCTTGATATTGTCTTATCACAACCAAATTTGGCATGCATATAGTTTAGAATATGAAGAATGCAACTATTAAATTTTGGTTAATATATTTATTTTTATATTTATGAAAATTTAAGAAACTTTTGCCAGTCCTTTTAAGATATTGTTTTTTGCAATGTCGATTTATTTTGAAATAAAATAGGTCTCACACACATTATTTTTGTTGTTCATTGTACTCAGTGGTTTAAAAGAAGCAAATTGGCTTATTTTACTAGGCTCTGTAAAGCGAGTTGCCATGCCCGGCGCCTGTGCGCATGAGAACGTGGTTTTTTCAGCGTGTACACTGCATCCAGAACATAAAAACATAAGCTAAATCGAAACCCAGCACCAAATTTATAGATATCAGACATTATAAACTGCAAACTTTTAATTCATTCATCCTAAATAATAAAAAAAAAGTTTTCCTTGGCACATGTTCACTTAAAAAGCATGCATGACGGTGCAGATTTTAGGAAGCGAATGGCGGCTCACAGAAAAAGGCTTAACTGAACGACGCCATTCTGTTCCAGCCTAATGTGCTTCATCGTAGTGTTGGTCGTTACATGTAGAAAGGAGTATCGAGGGACTTTGCGTTAGGCCAGTTGTAGATATTAAAATGTCAAGTTTCAGAGATCCACCGGCATAGCGTGATCTATCATAGCGTGGCTATGGTTCTACGAAGGTACAATGAGCATGCATAGCATTTGCAAGGTTCCAGTTGGCACGGTATAGTCAGGGGCAGCTTAAGAAACGGAGGGTTTATTAAATTACGTTCTAGCTTCGTGATTCCTTCTTCGGACTTTTCATTTGTTATATGGGCTCACGCGAGCACAACTTTGATAGCTTTGACCGCATAGCCACAGAAAATTGTCCCCGAGTATAATGATTGTCTTTCAGAATGCCTAGTGGAAATGTAGGCGGGTGGCGATCAAGCGATTTCATACCCTAGCCTTGACTGAAGACCAATTGCACCTTCACCCAGTCACCCGCCCATTTATTATTTCATTCTCATCGATCCTGTCCATATCAGTTTCGAGAGAGCTTTACGCATTGTGATACTAGCCATATGGAGGTTGGACGGGTTTTCTTAGAATAATGTAGCTCCTTCAAATTGTACTTTACGGTCACCTACCATGAGAACTATATTAGTATAGTCTCATCTTTGATACGTGTAGCAGAGCAAATGCATATATAATTTTCTTTTCTAACCTAAAATGAAGTCAGAAGCTCTTTCGGTGTGTATACAAGTCTGCAGAAGTGTCGGCCCTACTCCGTAAAATGGAAAAGGGGAGGGGGAAGCGAGGTTTTCCACTCTCTCTCTCCCGTATTTCTTACATTAAACTTGTAAAATGCCCCCCCCCCCCTGCCCTGCCCTGCCCTGCCCCCCCCCCCCCCCCCCCCCTTGTTTTGACGCCACTTCCAGTCTGTGAAGTGTGGTAAACTCACATTAATCCCTCGGTGGAGCGGCACCGCTTGATCCATGACGTCTCGCAGTTGCACGACCAGGGGTTGCCTCCAAGATCAAGTTTTCCCTTCCCACACCACTCCACAAAGCCCTCCGGGAGCGTCGATAGACTGTTGTTCGCCAACTCCATCCTCAGGATTGGTGACGTATTCCACTGAAAAGCCGATGCACTGACGACTTTAAGTAGCGGGTTTCCGCTGATCTCAACCACTCGAAGGGCCTTCATGTACCAGAAGCTGCCATCTTCTATGGCTTCCAGTTGGGGCATCTGCGAGAGGTACAGTTCTCTCAGTCTTCGCACTCCGGACATTGACGAGCTGTCGAGCTTGACCAGGGGGTTCTGGTCCATCCGAAGAATCTTGAGGTTCCTTGCACTGCCCAGTCCTCTTGGAATGTCAACAAAGTCGTTGTCGGAAAGATCGATGTTTTCTAGTCTCGTAGCCAGGCTGAACGCGTTGTCTGTGATGCTATGGGCGTCAATAGAACGAACTTCCAGCGACTCCAAGACATCGAGGTTTCTAAACCAAGTGGCGTCGATGAACTTGAGAGGGTTGTTCGATAACCGGAGCGTCTTAAGGTTCGGGGTCCTATGGAAGGCGTACGGAGCGAGATTTCTTAGCGAGTTACCCTCCAGACTGAGGAATTGGAGCGATTCCAGGCCATCCAAGTCGTCCGCGTCAAGGCTCGACAGGCGATTGTGGCTGAAATCCAGAGTGTGCAGATCGTTGAGTCTATTAAAGGTGCCTCTGAGGATGACATCGATCGCATTGTGGCATAAAACGAGGGTGGTGAGCTTTTGCTCGTGAAGCAGCGGTATCGACTTGACGTCGTTGAAACTTATATTTAGGAAATGCAGGTGACCCGGGAGTGAGTTTGGAAAAACAGTTAGTTGTGCATGCGTACAGGACACTCTGGTATGGTTGTGCTCGCAGACGCATCGAGCTGGGCAATCGCTTTCTTGGTCCGAACCTTCGGTGGCCCATGGGCACGCGACTGCTGCCAACAAGACCAGGAAAGTGAACTTCATGCCTGCGATGAATAAGAAAAGAACGAAGACTTCAAAACCAAAACACACGAAGATTTAATCTCAGGCGCAGAATCCCTAGGCAAATCCGTTGTTAATATATCTCCACTACTTAGAAACAGCTGAACAAATTCATGTTAGAAACTGCAAAGACGCAGAGTAATAAACAAATAAAAAAATGACAAACGTTACGCAAGTAAAAAAAAATTACACAGGGTCAATTATGCTGACAAAGACTGGGAACCATAGAACGTATACGACGCATACTAACACCTCACAGGATCACCTCGCAAAAATTGACGTCACGTGACTTGTGGTAACATGATGGGATCACATCACGTCAAGTTTCCCTGCGCATTTTAGCGGGGAAAGGGACTTGAGGGAGCTTTGTGACGGTTTTTTCTCATGGAATTCGGCTGATAAAACAGTCTGTGTCAAACTTGCCAAGCATCTAGGGAACTACTGTTATATTTATGAATATAGGTACAAAGGGAGGAGGTGATTGCTTTCGCTCGTGACCATACTTCTGAGTGAGCAAGAAGTAACGTTCCAAAGCTCACGTTAAAATTTCTTTGCGAACTTGAGAATACCAAGACATCTAAAACATCCCTAAGCGATGTAAGTCGATCATCTGCGTTGGAGTAATCGCTCAAACAACGTCGATAGAAAAGAAGTGATACAATTTGACTATTTGCATTTAGTACATAAATTTAAACCTAAAATCCTTAAAAAATTAATGTTTATATATATATATATATATATAAAAAGAACGCAAGCCAGTTTTAATTTCGAGATTTCTTCGAATCTCGTCCGAACCCTCACGCGGACTATGAGAATACGTTTCAATGTGCCCACGGTGCCCACAAAATTATAGTTAACCCTGACCTACCGAAAGATTCGCAACTATCTAATCTGATTGATTACGTGTGTTGCGACACAAGCTGAAACCGGTTTAACATGACGCTCCAAGTACTGGAAGCTTAGGTTCTTACTACTTGGCGCCCGTTGCATGTGGCGAGGCCTTGTCGTGTATTCGAGGTGCATTTCACGCAGCAGACTTGTGTACGTTTATTAGAAAAAAAAAAAAAAAAAAAATGCCAGGCTAAAGGGTTGAGAAAACGTTCTCGCCCGACAAAGTGAGCCAACGCCCTGTCACTTGACACCTCATCCAAAACTGTCACTCCGGCCCCATGGCACCCAGCCAATACGCAAATCATTCGTGAGTCCCGCACTCGTGTTGGACCGAATGTGTCGAGAGAACGGGCAGTACAGATGTACACCAATTGGGGGGCCGTACCTCCACGAAGACGCGACAAGGCCACGTACCTGAACAGCAGCCTCTCGTTCTCCGGCGTCGACCGCACGAGAGGGATAAGAACGGACCTGTACGGAAAGCGAGCGGCAGCCCTGCCGAAGGGACTCGAGCGTCCTATCTCTTACTCCGTATCGCGTGTGCAAACAATGCGCTATCGGGAGGGACCTTGTAACAAGAGAGTTGCTCTCGACGCCGCGAGGCGCACGTACGACGCCATATGTCCATATATCGCAGCATTCGTAACATGTAAGCAATTAAAAAAAAAAAAAAATCCGAGTTTACAGGGCGGGTTGTTTCACGAATTCATCCCGAAATGAACGCTGCGAAGATCGCACTGTGGACATATGTAAGGAGTGTATTTTCAGATGGAATTTGACTCCGCATTCCACAGATGTCCTCACAGCGAACACCAGAGCGAATTTTATGCGGCGATACATGCTTCATCGCAGGGATTCATCTGACGCTTGCAGTCGCAATCCTTTCCGGTAAAATAGTATGAGGGGCCATTCTATTTGCTGATGGCTAGACAATCTACTCCATTAGAATGTGTATCGTGAGTGGGTATGGTATAAATAGGGCTCCGTGTTTTCGGAGTTTATTTTTCGTGAAATTCGGAGGTGTTTTTCGGAGTTTATTTTTTAGCAAAAATTCGGCGTTTATCGGAGTTTATTTTTTGTAAGTCCTCAATCCTCTGAAATTGGGAGATTAATTTAGCAGTTTTTCCTATTAAAAAAATAATAAATAATAACCGGATGCGAACGTAAAAATAAAACGTGCTTGTATCAATTAAGATTTCTTCACTTGAATTCGGCGTTGGTGGTCATTGGAAATACTAATTTGTCCCACGACAAAAGTCGCACACAAGTCTGGCTTCGATAAGCGTCGATACCTTAAAATAAAAAAAAACTGCCGAGGGCACCCGCAAGGAAGCTCGTAGTCATCCCATCAATCCATCTCGGGGCCGCGCGAGGTGGAGTGGTTAAGGATGTAACAGAGAAGTTTCAACTGCCCCTCCTCGCTATTTTATACAATTCCTATGGTCTATAGCAGGGGTGGCCAGGCTGACCCGGCCTAAGAGCCGCACATGAAACCACGAAACTTCTAAGAGCCGGGGGGGGGGGGGCATTTTTAAATTTTGTTTAGAGTCTGATTGTACGTATGAGTGCACAAGACTGTACGGCAGTACAGCCTTGCGCACTCATAAGTAATGAAGTAATACGTAATAAAGTAGCCAAACCGCGAGCCTTACTTTATTCTGCCTGAAATCCCGCCTTTTTTTCCTCGGGAAACGCATAAACGGGGCAAGGGGCAGGGGGGAGGGGGGGGGGGTCCGCTTACGAGGGATCCGCGAGCCGCACTTGGACCAGCGAAGAGCCGCATGCGGCTCGGGAGCCGCGGTTTGGCCACCCCTGGTCTATAGCTTTCACTGTTACCCCCCCAAAACATACCCTCTCTTTTCTCTAAATGCCAAATCCCATGGCCCAAACTGGAAACCAAAAGAGTGGCTTTTGTCGTGACACGAGTGGTACGATGACCTCTTTCCCTGAACCAACCTTGACGAGACAAGCCGTAAGACCCCCTTTTGACAACAGTCCGAGGCTCGAAAGATAATTATGGTGTCATTTTCCAAGGGTCATTAATCCTGCGCTGCTCAAATTGTAAAAAAAGATTTTTTTTTTTTTTTTTTGAAGGGGGGGGGGGGGGGTTGCATTGGCACATAAGAATTCGGAGTTTATCGGATAAATCCGAATTGGACTAAAAATTTACCGGCGGGTGTTTTTTTTTTTCGGAGTTTTTCAGGTTTATCCGAAAACACTGTAGTATAAAATAACCTTAGGAACGAATACGGTGATTTATTTTTTTGAGTATGAGAGATGTAACAATCAACAGCGCCGTAGACGTATTACATCAAGAACGTTAATAAACACTTATAAACGCTAACAAACACTCGATTAGCATTAAATATCTGGTGATTTTCTATAACTCCCAAACTGAACACGTTTTCGTGATATTTAAGCCGTATTCTTCACGGCATGCTAATTATTATTGCTGAATTCAGTGTTGGAAAGCACTAAATGTCCCCCCCCCCCCCACACACACACACACAGGAAAGTGTTTTTGTTGTTTTTTGCTGTAAAAATGAAAGTGCGGATTGCTGAACGCTCTCCGCCCAAATGTAGCGCCATAGGTCCGAACCAGATGCAAAAGTTTCAAAGCTAACCGTTATCTTATTGAAAAGTTATAATCGATTTTCTGAAAATTTCAATGGGAAAATGGGGTCCATTTTCGCCCATTTTCGGTAACTGGTGCCATTCAGCTGCAGGCATTATGACTTATGAGTATAAGATTCCGTGCTATCGGAGCTCATTTTTCGCCTCATTTGGAGAATGCTTTTTGGAGATTATTTTTCTTCGATTCCCAATTCTTCGATATTGAAAACGTAATTTCGCAACGTTTTTTTCTTTTTTTTTTTCTTTTTTTAATATTTGGGGTGCTACTCTCAAAATAACGAGCTTCTATCAATTAATATTTTTTTCAACTAGATTTGACGTTGGCGCCAGTGGAATTGGCAATACTAATTTGTCCAGCGACAGAAGTTGCAAACAACTCAGGTACCGTTACAGCTTACACAACATGGTGCAAGTCGAGCAGGCAATCTAAAAAACGCAATATATTGCGCGTTTTTTTTTTTTTTTTTGCTTTTCGTTTTGCAGGCGTGTTTTTTTTTTTTTTTTCAGCATTTATTTCACAATATCAAACTTCTTGTAACCGATCGAAAACAAGTTGTTTTGTCCCCTTATTATAACATGTGACGTCACGATTTCAATGTTGCCAGTAGAGTTTCTCAGCCTCTCAGACCAAACTTAAAAATTTACTAACTCCACGAGAAAAAAGAATACTGTGACTTGTAATTTCGGTGACTAGTTCGTGTGTGTCGATTTATGTTTCACCGATTTTGCGGCAGATATAAAAATTTGGTTGGAGTTTCACTGCACCCCTTCGTATATGTTTGAACCTGCACATTTAACCAGGCACTTCTTTTTTTTTTTCTTCCTTTTTTCATGGCTGTTTGAACTCATATCACTCTACGTTTGCGCAACTGTGAATTTAAGCCCCAATATATTCTGGCCCACGGTGACGATTAATAATCGTGGCCCCCATTTAATAACCTATTATTGTCGATTAACCAGACACGCTTCCATTTCCTCAATATATGCGTGTTGATTTTTTTTTTCACAACATGCCTTTGCAGTTTTCTTCTTTTTTTTTCTTTTTTTTTTTAATGTCGGCTAAAAGGAGTACATGTACAACAGGGGTGGCCAGGATGACCCGGCCTAAGAGCCACGAACAAAACCACTAAACTTCTAAGAGCCGCCTGGAAGAGGAAAGGCCGAAAAGGGACCTGGGGGGGGGGGGGGGGGGGGGGGCATGTTAGGTTTACTAGGGAGCAGCGAGCTGCACTTTAACACGCAAAGAGCCGCAGCTTGGCCACCCCTGATATATGGTTTTATCACGACGTCAAACGTTATTTGAGTTCAATATCATTCAAGATATTATATACTTCGCTGAATAAGAGAGTCCTCCTTGAGTGCTATGCGCAGTTTGCATTCTCGCCATTTGTTTGAAGGCCCGTTCTGCTGAAAGTCGAAATATGTGGAAAGCAGTGGTATAGCCGGGGGGGGGGGCTTATTGAGCTTAGCCTTCCCCCCTCCCCCGAGATCCAGCCCTAGCTAAGCCTCTCGTGGAAAGGACTGACACATTTCTATTTTTATAGTGCAATTAAATGCAAGGGTGCAAGCGAGCTGGACAAGAATGATGAAAATAATCCCTGGAGAAGGGGAACAAGAGGGACAAAGGACAAACATACATCTCCAAACACAGCTAGGTGACTGGTGAGCGACCGAAAAAATCCGCCTGGTCCGGGTGTCGAACCCGGGATCTCTTCATTACAGGTGGAGTGCTCTACCAACTAAGCTAACCAGGGGTTAGACGTCAGTAGAGCGAACGGGTTTTATCAGCCGCCACCAGTCTAACACCAACAAGGGTGAGGCTTGCAATTTAAGGTTATGATTATAATTAAATGCAAAGGTGCAAGCGAGCTGGACAAGAATGATGGAAATAATCCCTGGAGAAGGGAAACAAGAGGGACAAAGGTAGAGCACTCCACCTGCAATGGAGAGGTCCCGGGTTCGATACCTGGACCAGGCGGATTTTTTCGGTTGCTCACCAGTCACCTAGCTGTGTTTGGAGATTTATGTTTGTCCTTTGTCCCTCTTCTTCCCCTTCTCCAGGGATTATTTTCACATTTCTATTGTTGGAATGTTGCAGTCGATTTTAATTGCGGAGGCACCCTATGTGAGGCATCCCCATGGGACAAACGGGCCAAGTCATATTGTTGTTGACCGTACCTATGCCATATAATTGAGCCTAGGCTGTATTTTATCTCACCATATGGGACAATAAAATGGCGATATTCCTCATTCACAATTAAGTTAAAAAAGGACCGTCCGCCCGAGTTAGATGAAGATTAATATGCAAAAAGAACCTTCGATCGAGTCTAAATTCGTTAAAATGGCATATCAGGACATTACAAAAAAATTGTTTCCCTATAGAGTTGCGTAGTGTTTTTGTGTTTTTTTTAATATAAAAAATAGAAATACGAGGCCCAATTCAAAGTTCCCGCCGTGCACTGTGACGTAACAGTGCACCGCAAGGTGTCGGGGCGGTCAGAAGGGAGGCATCGACCTACATCACTAAAAGTGGGTTCACCGGAAGTCACGTGAGTTTCACTCCTCGTGCTCTCCGCAACCGTGCCTAAGTTTTTTTTTTTTTTTCTGCTTTTTGTACGAGCGATTGTAGAAAACGAAGTTTCAGTTCCACTAGCTCTTTATCGCTGCACCGTTGGTTAGTTTGCGTGCTGTAAAATTTGAGAACGAAGAGTCAGTGGATCGACGTGATGGAGGTCAATGAGGAAAGCGTTGCGAGTACAAGCCAGTGTACGAGTGCATGCCGTCAGTCCGATGATACAGGGCTATACAGGGCAAAAAAACAAGCAATCAAGTTTTGAAAAAAAAAAAAAAAGAAAATTAGAACGCTTGCAGAAATTAGAATTGCTAGCATACGACATGCCCGATCGCATTGCTGAAGGTTCAGACACCGAGGTCGTTGAATCATCGGATACTTTCCAGGCTAAAGATTCCTGCCGTCTAAAGAATACGAACTAGGGATGTCGCGAACCACCCTAGGTTCGATTTCGAAAGGTTTCGATATTTGCGAAGTGAACTGAGGTTCGATTTCGAAAAATTTCGATATTTTCGTACCGGCCGAGGTTCGATTTCGAAAAATTCGCAACTTTTGACCACAGCGGAGTTTCGAATTTGAAAATTTCGAAGCTTTCACGGTTCCTAAAATTTCGAATTCGAATATTTCGAATATTTTTTTACTTCAGGTTCGATAAATTCGAAGATTTCGAAATTCTTTGTAAAAAAAATTCGAAAACTTCGAACGCTTCGAATTTTTATAGACATGAAGTTCGAACAATTCGAAGATTTCGAAATTTTTTTTGCATAAAGTTCGAAAAGTTCGAAAATTTCGATTCTCTTTTAACGCTAAATTAAAAAAAAAAAAAAAAAAATTCGAAGATTCTGAATTTTTTTTTAATTTAAGTTTTCAAAGTTCGAAGTCCGATTTTCAAGTTTTTCCACAGTTTCAGTTTCAAATAACGTTTTCACGACTCATTTGTTTTCACAAAATCAAGTTTAGAAAAGTTAGGGTGTGATTTCTAGATTCTGCGAAGTTGGTCAGGCAATTAAATGAGACGACGAGTGTCCCGGACGTGCTACAATATTTGCCAGTGCAGAATTGTGACCGCCAGCCCCGGGGGGGGGGGGGGGGGGGGTCTTTAACCTGCAGCACGCAGTAGTGATTGCACGAACACACTGTTTTACGAGACTCATCGAGTTCGAAACGGCCAGGGGCGAGCAGGAGGTTGAGGCTCAGAAAAACCTTGAAGCGACCTGGCAAACTAGCTCGCCACCCCTTGCACGCTGGTAGTAATCCGATCCGGTGAAGTTTATAATTGTCCTGGAGGTTTATTTTCTGGGACGGAGGAATCGCCTCGCAAAAAGCACAAAAGCCGACACAACTCGAGGTCGAGGAGCGTTGTACCATACAAGTGGCGTCGGAAGAGCGAAAACGGGGGGAAAGAGGGGAGGGGGGGGGGGGGGGGGGCATCAGCCCCCCTTTCCCCTTCCTTCCAGATATTTCGGACTGTTAAAGAAAACATTACGGGGAAAGAGGGCGTGGTCGAGCTTATTTTAATCTGAAATTATTTATGCATATGTATAGCTACTGTCGCTCTTCACTGCATAAAAGGTTGCGTAGATGGTCATTGTTAGAAGCTCGTTGTCAGAAGGCACTGCTCGTCACATGCTTGGTGGTTCGGAAGTTCAAAGCTGTTTTTTCGACCTAAACACCTGTGCCGATAGTAACAAAAAAAAAAAAAAAAAGAATAAATGCGGGAATAAAAGCAGGAGAAAAAAAAAACAACTATCAAGAATTCGTCGCAAGTGTTCTATTCTTGCATATTCAGAGGTTCAGAACTTCGAAACAAGTTTCTTTTACCGAAATGTGTACAGGCTAAAAGGAACACGTCCCAAAAACTTGAAGCAAAAAAAAAAAAAAAAAAAACGTTTTCTTTTAATGACGTGCTGAACTTGAACACTATTAGAAATCTTCTCCCATGAGTTAATTTATTCCTTAACGTGAAAAAACAATAAGTACATTATTTTGTATTCTGCAGATGGCAATGATATGTACTGTCTGTGGTGTTAATTTAAATGCGATACCTCAAACAACTTAGACGAAAATAAATATCAAGTTTAGGTGATAATTGCATGCAGATACATGTTTGGACATTTCTTTGAAACCCACGTTGAAAAACAATAATCACATCTTAAGACGGCACTTACCTAGGCTACACATAGATCATTCTTAAAAAAGTATAACATAACTACCATAAATAGCTCCGGCTGCAGCGTGCTTCAAATTTGGCACAAACGACAATCGTCAAAAACCCGTCGTCCTTCCTCGCCCCTTCGGGGATTTATTTCTTTAAACGTAAGCATGGCAGAACATTGAAATAAACGACATTGTCTTTCGTAAGGAACGCAGCACCGCGTGTAAAAGTTCGAGAAAAAAAAATTACGAATGTACCCCACTACTTGAAATCAAATGAAACCGTCTGCCGGTCTTTCGAAGTTCGACGAACGTCGAACTTTTACCCTAAAAATTCGAAGTTCGTCGAACTTCTGACTTTTCAGAATTCGAAAGTTCGAAACTTTTCGAATTCTCTTGATAAATAAGTTCGAAAGTTCGAAATTCATCGAATTTTTTGGTCAGTCAAGTTCGAAAGTTCGACGAGCATCGAACCTTGCAGCGCAATAAGTTCGAAAGTTCGAAAAAAATCGAATTTTTTAGCCTAATAAGTTCGACGATTCGAAAAGCGTCGAACTTCTTAGCTTAACAAGTTCGAAAATTCGACCTCCGTCGAATTTTACGATATAGAGAATTCGAAAAATCGAAATCTTTCGAACCTTTCGAACCGCTTGATTCGATCATCGAAACTTCGATTCGAAAAAAGTTCGCGGCATCCCTAATACGAACTGGTTTGTGTACCAAGTACAAGTAAACGTCGAGCACAAAGTACGTATTTTGTCTAGAACATGAATAGAACTTTTTTACTAGGTGCACATGCGGCCGATGTATGTCTCTCGGAAATGCATGCAGTGTGATCTCTCCTTCAGTTGCTGAAATACCGGGACAGTCCCTCACACAGCATCTTCTAGTCATTGTAGTTGATCACGTCAGTTCACTGACTCCGCTTCTTCTATCTTTACAGCAACATTAGGCGATGAAAAGCAAATAATAGAAACCTTGTCTGCTTGACCGCTCGTGGAGGTGCGGAGAATAACAAAAATATTTAAAAAAAATATTACACGCGCTCGCGGTAAGCACGAGGAGGGATACAACTCACGTGACTTCCGGCTATGCCTCCCTTCTGACTGCCCGACATCTTGCGGTACACTGTTACGTCACAGTGCACGGCGGGAACATTGAATTGGGCCTCGTATTTCTATTTTTTATAAAAAAAAACTACGTAACTCTATAATGAAACAATTTTTTGTAATGTCCTCATATGGCATTTCAACGCCTAGCATGAATTGTTTTTTTTTTTTGTTTTTTTTGCGTGTTAGAGGTTATTTAAACACTCCCAGTGTAAGATTAATTCCTTCCCGTTTAGTCTGAATGTTGCGAGCTACACTAGCTCAACCAAGTACCTTTCTGGTCTGACTTGTTTCTTTCCTCTCTCTTTTTTTTTTTTTTTTTTTTTCTGAGTATACCTAGAAGTTAGAACCAAGAACCACGTTTACCTTGACCTCGGTGAAGCCGCACGCTTTCACCATCCGAGTTTGCAGACAGCCGAAAAGCCAGCCCCTGACGTTTCCAGATAACAAAATACGCATAGCTTGCGAAGAGCCGAGGTTTTAGTGCGCCATTTCCGCACACTTGCCTCAATGTGCGCACGGGATGACGGCAGGAGATTCCACCCGAGAGCGTGAGTGGGGAACCGTGTCTAAAAACAACTCTCGATAAAATTCACGACCGGGTCTCCCGCTCACGAGAAAACTTCAAGCCACGCGCCGTCCGTGCAATCCGCTATGTTCCGTATATATAACCTAACGATGGACCGCAGCAGGCGCTACGAGCCATATCAGCCAATCCACCGCCGCGAACGGGTCGCATGATTGCGCCCCCCTCCCGAAGGCCACGTGGCACTCCCACGGCACGGGATCGACTCCGAAGGCTTGTAGCGTTCTTTGCAACGAAGTCTGGGGTCACCTGCCTTCACAGAGCGAATGCTCGCGGCTCATATAAAAATCCTCGCGAACCGGTAGTTCGCGAATATAGGCGGATAGAGGCTTATCAAAACTTATCTTAGCTTATCACTTAACTTAACTTATCAAAACCTAAACAAAGCTTATCAAAGCAACCTTGGCGGTCGCCATTTGTTGGTCACGAGGCATGGTGTGACCGAATTGGAGTCCTGACGGAACGCTGATGCCGAACTCGTGTCCAATTCATGCTCGCAGGACGTGCCCAAAACATTGGCGGACTCGGATAGTTGGCGTTGCAGCCATTGAAGGGACATTGGCAGGGTATCTATGATCGCCAAAGTTTTTATTTGTACGAGCCCAACTATACAGAGCACAATTTACGGCTTGAAATGTTTCTTTTCTCCCGGAAACCGCCTATCGAAACCTGGCTGGTTTGAGTCGCGCTCACTCTCCTCTCCGTGGTCACGTGCCATTTTTTTTTTTTTTTTTTATGGTTTAGACACAACCACTAGAAATAATTAAAGTCGTGGGTCATTGAAGGCACATACTCAATACTAGAAATGGACAAAAAATACGATACCCATTTTTGTGGCTTCTAAAAAAACTGCAAATACCTAGACTGAAAAAAAAAATGCGCAGTTACATGTTTTCGTATATTTTTCCCCTCATTGTTTCTTCTTCACCCCCCCCCCCCCCCCCACCCCAGTCCAGTTTCGGTTTCACACAGTTGCGCTTTCTTGAGAGCGCAGCTCTTAGGCGCCCGTTTCCGGCATAAGCGGCGTAACCATGAGGTAACGTGACCCCCGTAAGGTCACATGACCCCGGTGACGTCACATGACCCCCGTGAGGTCACGCGGGTCACGCGACGCCACCAGGGTCATGTAACCTCACGGTTACACCGACGGCGACGGCGACGCCGCTCGGAGAAAAGAGTAGAAGACAGGATGAGGAGGTGGGCAGGAAGAGGGAGGAGGGGTATACCCTCCCCTCAGTACCCTTCCTTCCTCCTCCTCAAGAGCTGCGCTCTAATTCGGCGTTACAGGGTAAACGGCTTTCATTTTTTTTACTTTATTAAAAATATACGTGATACTGTAGCAATATATCGATAGTCTGCTAAGACCATAATGGATCGCCTGGCAAAAAAAAAATGAAGCGGGCAGCCAGGGCGGCTCGCATTGCATTTGCTGCATGATTAAACAATAATTCGACATGACACTTCATTGGCCACAAACAACGGCAAACACGGGGTAAAGATTAGTTCAGAACGGGAGCCATTTCGTGCGGAAATACCGCCAAAGGGCCAAACCGCAAGCCAAAGCTGCCCGCCGCGTACATCCGGGACCTTTTGGTGCTCGGTTTTTAGCGGCTCTGACCAGTAGAAAGGCCAGGACCTAAAACGTCATGATGTCGTCACATATTGCGCATTTTCGACACTGCGGGTCGTCTCCGTAGGTGGAGGAGGTTTCCGCGTCGTCCGGTTATTCACCGAATTCGGTTTGAGTCGGTACCGCGAGGGCGCCACAGTATTTGGTGCCCCAGTAGACTTCCGGTCGTGTATTTATTTGTTCCCCAACAACGCACAGTAACCGGGTAAGAATATTTTTCTAGGAAGAACTATCTGTAATAAGTTTGTAAGAACCTGCACGCATTGTAGAACGTAGTACAAATAACAAAAGGATGTCAAAAAAAAAAGAAGAAGAGGAAAACCGGAAGCACGCAAGGGTACGCCGATAGCTGGCGGCACCGAGCTTGTTTGCAAACAAACATCGGTGATATGACCCACTGATATTTAGTTACTCTCTCCGCGCCCGCTGGCTTGCCCGAACCCCAAGAGTCGTGAAAACCGCAAAAAAGCTTAGACGCTTAAATATGATTGCAGGGCCTTTTGAAGTCCAGCATAGCGCTGCACACTTCCAACTGCACATCGTGTGACTGCGAAACAATTCCGTATGTGAAAACAGTTAAAGGAGCTGTGTAACGATTTTAACGATAAAAGAATTGGCATCTTCTACTTCTGACATTGTTCATCTTGTCACAAAAGGCAGAAAACACACCTCCTTCCTTCGAAACGTTGCGATTCCGCCGCGTAATCGCGAGGCAAAAATTAGAATATTTCCCGACCTCCAGCCGCGAGCGGCGGCCATAAGAAACACGCGGCGTGACGTCAATGGGGGTCTTGTAGAAATATAGCAAGTTGTGCAAATACCTGCTCGATCAAAGGTAGCTTTTCTATAAATCTTGTCGTTCTAACGTAAATATAAATGCGTCAAAAACCTGGTATCATCGATCAAACTTTTATTATACGGAGTTTTAGTGGCACCATCTATCCGAGGCCAACAAAACCGCCAGCTTTATCTGCTACCGCGAACAGCCGCCAGAAGCCGGACGGGGATGGGGGCAGAGCTGGACGGGGATGGCCGGACCAGGATAAAACTTTCCTCCTTTCACCATATTGTTTGCGCTGCGCCAGCACGTGGTCACGCGGGGATGAGCTCTCGCTGCTCGGTTACAGGTTAAGAAGGTAGCGGCAAATGCCCCTCAAAGGGATTCATATATCCCTCCGCCACCTCCGCATCCAATAGCGTCCCATCGTTTCCGTGACGTCGCGACCATCGCGCGAGGAGGGTCTTGCCTTTCTGTACACATTTGTTTTAGCTTTCGTCTTTGACTTAGCATTGTGAACGCCACGAGAGGGAGATTAGAGTTTTCCCCCTCCGATGAAACAAATACGACTTTCGGGGATTAGCTTCCCCCTCCGATGGATACAAAGGCTGCTTTCAGGCGCTCGGTTCCCCCTCCAATGAATACAAAGGCCGCTTTCTTAAAAAGTGGGATCGGAGACAAGTGGGAATCCATTGAAGCGGAACAAGGAGCGTTTCCAGTGAACTCTTCTTTCGACTGCGGAGAGATTTGAAACGGGCGCATCGCGCTTGTGGGAGGGGCTTCTCCTACCTTCTTGACTTGCTTCACCGGAACCCCGCGCGACCCGCGGGGTTCCGGTGACGTCACACGCACGTGACTCGGAAGATGGGGAAGGAGTTGAGAGGTGCCGAAAACCTTAATCTTTGTCCATTTTTAAAATAAAAACTAGGACATGCAGGCAAAAGCAGTTTTTTGTTCTTTACTGCCGAAAGGTCGAGACACCAACTCCCAAATTATTTAAGCAAAGCACTCGAACTGTTGCACAGCCCCTTTAAAGGGATACAACAACAAAATTTCGGCGCTCATTTTTTGGTCTATATGTGTTCAAAGGAGCAGTATCACATCAAACACACCAATATCTTGTTTAAAAAGTCACAAAAAGGAATTTTAAAACGAATTAAACGATTAGCAAAGAGCACTTGGTGGATGTCACGAACGCCTCGTTTGTAATGCCCGTCTAGGAACCTTGACAGCTAGTGACGGTGAGTGTCTCGCCTCCGGCCACGACGAGAGAAGAGGGGAAGGAGGAACTCCCGTCTTCCCGAGAATCCCTTTTGTGTGTTCCAGAAGTCGCTATTGTCCCCCTACAAGATTATAAAAGATTAACCCGTCCCTCAAAATTCGTACAAAAGCAGCCGCTTCGGTGGCTGGAACGACTAGGCCATCCCCTCGACGTCAGCCTCGCCGTAGCTTTGCTCGTCCCGAGACGACCTACGTCACGATTGCGTCGGATGTCACGTGCTCTAAGCTGGGCCTTCTCCGAGCGCTTGCTAGAGTGGGCCGTTTATAACAAAAAATACAGCCACCAGGCTCAAAATATGAACGTGCGATTGTCGTTTACGGATACTGTGGATCATATTCAACCTATTTTTGAACACGACGCATATATTTCAAATTTCGTTGAAGTATCCCTTTAAATACCTAGAAATATATTTCGACAGTGATTTGTCCTGGTGCACTCACATGTCGTATTTATGTAAAACATTAAGAAGAGTTGCGTGTTGTCTGTATAATATTAAAATGTTTCTGCCTTTTTCTGTGCAAAAAATGGTAACACATGCTTTGGCTTACAGCTACTTACGATACGGTGTTACCATCTCTATGGGGTGCTCCCTTGTCTGGCGTGCAAGAATTGACTCCTTGCCAAGAGGTATTTTGAAAAGTGTTACTATTTTAAGAGCTCCGTCTGCCATGTTTTTGGGGTCTTTTTAGGGAAACGGTCGTGCTTCGCCATTTCTGGAATTCTAGTTTTATTACGGCCTACATTGCGCAGCGACCTATGTAGCCATCGCTTCGGTTTCAAATTCCACCGATCAGAACGAAGTATGGTGAGCGCACGAGGGTGAATTATGTACCACAAATACTTAACAGCCTACCAGAATATTTTTAATCCATAACTTCGAAGTAAAACCTCAGGAAACATGCATCACGGAATTTGGAGCTGCGAGGTGAAGCTTTTTTTCCATGTGTACCAAAAAAAAAATTTTTTTTTTCTAGCCCTGCAAATTGACTTTGATTCAGAAAACGTGTGGAAGTCAAATAACTCTTTCTACTTTTTTGGAACTTACCTTATTTTATTGTGTTCTTTTATAACGTCACCTGCCAAGCCAAGTAGCCCTTGAGGCTTTCACCGGCTCGCTATTGTACTTCCAGAAATGTGTTTTCTTCAAATAAAGCTATGTTCTATGTTCAATGACACAATTGCTGGGTCGCGCATTCCCACTTCGTGAGTGCGGCCACCGGACGGCCATCTTGCATGCAGCGAAGTCGCGTTTTTGCTAGCGTTGCGGAGGCTGGCGACAGCGTGCTGAAGACACGTTTTCTACTCGTTCGTCGTCATTCGCCGGAGAAGTTTTTACAGCGAAGTTGTTATTCGCAACTCCAACGCCCTATAGGTGGCGGGGCGGTAGTTCGAAGATGGCGGAAGAGACGGGGATAGATTCTCCAGGATATCCCGTGCGCCTGCTCGCTGACGCTGTTCGGTGCGCTAAAAATGATTTATTTGTCTAAAATGCGAAGCGGTTAGGAAGGGATCATATAACAGGTGACGGAGATGCTGATGCACATGAAGAAAACGAGCGTGCTGTTGTTTAAAAGTTGCAGAAACCTCAAAGTGTGAAGCTTTGTGGTGGGCGAGGGGGTTTAGGCACCAGCCACGTTACTGTTTGTGGCAGAATATTTTTGAGGGTGATGAAGATATCATGTTTGCGCTTTGCCTGGCCATTTGTGTTCTAAAAATGGAGCCGCGAACGGTGACCGTTAAGCTTCGGAAGGGCAGCGTTCACGGTATTGGTGTCGTCGCGTCACAGGCTTACAACTCGCTGCTCAACGTCTGGGTTTTAGTGAATTGCAACACATGATCAAACTGCTCTATGGTTATTGATAGAAAGTTTGTTTCCGCAGTCTCCCGTGTGGTGTATCATTACAACCGGAAGCTCGCGCTGCGCCTTTGAAGCCCAATTTGCAGTGCGCGCCAAAAGCGTTGCCGTGTTCATCACTCTAACAACGACACTCCAAAACTTCAGTTCGCCGTGCAGCCTACTGACGTCAAACTGACGGCCCCAACTTTTACGTGAGGCTTGATGACGGTGCAATATAAGATATTAAGCAGTTAAAGTACGTATGAAAGAGTACCGAAAAAGAAAAAAAAAACACTGGGGTTTTGCAGGAGGACCAAGAAAACCCAGATTACTTTTTTTTTTTTACAGTCATTTACATTTATTTAAGCTATTTTATTAAGTTTCACAACTCGGCTATGAAGCCGCTCGTGGAAGTTGGTAGCTTCGGTTGAACGTCAGTGCGCTGTGCGTCCAACTGAAGTTAAGGGGTGTACGTCGTACGCTATGCAAAAACTCCCTATTAACACAATCGGCGTGTTTAGGGGTTTTATTTATTGCTTTGTCAAAAATAAATATTTTAATATACGTACATTTTTCGTACCGTGTTATTTGCAACATTGCGGTGCCTCTGGCCAAAACTGTGCGTTCTAAGCTCTTGTCACGAACGGCTTGCTAACACAGACGCGCTTAAAATGCTTAGAGCATTTCTTTATTTGCTTTGTAATTACATGAAAGCAAGTACGGGTATTTTGTCTTTTTAAAGTGCTTGGAATAAATGGTAATGTTCCTAACGAACCCATTCCCGATTTGTATTGCTCGACATACCGTTGCGCGACGAGTTTTCTCCTAATAGACTTTCCGTAGACCGTACAATAGAGTTCTTCATTATTAATGGGAGCGTTTTCCGCCACGCTGAGCGCAGATTGAGCTGGCGGCCAGGCACAAGACCAGAAATCCGCAGCGTATGTGATACACGAAAAGTCCCTAATGAAATTAGACATCCCGGTCTTTCGTGCAAGGCTGTTGCAAGGCGTAGCACAAGAATTCATTTTTTAACGCGCTCACTTTTTTCGTTAAAGCGGCTTCACGCATCGAGGCCGACAGTCCCTGCCACCGTTTCCGCGCCGCCGCCGCCGCCGCCGTCCCCGCTCCTCTGGTTCTCCGTTCGTCCGCGGGAGGGCGAGCGCCGCGCTGGAGTTGCGAATAGGCTAGGTCTGGAAAAAATGCGTCCTCACATGTCGACAGAAAACTCCCCATTGTTCATGGTCGGTATGAATAAATAAAAATAAAAAGAGGGGGCAACCAGCTTCCCATTGGTCGCGGTATGAATATATGAAAATATAAAGAGGGGGCAAACAGCGTGAGTCAGCCTTCCTTGGCGTTATTAGATAGTGAGGTCCTGATTAAAGTCCCTTGATACTTCCTTTACAAGTAACGACAACCAATACAAATAACAAAGCACACTCCGCTGGAAGAAAATGGCGGCATTCAGTTTAAACCTCTGCTGTGCGCAGCCATTCGCTTCCTAAAATCTGCACCTTCACGCAGTTGGTGCTTCAAAGAATGTCGCTACTTGTAGGAAGCTCTTATCTAGGGACTTTAGTCCTGATCCCTTGTTATCATCTCTAGGCATCGTCCTCAAGGTCGTCCTAGAAGTCGTCCTTGAGGTCGTCCTAGACGTTGTCTTCGAAATCGTCCTTGAAGTCGTCCTAGACGTCGTCTTCTAGGCGTCGTCCTCGGCGTCGTCTTTTAGGCATCGTCCTCGAGGTCATTCTAAAAGTTGTCCTTGAGGTCGTCCTAGAGGTCTTCCTAGACGTCGTATCCTCTAAATCGTACTCGAGGTTCACATGAAGATGAAGGACAAGATTCGCTGGGCCTTCATCTTCACGTAAAGTGGATGGGCTCTACAATTTTTAAAACCCATGGGGGATTGGTGGCCGAGTGGGTTAGCGTACACCAGCTCGGAGCAGGTGGAGCGAAAGCTCGCACTGCAGAAACCAGTATCCTGGTTTCAATCCCCACCCCTGCCGGCTTCGATCTGGATGAGCATCGTACCGGCGTGCGGTCGTGTATCACTACTGCGTGACGCACATTAAAGACCCCCAGGCTAGCGGTTGTACTGCACTGGCTAAATTTCTCATCTACAGCAGGTAGACTCGTCATCCGTTGAGGCAGACCAAGTTCTAGGCTGTATGATGAACATACACAAAACCCAGCATTTTTTAAAAAGCCCTGTGTAAGCAGTGAGACTTAATTGCCGTTGAGAACACAAGGAAATGTTTAAGCAAGCGCAGTGCCACAGAAAAGGCCACAACTCACCAAAAGTACAATTCGCCGGTCTCGCGGCGTGATCAAAGTTTCCTTGGCACGCCGAAGTGCTGCGTCTCTGTGCCTTCGCAAGCTTGGATAATGATCAAGAATCAGCGCCGCGGCATAGTTTTGAAGGTATGTCGCGCGTGGATGACTTTATATATCGGCAACGGAGTTCTGGATCGTCCAGCTGCTCCGGTGAGCAATAGCTAACCATAAATAGGGGGGGGGGGGGGGGGGGGGGGATTCGTACGGTTGCTCTTATACACTATTAACCACGGCTATGTTCCAAATCTACTCTAATGGAACACATGGCAGCACAAATAAAGCAACGCTGAGGAGCAAGGAAGGTTTCCGAAGGCAAAAGACGGCGAGAATGAAAATCTTTGAAGCGTGATCCATATGGTCGTGTGCAATCTGTTGACCAATCACAGTTAGGCAGGCCGCACTCAAACGTCAAGTGCAATTAACTAGGTTGATAATGAGCCAGCACTGATCAGTGATGAGGAACTGTTGTGCGCGGTATTCTGCAAACCGTCTAACGACGAAGAAAAAATGAAAGCCGTTTACAACTCCCTGTAACGCCGAATTAGAGCGCAGCTCTTGAGGAGGAGGAGAAGGGAAGGGAACTGGGGAATGGGTCAAGTGACCTCGGGTGGCGGGGGGTCCTGTGACCTTGGGGGGGGGGGGGGGGGGGGTAACGTGACGATGACGTCATCAGTGACGATACCGATGACGTCATGAGTGACGTCACTGATGGTGTCATCAGTGATGATGATGATGACAATGCCGGTGACGTCATCTGTGACGTCATCAGTGATGATGACGATGCGGATGCCGGTGACGTCATCTGTGACGTCACAGATGACGTCATCAGTGATGATGACGATGCGGATGCCGATGACGTTATCAGTGACATCACTGATGACGTCATCAGTGGCGATGACGTCAACGGGAGCCACGTGACCTCGGGGGAGGGGGTCACGTGACCTGGGTAACCATCGTGACCCTTGTGAGGGTAACTCTCGTGACCCTCGTGAGTGTAACTCTCATAACCCTCGTGAGGGTAACCCTTTTGAGGGTAACTAACCCTTGTAACCCTCGTGAGGGTTACGAGGGTTACTGGCGGTTACGCCGACGGCGACGGCGACGGCGACGCCGCTCAAGCCAGGAACGGGTGCCTAAGAGCTGAGCTCTAAAAGTACCTCAGCCCCTTCTTCCGTTGCCAATGGACGCTGGATCAAGCTCGTTCCTGAACCATGAGTGCCGCAAGTAACAAATATCGTCGTCAGAGTAAAGTAAAACGTTGCTCCAGAGGCACATACGACTTCAGACACATTGCACTCAAAAACACATCCACACGGTGTCGATTCTTGATTGGTATCCGAGCGTGCGAAGGCCCAGAGAAGCGGCACTTCTGAGTGCCAAGGAAGCTTTGACAACGCCACGAGACCGGCGAAACTTGCTTTCGACGAGTTGTGCCTTTTCCCTGCGGCACCGTGCTTCCGTAAAAATTTCCACGTATCCTCAACGGCAAGCCTCACGGCTTACACTGGGTTTTAAAAAAAAACTTCTCCAGTGAATGACGACGGCCGAGTAGAAAACGTGACTTCAGCACGCTGCGGACATCCTCTGTTACGCTAACCAAAACGCGACTTCGCTGCATGCAAGATGGACGTCCGATGGCCGCACTCGCGCTGCGCAGCGACAAGGCCGGGACGCGCGATCCAGCAATTGTCATAGAAATCAGTGGAATCACCTTTGAATCAGCTTTTAGAGTAGGACGCGACAAGCGTGCCTTGCGTGGCCTAGTTTGATAAAGAAAAAAAAAAGCTTATGGTACACCTAAGCACTTCTTATGAGTTGTGAATGCGAAAGCATGCAAGCCGCTCGTCCGCTCCCTTTTTCGTCTGCTACGTACCTTTCGTCGCCGGTCAGCGAGCGTACTCCCCCGGGCACGCTGACCCTGGACGCTTCGTGTTAACGGCGCGCTGGTTAGGGTGCCTACATGTCTGTCGCTGGTGGACACGCAGCGCCATGGGGTGAGCGGTCGTGGAAACTGACGAGCGCAGCAGCCGATGGGAGCCCCGTCGACGCGCGCCAGCCAACGGAACAAACGAAGGGTGAGGGTAAGACGGGCCGGGGAGGAGGAAGCAGACGGAACGCTGGAGGAGAGAGGGGGAAACCCCTTCTCTCTTTAGCGTTCTGTCTGCTTCCTCCTCCCCGGCCCGTCTTACCCTCGCCCTTCGTTCTTAGGTTGCAAGGGGCGCCTCGCAAGTGGGCTCATTTTCGTCTTCTGCGCATGAGAAAGGAAGTAGCGGTGACGTCAGAACGCCGAGCCCTGATTGGCTGATCGCAACTCTCTGTCTCAGTGTCGTCTGCTCCTTTGCAACGTCGTCTGCTCGCAACGTCGTCTGCAATGCGCCTGTCTTACCTTTCCTGCGACTTTCGGAGCGAACTCTACTTCGCCTTTAAGAGAGGGCAAATGAAATAACTCGAGCGGTACGTTGTTTTTGTCTAAAACTAGCAGACGCGCATCAAGGAGGGAAGTCAAAGAACTCACTGGCGAGGTGTCCCGAGGCGCCGAGGTTTGTTTGCTTAGAACCGAGCGTGAGCGTGTTAGTGTCCGCAAGTTCCCTCCCAAATACTTTTTCTCTCCATTCGTGTGCGGCGAGACCCCTCACTCTTTAACGGCGTCGGCGGGTTGGCGCAGTTAACGTCGTCTGCTTTACGTCTGCTAGTCAAAGCGATGGCTGCTTTACCTTTCCTGCGTCTGTCGGAGATTCACCGCTTTTTCACTGGCGAGTCACCGTTGCCTCGGGAAACAAGGAGATAACAAGAGGAAGAAATTGACCTCTTAATCTAAAACTGAGGTCAGCGATCAAAGTATAATACGGGAAGGGTTCACAAGGGTCGCACGGGCATATTCCATTCAGCACGCCAGCTGGTCGTGGGCAGACGGTCGCCGAGTCGCGGAGTGCCTGCTAGGCCTAACTGCCCAGCTCGTTTGGTTGCGTTCGGTGGAATCGAGGCCGTTGGAGCTTTTCCCGGGTGTTTGTGGATCCAGCGTTCTTGTTCGTCGTGGTCTGTTTCCAGTACTTCTTATTTTTTTCTTGCTGCTTGAAGTCGGGACGCGTCAGAAGCGCAGGTAGAAAAATAAACGTCCGTGGGTCGTCGCGACCGCGGCGCTGTCGGCCTTGCTGATTTGATCGTAAGAAGTGCGTAAGACAGCTTCGCAGCTGTCGTAGGATTTCGACGTAACCTGCGCAAAACTTACGAAAATTTCGTTTTGTGAATACAAATTTCTTCTTAAGTCTTTTCTTACGCACATTTTTGGCGTAAGATCGTTTCGTGAATCTGGCCTCTGCGCTTCCGAAAGTCGCGGGAAAGGTAAGAGAGACGCAGACGACGTTGCGAGCAGACGACGTTGCAAAGGAGCAGACGACGCTCAGATAGGGGGTCGCGATGAGCCAATCAGGGCTCGGCGTTCTGACGTCACCACTACCCCCTGCGCAAGAAGCAGACGAACTTGCCTGATAACATCAGCTCGCTAGTGGTGCAAAACTATCGATAGTCGCCAGAGATATGACTACCGATAGTAAAAAAAAAGATCGATATTTGACTATCAAAACACTATCGATAGTACTATCGAGGGTCGACTATCGAAAAGCTATCGATATACTGTCCATAGTCGACTATCGTAAACCTATCGATAATACTATCGACAGTTTACTATCGATAGTTTTGCGACACTAGTAGTTTGCGTGGCTCCCTTCTTTTTCTCGCTTTATTATTATTTTTTTTTTTTTTCAAATGGGACACCAACTAGCCCAAGCACTTACCATACCGACTTTGGTTCAGCTTTCAGCGATGACGAAGGTATCGGGAGTTTGGGCGAAGAGAGGAGAAAGGGAGGCGAGCGGCGATGCGGCAACTGTGTTCGGTCTAGTGGTGCAAAACTATCGATAGTTTTGGAAAAACTATCGATAGTATCGATAGTCAATTTATCGATAGTTTTGCATCCCTACAGCTCGCTCTATGGAACCCCAGTTAATGCTTTCACATTAAAAAAAAAGCCTTGCGTGGCCTAGTTATACTCCGTGTCACCAGTTGCGTGCAGTACAGGCGAAGGCAACGCCAGGCGAGGGGAAAAAGGGCAAGCAGTAGAAAGGCTGAGGTAGAAGAGAGAAACCTCCTCTCCTCTCTGACGTTCTTAGTTATCTCCCTCTCTCCCCTGGCCCTCCTCTCCCGTTCCGCCTTCCTAGTGCTCGCCCTTTCTCTCGTCGCCTGGCGTTGCCTTCGCCTGCACTGCACACAACTAGTGACACGGAGTATAGTAGCGTGTCTGGCTTGCAACCAGAAAGGTTCTGGGTTCGAATACCGCCCATAATCCTTCAAGAATTCTTTAAAGGGACACCGACACCCCCCAAAAAATTTCTTTCATCTTTTGCCGAGGAAGAAGAGGACGCCGAAGCGAACGGACTAGTTCCTATCGGCTCCGTCATTTATGGTTAATTTCGCAGTATTAATTTGCGCGATTCAAGGTCTTGTGTATCCCAGTGAGTTTGTGAAGTCGAGAGACGCCAACGGATAACAAAGTTCCCAAAGGTACGCCTTTTTTGCCGAAATAACAGACATTTTCCACCACCGTCGTGCGCGGGGCCGCTAGGCCTAGGTGTGCTCCACGAGCGATAGGCCTAGTCGCTGTCGCTCCTGCCGCGGCTCGCCGTTTCGGCGGCGGCCACTAAGCCCCGAGATGGAGGGGACGTCCGCTCGGGCAACGATCTTCGACTCCCAAATGTGCGTGCAAGTTCAAGGCGAAGATCTTTCACCAGAGGAATTCCACAGCGGCACTGGATGGACGCAAGTGGGGGAACGCATGTCCAGACTACGTCAACGAGACCTTGTCGCGAAGCTCGCCGGCACCGACAACCAAGTAAGCAAGAATGCGAAGGGTAACAAGAACGTTAGAGCCTCGGCCATCAAGGCAGCGAGAATGCCAGCCATGCCGCTGGAGGAAAACAAGATCGTCATCAGACCCCGTGGGGGATTGGACATTACCAAGATTGGCACCACGACCGTCGCCACGGCCATTCTCGCCGCGGCCAAGATTACGACTGAAGAGAACGCATCAGACACCATTTGCCCAAACGCGCTACAAAACATCATGGTAGTCAGCACGCCTAAGGAGGAAAACGCCGTCCGCTACGCGAGAATTCAAACGATATCCATTCAAGACAAGACCTTCGAAGTCAGCGCGTACCGCACGGCGCCGCACGACACCGTGAAGGGCATCATCCGCGGCATCCCTGTCAACGCGAGTGCCGAAGAACTCGACAGCAACATTGTAAACGACAGAAACCCACTCGCCGTAGGAGCCAAAAGAATCGGCAACACGACCACGATCATTGTAGCCTTCGGAGGACCCAAGGTACCGAACTTTGTCCGATACGGTGTCACGCTCATACCGTGCAACCTGTATAGAAAGCAAATAGACGTCTGCCACCAGTGTGGCCGGGTACCGCATCGCAAGGACGTGTGCCCAACTCCAACCAACCGCATCTGCAGGGGCTGCGGCCAAACAAACCCAAAGGAAGACCACAAATGTACGCCCAAATGCAAACTCTGCGGAGGCGCTCACTTGACCGCCGATAAAGAATGTAAAGCCAAATACAAGGTTCCCTACGTCGTCCGCAAGCGGCAGTGGGAGCGCCGAAAGCAAAACGTCAGCGACTGGCTGCCGTCGGAGAGCAACTTCCCGCTACTCGACGAGCCAGCTGCCCGCAAGTCAAGGACGCCATCGAGAAAACGCGCGCCGTCGAGAAATAGCAGCAGCAGGAGCCAGAGCAGAGACGCGCGACAAACAAAAAGCCAAAGATCAAAGTCGCGCGAGAGAGTCAGTTGGGCCGACGCCGCACGAGGTATCAAGAAGACCAATTCGAACGACAATGCCAAGAAAGAAGACAAAGCTTCAACCAAGGAACGAGAAATCAACGAGGCCCTGAAACAGGAGAACGCGTCCCTGCGAGCCACCATCAACAACCTCACCAAGGAAATAGCGGAGATTCGCAACGTCTTATGCACCATCGAACAGCCAAGATCCTGCCCGAGCGACAACAACAAGGTCGAAGAAGCTACGACAGACGGAGATAAAGCACCGGCACCGAAGAAAAGGGCCTTCGAATTGCGTAAGACCACGAAAAACGTAAGCAGCTGCAGCTCCGGCAGCAGCAGCTCCGGCAGCAGCAACAACAATGTCGAGGCGAAACTCAGCAGCCTCGAGGATATGATCAAATCGATGAAGGAAGCCATCCAAGCCTTCCAAACGGAGAACGTCAACAGACTCAATAACCTGGAAAGGAGCTTGCAACTAACCCTAAGCAACCCAACGTTCGGGCCCCTACAGCAGCAAGTCAACCAAGCGCAGCAACCCGGAGAACTTCGAATAGGACCATCATGGCCTCCAGCTCCACAGGCATAACGATGTGGCAGTGGAACTGCCGCGGCTTAGTCAAGAAAAGGGCAGTTGTCCAGCAACACATTGAGCACGCTGCGCGCAAGCCCGACGTGCTCCTACTCCAAGAAACGCTAACGGAAAAGCCGTCCCTCCCCGGCTACAGGGTGCACGCGGGCCCGTCCGACGGCAGAGGTCTGTGCACCCTGGTCAGGAAGGGTCTCACCTTCGTCGAACATCGACTAAGCAACGTCAGGATCGAACACACGCTCACCGAACTCATACCGACCAAGCAAAGAAAAAACAGCATCTTCATTTTGAATATCTACAGTAACCCATCGCAGAGACTGCAGAGGTTCAAAGCCATTCTTCACAAGGCAAGCACGACGGCCGGCCAGAGCACGCTGGTCGCGTGCGGCGACTTTAATGCTATGGATCCGGCGTGGGGCTACGTCAAGAGTAATGCGAAAGGCAGAAACCTATCCCACGATGCGGCGGAGCTCGACTACACACTCATAACCGACCCGGCTCTCCCAACGAGAATGGGCAACTCCGTGTCCCGAGATACCACCCCTGACCTCACGTTCGTCAAGAACAATGAACCGATCACGATCACGTGGAGGAACACGGGGATGGACCTCGGCAGCGACCACATGATAGTGGAAATCGTCATACCGGAGCAGAGCAGTGCTAATGTCAGGAAACATACGTGGATCGATTGGACCGCATTCAGAGATAACAGAAATCAGGAGGCGGAAGAAGAGACCGAAATTGATGACATCGAAACATGGACCAACAAGATCATTCAAGACGTTCAAAACTCAACCAAGAACATAGAAACAGACCTCGAAACGAACACAATGGACAGCCGACTGGCACACCTCATCGAGGCCAAGCAGTCCATACTCAACAGATGGAAAAAGCTACGCCTCAATCGTAGGCTACGGAAAAAAGTCGCAGAACTTAACAGGACAATCGAGGAATACTGTCGCACGCTATGCGCCCAACAATGGGACGAGATATGCAACGCCGCCGACGGACAGATGCATAACGGGAAAACGTGGAACTTGCTTAGGCATCTGCTCGACAAAACTAAGACTAAGTCACACCAAAGAGACCGACTGGCGAAACTCATCCATCGAGAGGTCACTAAACACGGAGCCGAGCATGTGACGAAGCGCATCAGCGACAGATACCTGCCGACTACTCCAACGGAGTGCCACGGGCCGTACGGGGGGCTACGCAACGAGCGTCTTGACAGAGACATAGACGTAGAGGAGGTTCGCACGGCGCTGCAAGACCTCAACAGCAAGTCGGCGGCCGGACCGGACCGCATCACCAACAAAGCACTCAAGAACCTCGACGACAAATCCATCGAAAGTCTCACGAGCTACTACAACAAATGCTGGAAAACGGGAACGCTGCCGACGCAGTGGAAGAAGGCCAAGACTATCCTGATCCCCAAGCCGGGCAAGCCACCAGACACCGACAACCTCCGACCCATATCGCTCACGTCTTGCATGGGCAAGGTGCTGGAGCATGTCCTGCTCAAGAGGTGGCAGGAATACCTCGAGAAAGAGGACCTCTACCCGGAAACGATCATCGGCTTCAGGCAGCACCTCAGTACCCAAGACGCAATGATTCAACTCAAGCACCAGATCATCGACGGCAACACCAGCGACAACAAAGCGATATTGGGACTCGATCTGCAGAGCGCCTTCGACAAGGTGAAGCACTCGGCGATCCTATGCCAAGTCTCGAAACTCAACATGGGAGAGAGATCATACAAATACATCAAAGATTTTCTCACGGACAGAACTGCCGAGCTCAGAGCGGGGGATCTCCAAGCGCAAGAGAAGAAGCTGGGAAGCACAGGCACACCTCAAGGATCAGTCATCTCGCCGATGCTTTTCAACCTGGTGATGATAGGAGTGGCCGAAAGGCTCGGAAACATCAAGGAAGTTCGACACACGATATACGCGGACGACATAACGCTGTGGGTGGAAGGGGGCAGCGATGCCCACATCGAATCCACTCTACAGGCGGCTGTCGACGCGATCGAAGACCACCTTGACGGAACGGGGCTCAGGTGCTCGCCGAGCAAGTCGGAGCTCCTTGTATACCCGCCCGTCAAGCACCGCAAACCCAAGAGCAGCCCGAGAAACTACGAGGCAATCAAAGTGAAGAGCAGAGAAGGAAACGAGATCCCAAGAGTCACCAAGATCAGAATCTTAGGAATGACGATCGAGACGCACGGCAGAAACGGTGACACTGTCACCCGGCTCATAGCGAAAGCGGCAAACGCCACGAGACTACTCAAGCGAGTCACGACCAAGAAAAGTGGAATGAGGGAAGAGAGCCTGATCAGACTCATCCACTCGTTTGTCATATGCCACGTAGCGTACGTGGCGGCCTACCACAAGTGGAAGAAGAGCGAGAGAAACAAGATAAATATACTCATCCGTAGGGCCTTCAAGACGGCAATGGGACTGTTCGAAACAACGAGCACCAACCGCCTCCTGCAGCTGGGGGTGCACAATACGCTAGAGGAGATAGCGGAAGCCCAACGCAACGCTCAACTCGAAAGACTATCTACGACCAAGGCCGGCCGGAAAATCCTGGACAACCTGGGAGTTGGCTACCAAGGCAGGGAGCGGACGCAGCTCCCCATCCCCGATGAGATCAGGAACAACATCAGAGTGGACTCTATACCGAGGAACATGCACCCGGAGTATAACAAAGGGAGGAGAGCGGCGAGAGCCAGGGCCCTGATAGATCAGCACGCGGC
This sequence comes from Ixodes scapularis, assembly GCF_016920785.2. NCBI lineage: Eukaryota > Metazoa > Arthropoda > Arachnida > Ixodida > Ixodidae > Ixodes > Ixodes scapularis. The sequence continues at coordinate 61,721,857 of NW_024609835.1, read as the reverse complement.
CGACGGACACGCACGCTACGTGGACGCGGCTGAATACGCCAAGCTACACGGTTTCACGACAGTTGTCGTCGACGCGACCGGCACCGTTCGCACGACCGCCAGCACGAGATGCACCAAGGCAGAACAAGCGGAGGAGGTAGCCATCGCCCTGGCCATCGCCGACCGCGACTGCCACACGGTGCTGTGTGACTCGAGGCAGGCGGTGAGGAATTATGCCAAAAGCATGATATCGAAGGAAGCGGTGCGCATACTGCAGTCAACCAAGAACGACGGCGGCAGCAAACAAGTGAGAATCAAATGGTTCCCCGCGCACGCGGGCGAGGCGTCGGATCGAAACGCCAACCACAACGAGACAGCACATGCCGAGGCGCGCGCGCTAACGGACCGCGCCTCGACCGACTGGCCGCTGTGGTTCAGCACCAAGGACCGAATGACCGACTACAACGAGATAACCAAGGCTTTCCGCCTAGCTCGCAGAACTCTCCCACCACCTTGCTCGGGGCTCAGTCGAGAACAAGCCGTTTTATTTAGACAGCTGCAGACGGGCTCACTCCCCAGCCCGTTGCTGATGCATAGAATGTATCCCGAGGCGCACCCGACAGACAAGTGCAGAGTCTGCCGAAGGGAGACGGCCGGCTTCGCACATATGCTGTGGGATTGTATCAAGTACCCGGAAGAATCAAAGTCTGGGAGCATCCCGCTGCGACTTGAAGCAGCCGCAGGGAGCGATAATCAAGAACAACAACTCTGGGCCGTCCAGCAGGTCATCGGGGCGCTGGCCCGGCAGGGACCCAGCGCCCAGAAGACGATGTAGGCCCCGTCCGGAGCGCGCGCGCAAGCGCGCGTTTTACTGCAGGCTAAAATAAAGTTTACCCACTCCACTCCACTCATCTTTTGCCAGGCGATTTATTATGGTGTCGGAGGACTACCCAATTAATATTTTGCTACAGATTCACGTATATTTTCAATAAAGCCAAAAGACACAACTGCTCCAAACCAAAACCCGCGAACGGAGGTCAGAGCAGTGGAGAGGAGAGAGTGAGTGGCGGAAGTCACGTAACTGCACCCGACCGTGCGACTTTTTTTTTCTCGCTGTGCATAGCAGACGAGATGCGTGGCGTGTACTGTTTGCCGTGCGATTCCTTTGTAGTTATGTGTATTCCGCTCGCTGTTTTGTACTTCAAGATGAGTTGCTTCGCACATTGAGGAGTTGGAGATGCGTAGCGAGTGCCCGTGGTGAATTTCCGTGATCGGCTCCGAAAAGATTACCCCCAAGATGTTGCGTGAACAGCTGGCTCACGCGTCCTGCGTCAGAAAAAAGTGGCATTGTGCGGCAGTTTCCGAAAGATCAACGGGATCGGGACCAGTGGCTGGCAGCTATTCCTGTAGAACATTTACAAGCACCTCGGAAAACAGACGCTACCCGATTTATATGCTCCTTGCATTTTGCGGAAAGTGACTAGATTGAGTTCGCAGGTGTCAAAAAGGAAATCCCATACCATTCAGTTCAGCAACGTTTCGTCCACAATTTTTTTTTCTTCAGTGATAATTGTAAATAGAAAAAAAGAAAGAAATGTAGACATCGCAAAATGTACAAAAAAAAAAAGAAACAAAAAAAAAAAAAAAAAAAACGTACGTTTACATTGGAGGTTGAACCCGGTCCCGCAGGCGGACATCTTTCCTTTGAGCTACGGAGGAATCTCTTTCATTAGTGGTAATGCAGCCAGACAACTGTAAGTTGGAAGTTTGCTGCCGATTTTTTTCCAGCAAAATGCACTCCCGGGTCGAAGTCGAGAAGTACCACGCATTGGCGACATTCGGACATAGTAAAGGAATCGTAGACCTTTTCACCCTCCGCCGCATGGGCGCTGCCATCTTGGAATCACGTGATGCGGCCGCCATTAGGTTGCTTCAACTTGTTGCTCCGCCCTCCCGCCCGCGCCTCGGCGAATGCGTTGAATTCGTGTTTTTTGTCGCGTTTCACCGCGTCTCTTGCCTTGCTCCGTAAAGTGTCGTCCGATACCTATACTTACCATGCAATTGCATTAGATCATTATGCGCGCAACTTCTGTAGTTGATCTTGTAACACGTTTAGAATATTTTTTACCGTCGGCGTGCGGGATACGTGTGAAAAGGTTTTAGGAATCAGCGCTAGGACTTGCGCACATTGAATATATTTATGACTTGAAGAGAGCCTCGAGGGTTCAAATACCAACAACCTATGAGAATTGAGGTTTGGTTACTAATAAGGGCGGAACATTTGCAATAGGAAGCCCAATGTTATTATATATATGAGTGCGCATTGGTGTCAAGGAAGAAAACAAAAACACTCAGCGTAATTACCCTCGTGTTTTTCCTGAAGACATGGTGTTTTGTAGTAATTCCAACAGATCGAAAACAGTTTCTTTTGATTACATAGGAAACTAGTGGACAAGGCGCGGGAACAAACATTTAGTTTGAATTATTTTTATGCTAGAAATAATGGTACCTTAACATTAGGCAACTTGTTTGTTCGCAATATCACACCTATATCTGTTTTACGTTCTTAATCGCGTGTGTGATATAAGCATTCGCTTTATCGGTTTATCTATGAATTCCACGGAATTGTATATCGTGCTTGGTCCTATGTTCATAGTCTTTCAGTTGCTTAAGTCATTTTTTAATATAACCATGCAGTTTCAATTAATTTATTTCAGCACAAATATTTGAACTCCCCGCGTAAGAAACTGCCACAGACAGCTTGATAGTGCCTATGATTCATAAAATGTGACGCCGAAAAGAATCCTTCTGCATGAAAATCACCCGAGTGCAGCCGGTTGTCGACTTCGAATAGGGAGTTACTTTCAGTAGATGGAGACGTCAAAATGTGCAAAGCGCATCGTTTGGAATCAGTGAACAGCTTTCTACAAAGGTCTATTGGGTGGCGCCTGGCGTTCGACTTCAGCCAAACTTATCGGAGATCCTTTCTTTTGGGCTCTTCAATTTCATTCGGCAAATTTTACGGAAGATGAATATCAGACTTTATTTGAAGTCTGGCATTCACGAATCTCACCATTCTCATACCTTGAGAACCGTCGTAAGCAAATTTCCATATAACAAAAAGTTTATTTCATAAGGCCAATATTTTGAAATGCTGTGAATGAGTACTTTAGTTAAGAAATTTTTTAGTCAGCCTAGGCTGGTCTATCAAAATATTTCTCGAGCGCTTAATTTCTTTAAATAAAACAGACCGAGACAATATCACTTGTTTATATTATCTACGTGATTATATTAAACCTTTCTAGTCATTATAAAAGACGTTTCCAGTCTCGAAGTTAGAAAAGGTTGGTGTGCGGAAACCAAACATCGAACAGTAAACTTGTCAGTTCATCTGTTCTTGGTGATTCAGCAGATTGTTAATCATGTTGTCGACCTGAATTTTACTAAGCACTTATGCAATATAGTCTGTTGCAATATAGGATGATCAGTTCAATATCTGACTTGAGCGCGAGCTATCTACTTCCGTACCGCTCCAAAGCACGGCGGCAGCCAACGAGCGCACGCTGCAGGCGGAGCTTGTCCTGCACTTTACTATTTTTTCTTCTTGAAATTAGTGTCCGCGGGTGCGGCCGTGGACAATGGTACTTTTCCCTGTGCATCAGCGCAGTTGTTTCACCGCCGAACCTGTCCGAAATTAATGATGGACGTAATCAGACGCATATAGTGTTAGTAAAAAAAGATCGCAATTTAGGCTCGAAACCACTTCGCGGTTTGCCAAGTGGCTCAATAGTATTGTTTCATTCGCTGTGTGCTACCAGAAAGAAATTCATATCGCAAAATTAATCGAAAGTGGCATGAAACAGCATCACAATCGCGTGTACGTTAAAACCGAAACCCACCAAATTGAAGCAACCTGATGGCGCCGATTGCGCCAGCGCCCTCTACCCGCCCGTCAGGCAACTACTGAAATGAAAAGGTGCAGATGCATATTAAACTCGAAGTACACACTTCGTGCTTGAGGTTTGCGCGAGCGAAGTCTTCAGCCACAAATAGGGAGCGACGGCTCAGCGGCGTCTTTTTGCAAATCGGCTCGGTGGTTGGGCGTGTCGTAAATTTCTCTTGTGCCATCATTGCACCGTGTCATCATTGCACCGTTTGTTGCAACCGCAAAGTCTCCTTGTTTAAGTGTGGGGAGGGGGGTGATTTGCGTTTTCCGGGAGATTGTTCTGTGAATGATACAACCATACACATTGCTCAAAATTCGGGTCTCCCGGGTAATACGGGAGTCTTGGTAGGTAGGTATGCAATGGTGGATCCTTGGGGAATGCATTAGCATGACACTTTGGAAACGCCACACACGTTCCCCCTTGGGAAGCGCTAACACTGACCCTGTAACTAAGCCAAAAAGAGGCAGCAAAAATAGAGGGTGATTTCAGATAAGATCGACCAAAGGATGGCTAGTCGACATTTTCAAATCAACTGATGTTTTTATATGTTATTGTCTAGTGTCTGGTATGAACGAATCCAAACTTAGTTTTGACTAGAAAAAATACTTGGGGACAGGAAAAATCGTAAGGCATGAGCAACTTTATTAAATGGGTACAGCGAGGAAAACCTTAGCGTAAAGTGCCGAATTTGATTTCCCAAGGACTGCTCATTTTGAATGCAGGGACATCTTATTTGTCACATTTTTCTTCACGGGGTATTTAACCTACTGTTTTTGTTGGTGGTTACTAATAATTTTTATCTGATCACTATAAAAAAAATCCCAAAATGTTATTCTCGAGCAGGATAAAATATATCGGCTTGCCACGATTTATTCATACACCGAGAGCATCGAAGCTGCTCCAGTTAGGCACTATGGCATCCGTCACCTGAAATTGTTTGTAATCGTAAATACACAGCCAATCTAAATATCTTACTATTATATCTTCGTTTTTGTGTCAAGGAAGTAAAGTTATTTATTTTACTCTAGATGTAAAATATACCGGAAGGTACAACTTCACACTGCATCGTCTTTTCTCAAATCATTAGTCTCTAATATGATACCACTTTGTACGCTTATGTAAAATGCTGTATATAGTTTCTCCTCTCTTTTACTGTGTGACCGATCGCTCTTTTTATCAATGACCTCATCTGAATAAATGTATATAAAAGATTTGTGCAAGTTTCATGAAACTGGAACTCAGAGTCACTTCTTGTATAGGACACTGCTAAGTGTAGGCTTTGAAAAAGGACCCTACTTTGGGGAGTTGTTTCTTCTTTCACAGTGCAATGATGCAACATGTTTTTAATAGAAATGAATGCCGAAATAGAGTATAACAGGGTACCCAAATTGAAAAAAAATCGAAGGTGGTGTTTTTTTTTTTATTCGCATTGGAATTTTTCTTTGTTTGATTTTTTTCCCATGTTTGCCTAAATATATTGTAACTATTGTGTCACTCAGATACCTTATTTATTTTTTCAATAATAGCCATATATTAGTAAAATAATGTCTGCAAGTTATGTAATAATGATTAAATTATTTCATGAGATACAGATTTCCAAAGTTTGCCATTTGTCGTTCGAGCAGGCATGTTTGGCAATTTTTAGAAAACTAAATAAATTTTTAATAAATATTATTACTTTATATTACAAGCAAGTTGTACCCAGTTTGTTTGTAAAAAGTTTTAAAATTCTCCTAATTTTATTGTTTTAATTATTCACTTTCAAACTTGCCCCCTCCATCAGTGCGCGTTATTGCAACTGTCCACCTCTCCCTGCCTTACGATTTTTCTTGTCTCCAAATTTTTTTTCTGGTCAAAACTAAGTGTGGATTCGTTTATACCAGACACTAGACAATGTCATATAAAAACATCAGTTGATTTAAAAATGTCGACCAGCCACCCTTTGGTCGATCTTATCTGAAATCACCCTAGAGGAACCAACAGAGAAAGCCAAAACAAAGAAGGGAAGAGGGTCAGCATTAGCATTTCCCAGACAGGGACATTAGTGGCATTTACCAGATGTCATGCCAATGCATTCCCTAAGGATCCACCAATGGATCTTCCTTTTTTATTTATAACTCTCTTTCCAGACTGAAAATCATGGGTTAATTCCTGGTTGAATGTTACCCAACTAGAGATATATATAAAAAAAAAACAAAAAAAAAAACAGTTCCATGCTGTGTTCTTGCAGGAAGCCAACTTCCATCCCTTGATCCTCCTGCCACCCCATACATAACGAAGGGTTTCGGGAGAATATTTGTCCCCGTGCAGGGCACTCTTCTACACCTTTCTCATGTATCGCTAAGACGCAATGAGAAGAGTGCAAAATTAACTTGGAAGAGCCGGTTGGTCAACAGCGAACAAGTAGTGCCAAAATGTGCTCTCTGGCACACGAGCGGAAGACCTTGCTCTCGGCTGTGTGAACCTCCATCATTGTTGTGCGTCGGGCGGCTGTTAGTCAACAGAAACAACATACTTTCCGCCACATCTGCCACAGTATTTCCTCTCCCGTTTCTGAAATGCAGAGTCCTCGTTTGTAAGAAACCAGTGGATTTTTAAGGGCCGTAGAAACAGTATGACGGCCATCGCTAGGGCTATGATCAACGACAAAACAAGTTTCAGTTGTCCCGCCCTTGGCACGAGCTCCTTACCTTCGATAACGCGTTGGCATCTCGTGAGTGTAGAGTGTGCATGCTCAACCAAAGCACGGCGAAAGGCAATGAATGCATGCTGGAGTCCGAAAATTTGAAGTAGATGCCCTGCAGTTCTCATTTTGTCAGCGACTATAGCAGACAATGTCGGCGACCCAAACACATGACCCTGACACCGCTAATCACTCTGATTGGAGGGATAGAGTGGATAGAGACAAAGGCAACCAGCCTTTATGTCTACCTACCTTTAGGGGCGGACGCAGGTATTTGCAGAGGGGGCGGGTCAGGCATTGGTCAGCGTATCATATGTTTCAGAACCCCCCCCCCCCACACGCTTCCACGCCTAAATTTTTACACATGCAGAACTGAAGAGTTCAAAGCACGGTGCTGCAATGTCCCTTTGCAAGAACCAGAAAGACATGCCGCCATATAACTGGAACTATGACACGCAAGAAAACCAAGAACCCATGACGATGCCACATACATATATTTTTCGTAAATGTTGTATGTATATATCTATAATATATATAATCTTATTACAGCATAAAAACCAGCAACAAGTATGTACACAGCATTCACTGAAAGCAAGACCATAAAAAAGCATTTAAAAAAGCTGTACGGGATAGAAAGGTGCAACAAATATACACATATCTGAAAATCCAAGGTTGCCTCTGTTCCCACAAGTACTGTTCCCACCAGTACCATGCACCAGTCCTCCCAATCAATGTTAAAAAAAATGTGTGAAAAGAAATCTCGGTTTGCTGCTGAGGATAAACGAACACATCATATACATTTACAGAGCAGCATCGAGTAGAAGCCGTCATACAGCAATATAAGGCTTCTCTTATCTGTTACTACTCTTACTTTGGCTTTTAGTTGCAGCTGTTTGGCCTGGAGGACAAGTAGAAACTAAGTGTATGAAAGGTATGCAGATCAAGACTACAAGGTAGCACCAATCCCCTGTTGTCACTTCTCCTTAGCAGCTCGAAACAGGAAGGGGAGGTTAAGACAAGGGCCAAATGTTCTTTCCCATCTAGTGCCATGGAATGGTTCGACCACTGCTCAGCAAGAGGACAGGTCGGCGCGAGCAAGCCGTGGCTGCGGGTGGGGCGGCTCTTTCTTGCTTCGGCATTCAAACATGGCCGCCCTGTCGCGAATCCGCTTGGGAGGTGACAAGTCCTGCCTCTTGGCCATGGGCTCCACCGGCTGCTGTGGCCTCGGAACCGCCGGCTGTTTTTCGGTTGCAGCGGATTCTGCACTCTGCTTGAGAAGGTCTCTCTTGCGGTCGCCCGGCGGTTTCTGCCAGCTCCTGCCGTCAGTGGCCTGCTGGTTCTCCAGGTTCTTGCTCGTGCGCCGCAACGGAACGGTGGCCACGTTCCGCGCGGCTAGCTCGGGGGCCTCTCCGTCGGAGGTCCGCCTCTGTTTCGTCACGTCGAGCTTCACAACCTCCTCCGACCGAAAGCTCTCGGACTTGAGTTTCTCCCTCAACTGGGCGCGACGCTCCTCCTTGAACTTCTCTATACGTTTCCGGCTAACCTCGCTTTCAAGAGGGAGTGTGGCAGCATTTTTTACTGTTTCTTCTGGCTTCTTAACTGGATCCACTTGCTTCTCTTCCACTTGAGTTGGCGCGCTCACTTTCCGCAAGTCCAGAGTGACAGGCCGCTGCGCGTCCGAGACTTCAATTTCAACGATGACCTCAGTCCTTGCACTGTCCACTTTGTGCACTTGCACAACAGGCTCAGGAACCTCCACCAAGCCTTCGGCCTTCGCACTGTCGACGGTGGCCCGAGGAGCGGTGTCGTAGCAGACGCTCTCCTCCACGTGATTGTCCTGATCGTCAAGGATGGGGTCTGACCAGGGGTCGTAGTTGGACGAGTTGGGAGGTGATGACGGGTTGGTCTTGCGTGACTGAAGTCTCATGACTTTAAGCTGAGTGAAAAGGCTTGGCTGGGAGGTTCTTGACGGACTGAAATCTGCATTAGAGGCCTGGGTGTCCGTGGGCTCAAACTTGGACATGAGTTCCTTGACAGAGCCCCTCTTCTCCGAGCGAGGTTGGGCAACTGGTTCCGAGAGACGCTTTTTACCGCTGTCAGAGTTTGCTCCAAACGTCCGGGGCTCTGACTTGCGTTTTGCTTCTACAATTTGAGGAGGCCTTGAAGATGACCTCAACAGCACGTCGTCGTCTCCAAACTCGATGAGAGGCTTTGACTCGAGGTCTTCTGTGGTGCTTGCATTGATGAACTCGTTACAGTGTGTAAGTGATTGCGCCTGAGTACTGCACTGCAGCCCACCAAAAAGAGGACTTTCTTGAGTGTCCCGTGAAGTAGTAAAATCGGAAAAGGTTTCGGGTGCCGCAGATTCTACACCTTTCATTTGTTCACTTTCATTCACCAACTTTTGAACATTTAAAAATACAAGGTCAGTGTGAGTTGCTTCCTTCTGCACAAGTGGTTCGCACAGCTCGAAAGTATTAGGGTCGATTCCAGGACTAGAATTAAGTAGTGCGCTTTCCTTGTTTTCCTGCAGCTCATCATCCCAGATCAGGTCCTTCTCAGTTTCACAATAAGGACTGCAGTCCACCGACTCCGAAAGCGTGTGGTCTGAAACAACTTTTTCTTCCTCCTGAGCCGCATCGCAAATCATAGCCACGGGTTCGTTTTGAGAAGGCTCCACTTGCATGATGCATAATTCTGGAGTGTTTGAGGACTCCCGAATTTCTTCGCCAGCCTCGACGCATACTGCTGGGTCTGGTGACAAGCTGCTCCGATCAGTATTTCCATCGGTGGGAGACAGAAGACACAGACTTTGGTCTTGGCTCTGCGAATGCTGCATAGCAGTGTACGGTTCACTCAACAGGGGACTCTCGTCCAGATAAGAGTACGGCATCACCTCCTCATTATCCTCTTCCTCAGAAGTGGAGCTTTCCTTCGTCGCCTCCACCACCAAGACAGCACGGTCGGCGTCGGTAGAGAGTACGCCACAATTCAACGCTTCCACTCTTTGCACCACATCGAGCTCGGCAGCGCGCCCACATCGCTCGGCGTCCACAAACGTTCGGAGCTCGTCGTTTGGCATCGCGGGCACGGGAGTTTCCACGGAACAGTCTAGACATTCGTGAAGCAGCACACAGGGAGAGTCCAGTCGGTCAACGCTTCCGACGGTCCCACATCCACTTTGTACCTCGATGGGTGACGGCGTTGACCTTGTCGACACTTCCAACGGAAGCTGTTCGCAACCGGCACAAGGCGACGACAGAGGCGACGCAGAAGTGTCGGTGTCCTCTATGTACGGCAGTGATGCACTCACGCGGTTCAGGAAGCTCGTCTCTAGGCTCGTGGCACTGCGCGATTCGCCGACCAGAAAGCCCGTGTCAAACTGGCAACAGCTCATCTTGAGGGATGACGCAATGTCTTCCGCGAGAGACGTTTCCACGTGGTTGTCGGGTTCTTCCGCATCAGTCGCCGAGTCATAGGTGCTCTCGCAGAGCGTGTCGTCAACCGTGTCGTCAACATCTTCCACAAACGGCCTGTGAAACGCCAGCGCCCCGTCGACAAGCTCTTGGGAGGAAGAGCCGCGTTCTTCCTCGGCGGCGGCGTGCACTTCAACCAACACCATCTTCTCATTTCCGTGCTGTTGCACAGAGTCCCTGAACTGCTCGCTGGTCCTGAACGTTCCTGGGTGATGCTCCTGAGGCGACGGGGATGTATAGGGCTCGATGTCGTCTGGGCTGTGAACGGCCAGCGGCTGCCGGCTTGAGTAGGGCGTCAAAGACCGGCTCGAGGACTGGTGGCGGCGCTTCTCCGTCGGGGCCTGCTGCTCTTCATCCGCAGCAAACGTCGGCAGCTGGGGTTGGGAGGTTGCGTAGCTCAGGGATTCCATCTTCCCCGCCGAGCTGAATGTGTCGGCCGCTGAACGGTGACTAGACTGGAACGCGGGAGAGTCGACAACGTCGCCCAGACGCTGCACCTTGGGGTTGTTCGCGCCCTCGACATCCGAGCAGAGCTTCTGTTTGCGGGGAGACTTCTGCGGCGGTGAAGGTTGTTGCTGCTGCTGGTGGGACGCTGCGAACTGGAAGGTGACGTTGAGGTCTTCGAGGGAGAGGTCCAGGGCACCACGCTCGAAGTAGGAGTCGTGGGAGACCGAGCGCACGTGCTTGTGGGCGCCGCCGGGAGACGAGGCCGGGGGTGTCGCTTCGGGCATCCACTGGAACGGCTGCACCCTCGACGCTTCTGCAAGAAACATGCCCGCAGAAGTCCCGTTACGACCGGTGATCGACGAGCGTTCACCGTTCCTAGCAGAAAGTCGGGTGAATTCACCGGGTCACACAAAACATTTCCCGAGTGTGCTGCGACCTCCCAAATTAGTCCACAGCATGGGTGCGAGCAGCTTACATTAATTACATCGGAAGCACGCGTTCCTGAACGTGCTCCAACTTGCAAAAGGCCCCCTAAAGTGAGTAATGCTGTAGCTTGGCATACCTGAGGAAGAGTTGCAGGAGTCCAAGATTTCCGAATTCCTGCCAGAATGCCCTCCACTTGAAATCAAAGACTCTGCACTTTTAACGCTCCGCAGCTGTTTCGATGCACTATGTACCAGGTCAGCTTCGGTCAGTGCTTTGTCCTGGAGTCGTGAAACAAATAAACAACATGAATGTGCAGAAGGAACGAAATAACTTATTTCGGGCCTAACGCATATGAAAAATATCTAAGCAGCTGTGGTGCCCTCAGTCCAAAGCAAAGAGAGCCGCAAATTTCACACGGGTGCACTTGTAGGTTTGGGAAATGTCTCCAGTAAACCAACACCTATTCAACTTTCACACACTTCCAAGCTAAAAGAATGCAATTCTTGCTTTAGTTACAGTGCCTGGGACAATGGTGTGTGTGGTACCCTAGCTATACCACCCTTGCATCAACAGTGGTCTCGAAGTCGCGCACCCCAATCCATGGCGGCTTAAGTTTCCACCAATAGGTTGACCACAGCAGCAGAATAGCGGCCAGCGACTAAATATGCCAGCCGTGATGTCACGAGGCATATATCAAGGGACCAAAAATGAGGGCGCAGTAAATGCACCACTTGGAGGAATGTTACAGTCACCCTACTTTCGCTGTTCTCTATGTTGTTCTACTATGGCAGCAGTCAGCCAACTCCTCTCACAGACACCCTGTTGACAATCTAGAAGCAGCGATGTTGCCGAAGGCCAACGGTTGCAAACGTATTTGCCAACAAGTGCCTACTCTCTAATTAGCAATGTGGAAAGTTTGCCAATTGTTTTGCATAATGGAGAACAGGCAACAAGCACAGGCTTGGCATTCTAACAAATGACTACAGTCTGTCGCCGCTCATGCTCTGCACAAAGCAGGTTTGTGCCGAAGGCACCTTACCTGAATGGGAAGGCTCTGGTGGTGAGGCAGAGATCCCGTGCTGGCCTTGCGCAGACCCTGGGCACGCTTGTCCTTCTCCCGGGCACTGCCAGAGTGCCAGCCCCGCACAAAGAAAGACCTCCATCCCAGCGGAGACTTCTTCAGCTTGGCGCTGCCACGTTTCCTGCACCGTGCAGATTCTGTGAGACTTTGTGCACTTTTTGGGGTTCGGGGGCTCTACCATTCCATGCAGCACCACAAAACTGCGGCTGACACCAAATGAATTTCTCATCTCTACGAATGCAAAACAATCCAATGTTCAGATAGCAAGGTTTGCACAATAAGTCATTGACTCGTGGTGATGATGCCCCCTCACTGAGAAAAGAGCATGAAATGCCGAATTTCTTAATGCAATTTTCAGGCACTAAGGGGCATATCCCTATGCATCTAGTAGCTCCCAATCTTTTTTATGTGACACCATATAAAAAAGATTGGGAGCTCCAAAAATCCGAAAATTCTAGGGATTTCAAGGACTTTCAAGGCCCAGCCACTATATCTTCAAGGACTATGTTGAGAGCATTACTTACAAAAAAACACAATTTCCAATGTGTTAAAATGTAATAATTATTGTAATGTAATGTAAATATAATAAATAAATAAAACAAAGACATTTTGCACTTCTTTCTTCGCGAACCACACCACAATAAGCCTAATGTTCGAGCTACGACGGCAACTTCTGATCCAGTGCTATAAATAACACAAAAGAATGGATTGAATCTGGATCCGGCTGGGCAATAAGGGGATGCTGAACCGAAATTTGGAATTCACGAGATAAGCCTGCAGAGGTGTTCAACAGGGTGCCATATACCACGAAACATCACTCATATACTAGCCATTTCTCGAGCGGATGGCCGTATTTCTGGAAAATAAAGGAGCGAATGAGGGAGAATGTTGACACCATCTTATAGCAGAAGAGTTGCTCGGTGTCTAGCAAATTATTCTTTTGAAATTCCCTGACTTTTCCAGGTCAAGGAATTTCAGGTGAAATTCCTTGACCACTCTAGAAGCGGTTAAATATATAAGACCATTACAACACAAGGCATTGAGCACTGAGCACAGCGAGGATCATGTCCCACGAGCCTAACATAACTTGCATATTCCGAAATATTCGGGTTCGTCCAGTCCGAAATTAAACGAGCACTTTCTTGCCGCCGACATCGTCAATGAAGAGGCCACTTCCGGAAATACGATGAAAACACAACGCTCAACCACACACGTCAATAACCAATATGGCCGCCAGATGCTTTTCGTCTTTCAGCTTAATTAATTAAGGATTCAATTGGATTGGGGTCTGCAGCTTTCTGATATGTTACTAAATCTAGTAGCTCTACATGGATCTAACCTAGTGTCGCGCTCTCAATCCAATCCAATCCAAGGCTTCGCCTGGATTTGTTGGTTGTTCTCTTTGCATCGGGTAGCACACTCTACGTCGGGTGAGCAGAGGCCGTGCGTCGCTCTAAGCAAAATTTATTGCCTACATTTCTGCCCCCAAGTCTTCAAGTCTTTGCTCAGGGCACTCAATGCCGTTTCCGGCTCATTTTCCCTGACTGGGCTCGCTTTTTGACAATATCCCTGAAAATTCCCTGACTTTTCCTGGCAATTAAAATTTCCCTGACAATTCCCGGTTTTCCCGGTCGCTAGACACCCCGAGTTGAGAAAGAAAAAAATGGCCTCGCTCCCTAAATTTTTTTTCCGTGCCCTTGCGGAGTCAAAGCGAAAAGAGGAGGAAATGAGAATTGCGTGCTCTTCTTTTAAGAAAAATATGATGATCCGTTGGAGATACCGCTTTATGAATGACGTGTTGGAATTTGCGGTGTCCCTGCCTATCGATTCTGCGTTGTTTTCTGAAATTCAATTTTTGGTTCAGCATCCCTTTAAAGGTGTCCTCTAATAACATTTGAGCTTCTGCCCTACTTATATTATTTACCTCGCTAGTGGTTCGGTCAACTCAGGAAACAAGTAGTAGCCAAAAAATATTAATGCATTATATTTTATTTCAATCAGGCAAAAACAGCCCGACATCCAGTGGTTACACAACGCAATGAAAATGCACGATCGGTGCCATTTTTTATAACCAATTTGTGATCAGCATTGTCAGCAACAGCCGTCGAAATTTTCTTGTGTACACAGGTTCAATAACGTATATTACTCTGTAAACCATCGTTATTCGTTCAAAAAAGCATTTACGTAAGTTGAACGAGAAAGGTGAAAAACAAAGAGAAATATTTTTCAAATATGTAAAAAACAAGGGAAAAAAAACATGACATGCCTGCCTCCCAGTGGTAGAACCAACCAAACCAGTCAGCACACGTGCACACTAGTGCTGCTGCGCTAGCCCTGGCGTGCAGATGTCGGGGTGGTGGGATGTCGGGCTAGTCTGAGCGTGTGCATTTCTGCTATTTGAATCTGCCGTGTATTGTGTGCTGTTCTCGCTGTTCAGTTCTATGGTCCCGCGTTTTTGCATTGGTGTGAAATCCGGGCACTTGATTGGGCAAGTTCATGTGGGCAGCTCTATGCACTGCCCCGAGAGGCGCCGCAGGCCTAACGAGCCGGAGGCACTTTCACGGGGGTGCCAGCCAAAGCTTGAAACTCATAGACAAACCAAAGGTAGTTTTAATTAGAATTCAGGACGACCTCGTGTATGAGTTATGTAGGATCATGTGCTGGTCGTATCGAGCCGGCAGCAGTTCCCGTTTGAAACAACAAATGCGAAGTATAGAAGCGGTGTGCGACGAAAAATGAAGTCGAAGCCCGAAACATTCATTCGGAATGCGCTACAATTTCAAAAGCATAAACGGTTTAATTTAGAGATCATCTGCTCCCTTCAACGTTATACATAACTGAATGTGGTAAGCTGCCGCGAAATGCGAGCACATCGAATCCGCCGGAGCCAGACGGCAAACGCTTTGACAAACGCCACACGGCAATCGTTTTTCTTTTTCATGTTTGCGTGACATTTGGTAGAAAATAAATACATGTCTGCACTCGACAGTTGGTGATATCAGTAATATTTCGTGACATTCGTGAGTCGGGGATATTTTGTGATATTTGTCAGTGATTTCGGTGATACTATCTATATTGTTCATGATGGAAGTTGCAGGTGATGTGAGGGGTCATGAGTTTTTCTATCATGATAACCTCCGTGATTTAAGTGGCGGTGACCTTTGAATTTGAATAGACTTAATGATATGACTAGCGGCGACTTTTGGATCTTGGAAAAATTTGTGGTACGAGTGGGAGTGAATTATGGAACAACTTGGTGAATTTGATATGATATTGAGTGACTGGGATCTAAAATGCCAACAAATGCCGATCTGTGCTCCCAAGTGGTCGTAACGCATTCAGTTACGCTCATGTGCAAATATCTGAACCAGCACTCTCAGGCAGATGGCCAAATCATTCCTGTTGCTCTATTTAGCTTGGGTAGTTTGCTTGTTTGTTTTGCTGTTTGACAGAAAGAGAACGCTCCATTTAGCCAAGAAAAAAAAAAGCAGTTGCTTGTGAGCATTCACACTAAAAGAACATGTGTTTGGTGCGGAGGTCCGCTTTAGCCAACAAAGACTTACAAAACTTTTTTTTTGAAAGGGATCAATGCTCAGGCGTATGTGACAACGAATCCTTCGGCCCTCTCGATTTTAGGAATCGCACGATAGTTTGATAGGCAGTGACAAGAGTGATGAAAACACAACGAATCCTTCGGCCTTCTCGATTCTTAGGAATTGGACGATAGTTTGATGGGCAGTGACAAGAGTGATGAAAACAATGTGAATCCTGCAAGCATTCCATCAACTTCGGCGTCTGCACGTCAGTGGGACTTAGACCAGAAGTCCTGATTCAGAGCAAGATATGACACCTAGAGTGTCAAGGGAATGTTTTTTGTCTTATTTTAATGCATATTGCCTTTTTAAAATAAAAGTTTGCCGTTTGTTACTTGAAGAAAAAAATGAGTACTCAAGGGGTTAAGAGGCGACAAGGTTCAGCTGAAACCATTTCGTTTACAGAATTCCCATTGCCCAAGCAAGACGTCTTTATTTCCTCTCATTCCTGAACAACAAAATGAGTAGTTAAAAAAGTGCCTGTCTGTTTGAGCTCAATCCCTGGAGAAGAGACCAGTCAGGCCCATGTCCCCTAAAAGTAACACTGAGTAGTTATTTTATTATATCAAAAACCAATCATAGCATCTCATCAATGATTATATTTTCCCACGTACAGTAAACTCTCACTTGAGCGAACGTTGGTTTAACAAAGATTTCAGAATAACAAACTTTGAAAAATTCTCCGGCAGTTTTCCTCTGCATTCTATGCAAAAATGTTTAAAAGGAATGAGCGAATTTCAGAATAACGAATACCTATTTCAGTTCAACAAACTTGATCGGAGGACTCAAGATTATTTTTGCAATCAGTTCAACTAAGTTTTGTGCTTTGCAGTGCTGGCGTAGTCTATGCCTGCCACCCACCGCTGCCGCCTCTGCAGCAGCGGCATATTATCGCTGGCGTTTACACTGTCGCCGAGGCAAACCGGCGGTTTGGTAGACGAAACCGAACCTTGTGCTGTGTCTGCTTTTTCCTTTGTAATCGGTTCTATTCGGCCATCTTAGTTTTGGGTAACAATGGCAAAATGGCAGTTTGTGGACCCACTTTCGTAATGAGTACGATGAAACGGAACAGTTGTCTCTTTCAGACAAGCTCAAAACACTTCAGCATCTGGACAACAGTCAAAGGCTAGTGGATCTTGCGAAGGACTATGGGATTCCATTGTCGACGTTGTCAACAATAGTGAAGCAAAAGTCGAAGCTTGAAGAAACTGTGTTCAATCCGAACAGGAAACAACTCTGCACAAGATATTTCAAGCCAGTGAATGATGCTGTTGCGGCATGGCTTTGTCACAGCAACAAGCTGTGCCAGAGGAAGTGCAAAATAACTTAAGACTCTCTGGACAGCTTTGTTACTTCATGCGCTTTAAGAGCGCCGGTGCAAATAAAAATTAGATTTTTTCTTCAAAATGAGAAAGGCAGATGCACTTTTTATGGGTATGTCGATGTACATGACTCCATAAATTGCAGTGCACATTTCGACTCAATGTATGCTGTGCTCTTTGCTGTTCCATATTCTAGTGAATCTATTCAGTTTAGTGAACTTTCAGTTAATGAACTATTTCCTTGGGTCCCTTCAAGCTCGCTCATTTGAGAGTTTACCTGTATAAGTCGCAGTTTTCTTCCTAAATTTCCGTCAGTTCATCATGCAACGGTGCCACTTATATGCATTTCATTTTTTAGATATAGAAATAACTGCGCAATATGTAGAGCACCTGATCAATTATTATATTTTCCCATGTATAAGTCGCAGTTTTCTTCCCGAATTTCTGTGTACACCTCTCCCCCTTCCCTTTTCCCCTCTCCCCCCTAATGCCTGCTTTTCCAGGTGGTCCAAAATATGGCGGCACCGGTCTGCAACTGCAGTGCCACGCCAATCATACAAAGAAGTGAGACTCATAAAGCCACAGACCGGAAAATAAGGTATTTCAACGAAAACAATGAAGTGCAGAAACAATTAGAGTTGCCCTTGAAATTACCCGACGACTTAATATGTGTGGACGGGTTTGTAGTGCAGGCCACCATGCATGCAGCCTCCGACTCACCCGTGGGGCAGTTCGATGACCGTGTGGTATTTGGCGGGCAGGCTGTCGGGTCCCCCGCCCACGTCTATGTACTTCTGTTGCTGGTTGCCCGGAAGGTTGGAGGCCAGCACCCGTGAACGGGCCTCCTCCAGTGAGAGCAGCTTGGTCGGCGTCGAAATGGCCAGGGACTTGGGTCGGCTGCTCCTACGAGGGGTGCCTGCCATGAAGAGAGCATGAGGAACGCCACAAGAGGCTTTAGAGTCACGAACAGCAGGGGTTCGCAAACCTTCCGAGCTAAAGGAATGCCTGCCTCCCCAAAACGATAGCCAAAGAACATTTTGTTCCAAACGTTTTTTTTTTTTTTTTTAAATCTGAAGCATGTGGAAACAAGTCTGTCGGCACAAGCTCTTGGCAATGACAGTGCTACAACGGCAAATTCTTACCAGCTATTTTATTTCTTCTTCCCTGAGAGCGCTTGCAGTGGGCACTGGGTACTACTACAAATCGCACAAGTATAGAATGGGTTGTTAACTCTGTGGCTTAACTCAGCGGTAACACCTCTGCTTCGCACGCAGCAGGCCCAGGTTCGATTCCCGCGGGAGGCGGGCAATCTTTTTCAAGGATGTGACAGCACTGGCGACAGACACCAAGGATGTTACATCATCGGCGACAGGTGCGCTACAATGGCAACTACAACACCAACAACTACAACAACTACAACGGATGTCATTTGCCATCGCTGCAAAAAGATGCGTATGATTGTTGGCTAATGGGGATAGAGAATAGTTAAAGAGCAACTCCGCTTCATTTTTGTTTTTGAAAAAACAATGCAGTTGTCTTCAGTATCACCTAGGAAGACCACATGTCATTTATTACGGCGTAGTTCTGTCTAAATGTTTCTTAAACGGTCCGGCAAACTGCAAGTCGCCAAGTTGCCGAAATCAGCTGACTCGAGCGGGCGAATTGAGGTGCAACCAACAGCGCAGTCAAGGCTACGGCGTGAGCACAGTCAACATTGAGCTAAAAGTTATCATCATTGCCCTCTTTTGCATGTTTTTACTTTTCCGGGCAAGCGTAACGGGTGACGTCAGGAACGTTTCCTCTCGGTGCTCAGCGGTGTTTACATAATTGGCGTAACGTGCCTGTGCAACGCGCTTCTTGGGAGCCATCTGGCCGCCCCGCCATGGTCTCGCCGTTACCGCCGGCTCCCGCGTCAAAACCATTGTCGTCGTCGCACCGTTTATGATTATTGTCTCTCGGAGTTTCATCCATTCTAAAGACACTACGTGTGCAGACTTATGCCGCAGCTGCACAGACATCATCAAATGTCGTGGACTTCAAAACGTGGTGAAGAGTGTGGTACAGACGACACTTGCGCCTGGCACATGCCCACCCCAATCCCGCCTGTCGTCGCGTAGAGGGTCACATGCCATCTTATACCACGTGATAGCCAAGTTCTTGACAGCCCGAGGCCAACGTTGCCGGACAGAGTCGAAGTTTTGGTTTCGATTTCCGCTCGTGTTTAAAATTAGATTAAAAATATCTATCCCCTTTCATAAAGCAAATGATGTACAGTGCGATCCACTTATAATGATAATGAGAAAACCCAAAATTTCAATCGTTATAACCGATTATCATTGTATCTGGACTAGAAACTGATTATCTCCAGTCTAGAAACTCCAGAAACTGATCGTTATAAGCGGTACATCGTTATATGTGGTATCGTTATGCCCTAGTAAAGCCCTAGTAAAAGACACTGTAGTGTCTTTTACTAGGGCTTTTTAAAGCGAAATCACTTATTATCTCGAAATCTTTGGAATCGAGTGAAGTTGCCCTTTAACTTGAGGTGCCTAGGAGACTAAATGACAGAGGAAGAGAAGTGGAATGAATATAAAGGGGATTCAACTCACTCTCAAGGGACTCTGGGCTGCTGGGATAGGCAGGCATCTTGTCATTGAAAATGAGATCTACGTAGCAGATGAGGTACTCTGTCAGCACAGCCTGGACGCCAATCACATGCAGGGCTCCGACACTTGCAGCCTCAAGATCCTTGGACCTGGGTGCAACACAATTTCATCATGAGATTCCACATGTGCACTCACTACTGAACAGTATGTAACAATTACACAATGCGCATGCCAATTTTTGCAGTTTTGCTTGTATATTTATTGGCTTGGCAGTGAAATGTCAACATCAGAGAAACCATAGCAGATGGAAGTAATGTGCCAAGCCTACTTGACACTTCAATATGGAAATCCTGACTCCCTTCACAAGGCAAAGAAAGTCATCCAGACACAACCGAGAGTAACCCAATATTATGCAAGAGAGCATGGTGTACCAAGCAGAAATATGTTACTCACTAGACTAACTCTCTGCCAGGAAGGGCAAATTACTGCTTATTTCTGGGACAGAAACACAGAGTTGCATGCTGATAAACACCTTCAAAGACTATATATAGGATAGTTTTTTTGGGAGTAGAGATGCATTTCTATAGACCTTTTCGCTTACTCTCGCCCTCAGCCACTTGGTAGGCATATCCGGTATGGCCAACGAAAAAATAGTAAAGCATTTCAATCTAAAAATTTTAAAGAAATAGAGGAGAGACAAAACGAGAATGGGTGACAGTCATGCTTATATCCGAAATGTATTCTATTGGAGTGGCGACGGCAAAACAAAGTTTTCGCCCATACTGGATGTGATGATATTTCAAGATGGTGGCACCCTCGTGAAGGAGGTTTTTCCTCTTTATTCTCCTTACCACGGGAAACTGCAGATTTTTGGAGGGTTTGAGGGTTTTTTTTTTTTTTTCTAGAAATAATATGTTTCAAAAATTTGTCGCAGTATATCAAAGTGTAGCACAATAAATGCTCTTTTATGTTGTATAAGTATAAAATAGGAGCCTAATTAATTATGTAAAATTTTATTTCTGAAAAACCAAAATTTTTGTGGCAAACACAGCAAAAATGAGAATGATATGCAGATAACTTGGCGAAAAATGACAGCTAGAAGATTTCAAAATATACAAAATATGCCGAATTTCAATAGCAAGAAAAGCTGTAAATTGCAGTGCATTAAATAAAAAATAAAAAAATAAAAAAAAAAAGCTCGTCAATTTCTACTACAGTGGTTCTCAAATGGGGGTCCGCGGGTCCCCGCGAAGCCACTTCTGGGGTCCGCAAGAGCCTCAACAAATTTTTTTTTTTTTTTTTAGTTGGCACGTTTTGATGAATTGATCAAAATGAAGTGATGTGGCACCTTTGTTTTATGTTTTTCTGCTACGTAGCAATAACAGGCACCTGTTTCATGCTCCAGATGTGTTAACTTACTAATGTGCCGCCCCCCCCCCCCCGCTGGAAGGGGTCCCCCATCACTGCCAGCGGTCCGCAAGGGGTCCCCTACACATCCATGGCTGAGAACCACTGTTCTACCACATAGTCTCAAGCACAGTGGCATGCATGTATTCGATGAAGCACTTTTTGTATGTGGTAAAACAGGTAAATGTAGCAGGTACCGCAGAAGCCATTTGTCCTGCGCTCA
Source organism: Ixodes scapularis (assembly GCF_016920785.2). Classification (NCBI taxonomy): domain Eukaryota; kingdom Metazoa; phylum Arthropoda; class Arachnida; order Ixodida; family Ixodidae; genus Ixodes; species Ixodes scapularis. The sequence goes on along the minus strand of NW_024609835.1, from coordinate 61,700,667 downwards.
AGTTTGCACTCCTCGTAGCACATCTTGCGATTGCGCCGCTTTTAAATATGTTTTTTTATTCATATATATATATTCCTTTTTTGGGGGGAGGGGGGGGGGGGGGGGGGGGCAGGGTAAACAAAGGTATGATGGTTTAACATTACCTTTCGACCCACACGTGCTAGTGTCACAAAGAAAACCGACGGCAGATACGCTCAAAACGCGAGACTTCAAACGCTTACGAGGAGGTGTGATGCACAAGGAGCACTCTTCCTTGGCTGTGCATTTGATTATGATAAACCCCCAACTCGTGGGCAAATAAAACAACAACACAGAAACTGACACTAGAGTTCCTCATCTAACAACCAGATGCATTGGGCACGTTAAGTCCGAGCTCCGGAGCACGAGAGTTTGGCGCTTCTTGCACTAAATGGACAGGGGTTCTACCGGAGACTGACACTCGAGCGCGCTCTTCGCGCTCTGTGACGTCACGTAAACAAACAAAATGGCTGCGCTGCCCTTGTGACTGTCCAGACGAAAAGCATAGCCAGACCGCTGCCCCTTTTTAGTTGATTAGTGCTTAATCCAGCAGGTAAAAAGGATTTCGTTTAAAAGCCAAGACAGCAATTAGCGTTCCAGAAAAGGTTTGTTCATGCATCTCGCCTGAAAAAGAAATTTGTCTATCAAACAGTAGCGTGCCGGAAGCACAGTGACAGCAAAAGTTGTCGATATGAGGAGACATTCGGACCGATCTGCCTCATTTATAATGCTTAGCCCAGCGAATAAAGAAACTTAGATTTGAAAGCCGAAACATCAGTGAGCATCGAGGAATTTTGTTTTGTGCGTCTTGCCTAAAAACAAATTGATCTATCAAACGAGCGTGCGATAGCTCTGCGACAAAAAAGTTGAGATGAAAAGACAGTCAGACCGCTGCCCTGCTTAGAATGCTTAGCCCAGCCGCAGCAATTAAAGATCCTTAGATTCGAAAACCAAAGCATCAGTTAGCGTTGCAGGAAAGGTTTGGTCATGCACCCGCCTGAAAACGAATTCATCTACCGAACGGTAGCATGCTGACAGCTCAGTGACAGAAAAGTTGAGATGAGAAGAGTGACGGAAAGCTGCTGCCTAGCCCAGCGAATCAAGATACTTTGATTGGAAAGCCGAAACGTATCAGTTAAGTGTTGCGGAAAAGGTTTCGTCATGCATACCGCCTGAAAACGAATTGACATGCTATTGAACGAGGGTGTCGTTATCGGTGTAGCTTCCGTCTGCGACACAAAACCATCGAATCTTTGACAAATTTGAGGGTTTCCTGCGTCGGCGAGCGGGTTCAAGAATGCTGTCTTTAATTTAAATCGGAATACCATGCACGGCATGGCCAATAAACAGATCGGCCAGGGTAACTTTCCACATATGTGCACGAAGCGAGTCTTCAAACCTTTTAGGAATATTAAAACGTTCGTAGAAACTTCCCACGTACAGCGAATTATTGTCGATATCGAACTCACGAAAAATTTAAATAAAAATGCATGTAAAATGCACTTTTTATAACGAACAACATATTCGCTATATCGAACATTTTCTCCCAGCAAAGGCTTTCAAAAATGAGCAAACAATCGCCCTTCCCCTCTCCCCCTCCCCCCCCTCCCCCCTCCCCCCCCCCCCCAAAAAAAAAGGAAAGAAAGAAAATTTTAAAAGCTCGAGTTGCGAACAAAATTGAGAGAGCAGAAGCAATTCAGAATGGGATAAAGCTAAAAATACACTCTCCACGCACGCGCAGAAAAATAAAACTTTTCATCCCAACACCGTTGCCCACGAACAGAAGCGATTCAGAAAGGGAAATAAAAAAAAAAAAAAAGAAGCTTATCAGCACATAGGTACAAGGCGGAAGCGAAGAGCTGAGAAAGAAAGAGATGCTCTTGCCTTACAACGCACGGAAGGTTAAAGTTTGTTGTAAATGATTTTTACTATATCGAATTACTTGCTATATTGAACCGATTGTAGCGTTTCTTGCTGTTCGTTATAAACGGGTTTGACTGTATACACATATATATATATATATATATATGACCCTTATGACACTAATGAGCAAAGACAGGGAGCGCTTCGATAGTCATACCACAGTGGAGGCTCCAATCCGGTATAGCCTAGTGTTGGCACTTTCCGCAAATGGTCCATTTTTCCCATCGGATTAGCCTGTGGCGCCTCGTCACCTATGGAGTGCAGCTTCAACATGCAACAGCCTCACGGGTGGTGGGAGGAGAGAAGGGGGGGGGGGGGGGGTTGGAACAGCTTTGAGTGTGGACCTACCCCCCATGGTTCCGAAGCCCCCCCGAGACGGCACCACATCCGATGAACGATGATGGCAGAATCACAACGCAACTGGGCGGACTCGGCGACGGACGGAAACTTTCTGCTCCTCCGCGATGAATGGAGACTGTACACTCCTTCAGACAGATGAGCCTACCGTAGAATACCACGCATCCGCCCATTCCACACTAAGTGCCCATTCCCAAATTTGTAAGATCTGAGAAAATATGCACAGTACACCGATATGTAAAATTGATGACCGGACAAGCACTTCCCCCCCTCCCCCCTTTTTTCGCGATTATCTTTACATTTTGAGAGGGCGCTTGCCCAGTATTCTACGGTAGGTCATGTGGCTGTGACGTCATGACACTATCGACAAATCAGGATTTTCGCGTCACGCCAGATTTTCCGGCACGGCACCGAGGCCGGCTCGACACGAGCCCCCCTGAACACTATCGGGTTATTCGCGTCACGCTGGCTTTCCTGGCATGCTACCAAGGCCGGCATGCCACGAGCTTCTTAATGCCCTCGCGTTACAATAGTTGTTGCCGAGCGTAGGGGAGGCACGTTCAACATGAAGCAACTGGTTGCAGTCGCTTCTCGAAAGATTTGTGCAGAACGTTAGCTGAGCTGATGATGATGATTGGGGTTTAATGGCGCAAGAGCGACTACGGCCATATTGCGCCAAGAAAGTTAATTTAAGGAGCCTTGCATTTACATCTAACTTTACTTATCTATATCAAGTGCAAAAGGCCAATTGCATGTAGGAAACTTAAAACGCGAGCAAATGGTACCAAAGGTCTATCACCAAGCAAAAAATAAGGATGAAATGGAAGGTGGTTTCTGAAAAGTTCTGGAAAATATCTTCGACGTTGATGATCCAAAAATCTACAATTCCACAGGATGTGAAGGACAGTTAACATTTTCCCACACTTTTCACAGAGCTTTACATCTTCACCGCAGAGCAAGTGCAGGTGAGTCAATCGAGAATGACCAATTCTCAAGCGGCATAAAAGAACTTCCGAACGGCGGTCCTTATGGGAGGAACTCTCCCACACTTCTAAGTTGGGCTTAATAATGTGAAGTTTGTTATCTAACTGTGTGTCCCAATCCTGTTGCCATAACTTAATAATTGACTTGTTTAAGGCTGGCTTGAGGTCTTGGTGCGGCAGGCCAAAAGACGTTTCCGTGTAATTTTTTGCAGAAAGTGCAAGATGGTCTGCATTCTCGTTACCGGGAATGCCCACATGACTGGGCACCCAGTAGAAGTTTATAAATTGTCCTAGATGGAAAGCTTTGTTTATCTGAAAACGAACCTGTTGCACAAGAGCGTTCTTGCTGTCTGCTAAAGATGAAATAGCTAAGAGAACACTTTGGGAATCAACAAACAGAACTGCTTTGTTAATGTTATTTTCTAAAATATATTCAATAGCCATCAGGATACCATACAGTTCAGCAGTAAAGATAGTTGCTAGAGGGTTGAGTTGCCTCACTTCACTGAAAGCGAGAGAATAAACTGCACAGCCTACGCAATTCAATGTTTTCGAGCCATCAGTGTAAAAGTGGAGATAGTCACTATATTTCTTCTCTAGCTCTGCGAACTCCCGCAAGAGAACAAGACGAGGAACAACCTTTTTGCTGTACTTCGAAAGTGACCAATCACAAGAGATTGGCACCAAATCCCAAGGAGCAACCCTATAGGCCTGTCTCAACAAAGGAGGCTCATCAAAACAAAGGTGCAGCGACCTTGCCATGCTCTCAGCCCGAAGGCTCAAGGGCCGAACAATACTGGGCTTATTCTCAAAAAGGCGCAATGATGCAGAGGTCTGCAGAGCAGAGAATGCAGGGTGGTGTGGATCACTACAAACTTTGTAGGCATAGCAGAGACTAAGATATTGTCTGCGTCGCTCAAGGGACATCTGATGTGTTTCAGCATACAGACTCGGCACGGGCAACGTGCGAAAAGCACCTGTGGCTAGACGCAGGCCAAGGTGATGGATTGGGTCTAACATCTTCAAAGCAGATGGTCGTGCCGACGCATATACCGGTGCACCATAATCCAACCGGGACCGCACTAGAGAGTTATAAATTCGCAGCAGACATCGTCTGTCAGACCCCCAAGTTGTGTGCGACAGCACTTTAAGAATATTGGAAGATCGTAGGCATTTTCGTTTTAGTTCTTTCAAATGGGGTACGAATGTGAGCTTCTTGTCGAATATCACGCCTAGAAACTTGTGCGCCTCCTTAACAGTAATGGTAACGTTATTCAGATGCAAGGTAGGATCCGCTGACAACCCTCGACGCAGCGAAAAAAGAACACATACGGTTTGTCGGGGGAGAAGCGAAACCCATTTTCGGCTGCCCACTTGCTCATCCTGTTGATTGTCAGTTGCAGTTGACGTTCACAACTATGCAGATTGCAAGAAGAAACTGAAATTTGCACATCATCCACATACAAAGAATAAGATACTGTCGGTGGTATCACCTGAGCCAGGCTATTGATTTTAACTGCAAAAAGTGTGACACTAAGCACCCCTCCCTGAGGGACATCACTTTCTTGAGAAAACACATCTGATAAGGTGGAGCCCAGACGGACTTGGAAAGTACGTCCCATTAAGAAGCTTTGTATGCATCGCAACATGCGACCCCGAACACCGTAAGCATAAAGATCCCGCAGGATCCCATAGTGCCACGTTGTATCGTACGCCTTTTGCAGATCAAAAAACACAGAGAGACAGACCTGGCGGTGTACAAACGCCTCACGAATAGAGGTTTCAAGGCGGACTAAGTGGTCCAGGGTGGAACGTCCAGCTCTAAAACCACACTGATTAATGTCAAGCACATTCTCACTCTCCAAGAAATGAATGAGACGTCGGTTAATCATTCTTTCGTAGGTTTTTCCCAAGCAACTTGTGAGAGCAATGGGTCGGTAGCTAGTTGGTTGAGAAGCATCTTTGCCAGGCTTCAGAAGAGCGATTACATGAGCTCTTTTCCAAACCTCGGGGAATGCAGAGCGATGCCACAATGAGTTATAAAAGGTCAACAAACTGCCTAGAGAATCAGGTGACAGGTGCCTTAACATCTCATAATGAACATTATCTGGTCCAGGAGCAGACTGTTTCTTTACACTAAGAGCCACTTTGAGCTCAGAGAGTGTAAAAGGCCTGTTGTACGGAGCGTCACGAGCACCAGACAAAATGATTGGTTGTTTCTCTGCTGTCGAACTGAACTTTTAGAGCGCAGCTCTTAGGGGCCCGTTTCCGGCTTGAGCGGCGTCGGCGTCGCCGTCGCCGTCGGCGTCGGCGTAACCGCGCGGTGCATCATGGGAAATGTCCCATAATGCACCGCGTGAGCCCCCCACCGGGGTCACGTGACCTCGTGGGGGGTCACGTGACCCCCTCCTCGAGGTCACGTGACCCCCGCCGATGTCGCGTGACCCCCCGATGACGTCATCGTCACTGATGACGTCACCGGCATCCACATCGTCATCGTCATCATCACTAATGACGTCACCGGCATCCACATCGTCATCGTCATCATCACTGATGACGTCACCGGCATCCACATCGTCATCGTCATCATCACTAATGACGTCACCGGCATCCACATCGTCATCGTCATCATCACTGATGACGTCACCGGCATCCACATCGTCATCGTCATCACTGATGACGTCACCGGCATCCGCATCGTCATCGTCATCATCACTGATGACGTCACCGGCATCCACATCGTCATCATCACTGATGACGTCACCGGCATCCACATCGTCATCGTCATCATCACTGATGACGTCACCGGCATCCGCCTTGTCATCGTCATCATCACTGATGACGTCACCGGCATCCACATCGTCATCGTCATCATCACTGATGACGTCACCGGCATCCACATCGTCATCGTCATCATCCCTGATGACGTCACCGGCATCCACATCGTCATCGTCATCATCACTGATGACGTCACCGGCATCCACATCGTCATCGTCATCATCCCTGATGACGTCACCGGCATCCACATCGTCATCGTCATCATCACTGATGACGCCACCGACATCCGCATTGTCATCGTCATCATCACTGATGACGTCATCAGTGACGTCACTGATGTCGTCACCGGCATCCCCATCGTCATCGTCATCATCACTGATGACGTCATCAGCGACGTCACTGATGACGTCACCGACATTCGCATCGTCATCGTCATCATCACTGGTGAAGTCATCATCAGTGACGTCAGTGATGACATCATCGGCATTGGGGTCACGTGACCCCCGAGGTCACGTGACCCCCCCCCCCTGGTTAGTTTAACCCCCCCCCCCCCCCCCAGTGCCCTTCCCTCCTCCTCCTCAAGAGCTGCGCTCTAATTCGGCGTTACAGGGAGTTGTAAGCGGCTTTCATTTTTTAAAGGCTTCACTGCAGTTGCGTAAACTAGAAACATCCTGAAAATGTTTCCCAAGAACATTCGCTTGATCTTTCAGAGATGTTGAAGATGATGCAGGGAAGAGAGGAGTTTTGAAAGGTAAGTAGTCGCCCCTAACCTTTCTAAGCCGATCCCACGCTTCTTTTGTAGATACAAAACTACTCAAGGACGTCAAATACTTTCTCCAGGAGCTTCCCTTCGCCTGGCGTCTTGTCCAGCGAGCTTTAGCTCTCGTTTTCTTAAACTCAAGTAAGTTGCTAGAAGTTGGATATCTACGAAAGATGCACCAAGCTTTGTTCTGGGACTTTCGTGTTGTTTTACAGTCATCATTCCACCATGGCTTGCATCTCTTAGGAAGACGACCAGACGTTTGAGGGATACTCCGTGTGGCAGCATGTATTATAACCTCTGTGACATACAGCGTTGCTTCATCTGGATTCATGTTTGAGATTATAGAAGAATCAATCAGTGCCTCTAATTGAAAAATGGACCAATCTGCCTTATCTAGTTTCCATCGGGGCATTCGTGTTAACAGAGTCGGAAGAAAGACAGTACTCTCTAAAACAATCGGGAAGTGATCGCTCCCAAAGGGATTACTAAAAACCTTCCATGAAAAGCATGGAAGTAATGAAGGTGAAGTAATAGAAAGGTCAATAGATGTAAATGAGTTGTGAGCAGAACTAAAAAAAGTAGGCTCTCTCCCGTTAAAAATACCCAAGTTAGATGATAATAAAAACCGCTCAATTACTCGGCCTCGAGAATCGAGGCGAGTACTGCCCCACATGGGGTGATGGGCATTAAAATCTCCTAAAATTAAGAAGGGTTGAGGAAGCTGTCCTACAAGACCCTGAAGTTCGTGAAGTTGCAATGGAACGTTTGGTGGCAAATAAATGGACACAATTGTAATGAGGCGGTCTAAAAGAAGGCGTACCGCTACAGCTTCGAGCGGTGTGCAGAGAGGGACCTCAGAGCAGGCAACCCCGCTCTGCACGACCACTGCTACGCCACCAGAACTGGAACTCAGATGATCTTTGCGGAACACTTGATAACGTCGTAAAATCTGTGTATGATGTGTTTGAAGATGAGTTTCTTGTAAAGAGAGGGCAATAGGCCGAAGATCATCCATAAAATAGTTAACGTCATCAATATTGGGTAAAAGACCACGACAGTTCCACTGCATAAAATGCAAATTCTTCATTTACAGTTACCGACGGAATTATCGGACTCCGAAATTACGGACTTGCTTGTTATTCCGGACATCGACGGGGAACCGTTACTTCCCCGATTGAAGTAGTACATATTAACAACTAGTTTTGCGGACAGTTTGCGGCCCGAAAGTTCAATTTTCCGGACTAAAATGCGAGCGGCGACCGCCAAAAAGGCTGCCATTTTGAATTTTTCGCTGGCTTGACCGTGGGCTTGGCTTGATTTTGTAAGTGGATTTGAATAGGCCGAATCAGCCGCTAGGTGTCCTAGAGTACGTTTTTGTTTAGTTTTTTTGTTTTGCTTCGCATCATCATCATCGTTTTCGTTTCTTTGTTCGGTCGATTTTCCATCTCCAATCAAAGCCAGTCGCCATTTGTAAAGTGTGGAGCACGCCCTCGCTGCGTCAGTACTATCGTCCTTTCACGCTCCGTCAACACATGCTTTCGACCTCATGGCCCCACCTCTTGCACCTCCGCCAGTTGCTCCGAAGAAGCGACGCTCTACAATGACGCTGGAGAAGAAAGCGGCGATTCTGAAGCTCCTGGATAATGGACGGAAGCAAGCCGACGTCGCGAAAGAGTTTCAGCTGCCCAAGCAGACGTTATCCGACTACGTGAAAAACAAGGAAAAGATTTTATCTGCACTTGAACGCTCGCACAACAAGCACCAAAAGAACGACCGAAAAGGGGAACATCCGGTTCTGGAGGAGGCCCTGCAACTTTGGCTTAAAGGAGTTCTTTCCAAGAACCTTCCAGTGTCTGGTGACGCACTCAAACAAAAAGCAGAGACTCTTGCTCTGAAAATGGACATAGAGAACTTCAAGTTCACCGACGGATGGTTGCGTGGCTTTAAGAAGCGACACGGAATTTTGTTTAAGAAAGTGTGCGGAGAGAGTGGAGCCGTCGACCAGACCACTGTAGCGGACTATCGCTTAAACAAGCTCAAGGCGTTACTGCAAAAGTTTGCGCCCGAAGATGTGTTCAACTGTGACGAAACCGGCCTTTTTTTTAAAATGCTACCGGACCGGTCTCTGTGCTTTGACGGTGACTCTTGCAAAGGAGGAAAAAACAGTAAGGATAGAATCACCGTCATGGTGGGGGCGAACGCGGTGGGCACCGAGAAGTTGCCGCTCCTCATCATCGGGAAGGCGAAAAACCCCAGGTGTTTCAAAGGCATGAAAAAACTTTCTGTCGGTGACAAGGAAGTCCAACTCGTCGTTGTCGGCTCGACAAGCGATTCGAGGAGTTTCAAACATACAGGTCAGGTTGCCGTGTGGTATTCCAGCAATACCAAGGCGTGGATTACGCACCTGTTGTTCGAGGACTACTTGCGCCGTCTGGACAGGGTGTTCGAGCATCAGAAACGACGTGTGGTGATCTTTGTGGATAACTGTGGAGCCCACGGCGCTGTGGACAACCTCAAAGCCATCCGACTTGAATTTTTGCCCCCTAACACTACGAGTGTTCTCCAGCCAATGGACCAGGGCATCATTCAGAATGTCAAGGTCCACTACCGCGCTCGACTGCTGCGCCGCACGGTCCTCTGCTTAGACAACGGGAAGCGTTATGCTGTGGACCTCCATGCGGCAGTCAAGATGTTGACGGATGCGTGGATCGCCGTTCGGCCATCGACAATTGCCAACTGCTTCAACCACGCAGGTTTCTGTGCCAGTGTAGAGTCACTAGCTGACAACGCAAGTCTGGACCATCAAGAGGCCGAGGACATCGCCGCAGCAGCGGATGTCGACGAGTCTCTGTTCGCCGACCTGCGCGACAGTGGAATGGACATTCCTGATGCTGCTACATTCAGTGCGTTCGCGGATCTTGACAGCAACCTCGAACTGTGCGCGGAGCTTACGGACGAGGAAATCGTGCGCCAAGTCCTCGGACAACCTGAAGAAGACTCGGATTCTGACGACGACGATCACCACGCGCAGCCGTCGACAGCGGACATAACGAGCGCGTTAACCTTGCTGTCCAATGTGTACAGCAAGAATATGACGCTGGCGCAGATGCAAGCGGACGTGATCTCCCGCAGGCGGAAGATGAAACAAGGTACCCTTGATGACTCTTTCAAGTCCGCCTAGGCTCAATAAAGCCAAATTTTGTGATCCGAGGATTTTTCGGACTGCTTTATTTATCGGACGTTTTTTCGGTTCTCACGAAGTCTGCAAAATCGGTCGGCGACTGTATCTAAAAAGGTGAAGTGTAAAATTAAAAAGAGAGAGGCAATGAAGAAATTGAGAGTATGAAATTAATGGTTATTTGGGAGGGACCACTGGTTTTTTCCCTTTAGACTTCAAAGTCTGCCACTCCATGTCACCCTCGTCGGATGCAGGAGTGGGTGACTCAGCGGTATCATCCATCGCCTCTATTTCTGGAGGCGAGCCTTTACCTGAAGGTTTTGGCTGGCTCGTTGTGCGGGGTGGCTTGCCCCGGCCACGACCAGCCGAAGAGGCACCGGAGGTGCTGGGCAGAGTGTCTTTCAACTCTGCCTCCTCCGGCCCCTTGGGTACTGGGGGAGCGGCACGAGGGTTGCGCCGCTCTTTCGAAGAGGAGGTCCTCTCTGAGGAGGTCGGGCGGGAGTTTCGCCCCCTCTCCCCGGGAGAAGACCGCGAAGTGCGGACAGGTGCGGCATTTGCCGGCCTGTCTAGAACCAGCGAACCAGCATGTGCACTCCCTCCATGAAGAGGGGGGCACTGCTGCCCCGGCTGGGGGGTTGGGGCCCTGAGGGCTGCCTCCAGAACCTCAGGTGAGACCTGGGTAGCCCTAGACTCCGAGCGTGGCACAAGACCCCTCCGTGCCACGTCGGCGTACGATCCCTTCGACATGAAAGAATACCTTTTCTTCGCTTCGCTATAGCTGATATTTTCTTTGGCTTTAATGGCAATGATTTCCTTCTCTTGCTTCCATATGGGACAGCCACGATATTAGGTAGGGTGTGGTCCATCGCAATTAACGCAGTGGGCCACATTCTCGCAATTGTCAGAGATGTGATCCTGACTGCCACACTTTGCACAAGTCGCCTTCCCTCGACAGCTGCGTGTTCCGTGACCAAAACGCTGGCAACGGAAACACCGCTGGGGGTTGGGGACAAAAGGGCGGATGTGGCAGTTCAGGTATCCAGCCTTGATTGTTTGTGGCAGTGTGTGTCGTTCAAATGTAAGGATGACGTGTTTTGAAGGGATTTCTTCACCATCTTTTTTTAACATAATCCGTTTTACGGCGACAACGCCGGCACCTTGGAGTCCCTCGAGGAGTTCTTCCTCACTAGTGTGAAGGAAGTCGTCTTCAGAGAGGACTCCACGGATGGTGTTCAGTGTGCGGTGAGGGCTCACCGACACTTTCACATCAAGTATGGTGTTCAGCTTGAGAAGCGCTTCACTTTGCTTTTTATTATTTATCTCAACAAGGAGGTCTCCTGAGTGGAGTTTTTTAGCCTTGTACGAAAACCCTACAAGGTGTTCAAGTACTTTGGCGACGACAAATGGTGAAAGCTTTGAAACAGGTTTCTGTTCATCGAGAGAATGAACAACGAAAAACTTCGTGAAGTTTTCTACCTCTGGTTCTTTTTCAATAGTCTTGTGTTCAGGGCAGCGCCTTTTAACGGCTTGCCCCGAACGGGGTTTGGAAGAGAGGGGCGCCATAAGAGGGCAAGGAGTGTTCGGAATCTGTGGCGCGCCGCCCACCACGGAGCCCAACGAGGGAATAGGTAACACCCCATAACAAATATGGCTTTGCTGGAAGCATTACTCTATTAGCGCTACCCAGAAACTATAATCAAGTGTGGATCTGGACGAGAGTATCTGTCACCACCCAAGGTTAGCCCTTGCCGCCAAAGGAGTTGAAAAAGGAAAGAAGGGAAATGAGAAGAGTGAAAAGAAGAAGAAGACAAGGGTGAAAGAAAGGAGGGGATAGTAGAAGTGGCGACTAGGCTGAATCATCCTGGTCGGGCCAAGCCAGGACTCCCGTCTATGGGAAGCGGGGGCCGAAGTGGTGCATTGCCTCGCCCGGGGGGCCCCGAAGGGTCCAAACCTACCCCGGGCTCGGCTCAACCACCAGGATGCCCTTTTCCCCGGACACGGGAAAGCCACGCACAGCCAGACGTGGGCGGGCGAACCCGCATGGCTCGGGGTCCGTGGAGACGCCACTCTCCAAACACCTGCTTTCACAGGTGCCCCCTGCGGGGGTTAGCTGGGCAATGGCAAACGACGGGCAGTGGGGGCGACACCACGGACCCACTGGCTACCCCAGAACCCACCTGAGCAGGTTGGGTGCCCAGACGATGGCGACGTTCTTGGCAGTCATGCCGGTGCGGTCACCGTGCGCGGACACGACAGCCAGGTGGCGCACCAAGGTCTCCAAGGTGCGGTAGTGAGGGGGCGGCAGCTCCTTCACCACTTCGCGGATCTTCAGCAGCTTGTTGTTGCCCTGAAGTTGCATGGCCGCCTGGAAGCAAACAAAGCAGGGGCCGTCATTACACATTCTCTTAACTTTTCTTTATTCTCTCTCCCACTGTCCCTGTCCCTTTGGGGTCTATGTTTCTTAACGAGTGCGCCATGGCACTTCTCTCAATAAACAGATATGTTCTCTCTCTCTCTCTCTCTCAACTTCAAATCTGGCTAATAAGATGTCATCTCATGCTAGACTTTGGTAGTGTACATCGTTTTGGGCAAACGAATATTGTGCGATCCACTTGTAACAACCGTCTATTATGAAAAGGACATCTGGAGGAGATGACAAGTTTTATGTAAGGCTTACCGTATGTATGTGCTAGTTCCCTTATAACAAGCTCTTATTAAACAAACACTTTTTGCGGAACTTTAAAGTTCGTTACAAGTGTGTTGCAATGTGCCCGTGGATAGAGTACCGTATTTACTCGAATGTAAAGCGAGTTTTTTTTTCAAATTTCCCTTACCTAATTTGGGGGTTCGCGTTATAATCGAAACGCCTCAAAATTTGCCTTGGCGGTGTCTCAGCGCAGGCTCTTTAAAATGGCTACGACAAATCTCGCGATCTTTCAATCTTGCGCTGGCAACATATACATGCTGGAAACAGCCAATCCAATCCTATTCTTGTTTGCAACTCGTTGCGCCCATGTTAGGGTTATGGGTTACCTTCACAACGCTTCCTCTTTCTGTTAGGGTTACCGTACCCATGTGCCCGTGTTGTCCGTGTTTTGTGAACTTCTGCTACGTGCTTCCGCGACTGGACTCGAGCAAATGGCGACGCGACGAGCTCAGTACGACGCCCGCTTTAAAAGAAGTGCAATTATGATGGCTGAGGAAATCGGAAACTCTGCCGCGGCTCGACGGGTAGATGTGACAGAATCGACTATCCGTGGGTGGAGGCTCCAGCGTGAAGTGCTCTTCAAGTGTGAACCCGGCCGAAAAGGCTTCCGCGGACCACGTCGTAGTACTTTTTAAGGTACTTTTTTCCCCTCACTTAACTCGCGTTACATTCGAGTTCTTTTTTTTTGCGCTGTAAATAGTCACCCCTCGCGTTACAATCGCGGTCGTGTTACATTCGAGTAAATACAGTAATTCTGATCAGCAATAACTGGAGTCAACACTTGCTCTGTTCAAAAGAATGTAAAGAGAAACTGGAAGTGCATAAAAAGAAACCCTTGCAAAATGTCAGGGTTAACAGGAGTGGTTGAAGAACTACTTCCTTTGGCATGAACTATTTAAAGGGGCACTGACACCCCAAAGGTCATATTCTTTGTTGTCTAAAACAATGCAAGTTGTAATCATAATTGCACACAAAAAAATACCACAACGCAAAAACAAATTTTGCCATGTGCGCGTGCGCCTTTTTATTTGGCACTTTTCTCTCCCTCTTCTCACCTTCTCGCTTCTTTTTATTTGTGACGTAATCGATTATGGAATTTAGAAGCTTTGTAAGTGACATTTCTATAATATTTATTAACGCCATTCGTAAAACGTGTTTTTATAATGCAACTTCAAACTCTGCTCCCTGGGCAGAAAATAACCCGCCAAACAAATAAAGGAAAGAAAAAAATTGCAAATGCATGACGCCTCTTGGCTTTTTACCCTCCTTTGAAAAACATGCGGGCGCTCGGCACATTTAGCACTGGGGATGATCGGCGAGTTGGGGCATCGGATGAAGTTCTCTTTTTGAGGTGCCCGACGACATCTCAGACTTCGAAAAGGAAATTGCCAAACGATCACTACAACCGGGTTTGGTGTCCGTGTACCATAGTTTCGGTTGAGACTCTGCCGAGGCAGCCTTTAACGCAGAACCGGCACAACGTCACCCCTCACATCGCTCACAAAAGTCCACTGCACGTTATCTTCAATCTCGCACTGTTCCAAAGAATTTGACATTGCTGAAAAGCTTCCTCTCTAAAAGAACTTCAAACTCGGAAGTAAAGCGTCGTCTGCTCACAGCGATAGACGGCACGCACGGAGAAGCGGGTGTGATCGAGGGACGCAGGCGAACACTACATTTTGGGTCAGTATGGTGCGGAGGTGTGAGCGGAACTCGAGATGCAGGACTACTCAATCTTTGACGTCACTGTGGTCAAAATGTCACTGATGTCAAAAAACGATTTCCAAAAGCTGAATTTGAACTTCCCACGCGATTCGCCTGACGCGGATTGCGCAGGAGTTTCAATTTCGACTTTTGGAAATTGTTTTTTTACTTCAGAAATACTGAGTCGCCAAGCATTTTGGACAATAAAAAGAAAAAAAAAGATTTTCACTCGTCAGCGTATACCGTATTTACTCGATTCTAAACACTCCCTTTTTTTCACACCCGCGATGTTCAAAGGGGGGGGGGGGGGGGGTGCTTAGATTCGGAATATGCCCCGAAAATACGAAATTTGCACAAGAAATATGAATTTAATATAATCAAAATGAAAGAATAAATTTTCTAAGGGAAATAAATAAAGACTCGAGAGTAGCCCGCTTGCCTTCAGTTTGCACCACCGTTGACTAGTTGCTTTCGCGACTAGTGTTTTGAGGATGATGTAGGGTGGAAGTTTTCGACCGTCAGCTGTGATGCACAGCATTACGGTCACCCTTTGCTTCTCATAGCCAGTCGTACGCACTGCTCGGGCGCCTACTGGGTTCACGGTGCACGTCCTTGGCATGTCTATGTACACAGGGGTCTCATCGGCATTGCCGATCAGCCCGAGTGCGTAGCGAGAATCGCGACGCAGCTTCATCCGGCGCTTGGCGATGCCGGTGTCTCCGATCACAAATTTCTTGTTGGGAGGGGGGTGCTTACTTTCGCATGCAAACTTTTTTTCAGGTGTTTATGTTTGAAATGGGGGGGGGGGGGGGTGCTTAGAATCGCAAAAATACGATAAGTGAAGTGTGAATGATGGAAGTACTTCTCAACAATAACCAGAAGCACCTTTCTGAGGAACTAAGGAAGCTTTGCTCCATTAAGGATTATTCATTAAGAAATGTTACCATAATTAAGAAATGTGAGATATGTTCCGTTAGTTTTAAAGGGAATACCTGCATGTTTTTCCCTTGTTTTTTTTTTTTTCAATAAGAAAAGCAGCGCTTACCACAAATTTATCGTAGAGCTGGTAGGTAAGTAGGGGGTTGGGAAGCTCCCGGAAGTACATCTTGAGTAGAGATGCCACGCAGTGGATGTCCTGCCGAATTTCCTCTTCGTTCAGATCAGGCACACGGTCTTCGTCGAAGGTCACTCTTAAAAGGATAAAGCAGAAGCAAAGTTGCAAAATGCTTTCTCCTCGACACTTTCAAGATGAATTCTTGAAATGACAAGATGACAGTGGCTCCCAGCTTTTAAAACAAACCCAAGGTAGTACAGTAGAGTTGAACAAAAAGGGGCAGGTATAAAATTCATTGAATAACAAACAAAAACTTTATCAAAGCCGTGTGAACTAACATAATCATGATTTCTAGGAAACTTTGCACCAAGAGCATAAGTCAGGGAGAGAAAGAGTATTCCTCATAAAAACGATTTTTAAATATGATATAAAATAATTTCAGACAATTCAGATATTCGCTGATTCTCTTTATGTGTCCTTTACACTTTTGAATCCCCCATTTTACTTCCTTGGTCTCAAATTAATTTACATCATGGTCCCTGATAAAAAAAATTTTAATGTTAGCTGTTCAGAGAGTAGCAAGCATGCCTTTTCAAAGATCACCTGAACTTAGCCTGACTGTGTTCTCAGATGTGCTAGATATTTTCAATAGCACTGCATATTCAAAAGGATCCTCGTTTAACCCCACTCTCTATGTTCTCGCGGGTTTGAGAGAAATGTTGTCCAGGTTCAAATCCCTCAAATAGCTAAATATGGTCCATACAAGAAAATGTCGGAAGACACCTAAGCACTTCTCATGAGTTATGAATGTGTAAGCATGAATGTCCAATGGAACGCCGCGGAGTGAACAGCGGAGTTTTGTGGCGCGAGTATTGTTTTTTAGTTGAGTCGGAAGCATTGGCGACGATGTGGATGCTAGAGGCGGCGCCATGTTCGTCGGCGGCGAGACGAGCAGAAGCCTCTGAGCACGTGCCAATGTGTCCGTTTTAATTGGCGTGGGGCCCGTAGCGGCACGGGGTTGTGGCGGTTAGTTTTATTGGCACGCTGGCGGCACGGACATGCAGCGCCATTTGGCGGCAGTCGTTGAAACAGATGCACGCAGCGGCCAATAGGAGCCTCGTTGCCGCACGCCAGCCAGTGGGACCTTTGGGATCAGGGTAAATAAGTGCTGCTTTCGCACTTCAAACTGATGACGTCGGCTCGCTCCATGGGGCCCCCAGTTAATGCTTTCACATTAAAAACAAAGAGTCACAAAAAGGTTTGCACTAGAGCTTAGGCCTGGAAATCCAAACAGGAAAAGTAGAAAGTCACAACTTTTTCTGCTAAGATTTCAAAATTCTTTGAAAAAAAATCATGCAACATAAAAGGAGATAACTAGTGTTGTGCGAATATTTGAATAGTAGTTTAGAATATTATGCTATTCGTATTTGATTCGAGAGCAGTTGTAATGTTCGTGCTTTTCGAAGTGTTGGCAACCTCAAGTCGCGTGTTTGTTTACAGTTTAAAAATACATAACAAACAATTTCTAAAATCACAAGTACACTCACACGTTCGGCAAATTAAACGGTACAAATATTATGGTGGGAACCATCAAAATCATTTCATCAACTTTGTTTAAAAATGGGCAAAAGAAACCGATCAATGAGCTCCAGCAACGTCTGCACCATGCTTGCCAATCTTGGCACCCTGTATTCCAATAAATAAGTCATACGTGAATTAATTAGGGTCTCTTTCTCACAAATCGGCCCACTTAAAGGGAAGATGGGGCACTTCTACATTTGAGAAAAAACGCTTGAATTGCGTTCATTTGGCGTTTAGAATAACAGATATCAAAATTATATTTCAATGCGACGCGCTGGAGAGCCATACGAGCAATTTCAAAATGGGACTGAAGCCCCGCCTCCCTAGCCTTGGGCAGCCAAAAGATTCGTCGATGACGTCACGGACAGCGACTGTCTTTCGCGTTTTTCTCGCGTTTAACAATACTTATGCAGAAAATGGTTTGGGTATTCGGGTTCACGGGGTAAAAATACACCAGAATTCACTTCTAACTCATTTTTTCGAAGAAGCTCCCGTAGCTTCCCTTTAATAATTGCACGTCTGCAATAATTATCTTGCATGCCATTTTGCGACCAAGATTTTCGAACAGCAAGCATTCGATATTCGATTCGAAAATATTCGGCCAAAATCACTATTCGCTTCGAAATCAAAATACACTATTCGCACAACCCTGGAGATAACAGTTCGAGCAAAGGTACGAGAAAAACCGTATAAACTTATTCACCTGAGTTTTTGAATATTTGAGGTGACTCCAGATAATCTGTAAATGCCATCCACTATCCCGTATTGCTCGATGAATTTGGCACAACTTGTGAGCACCAGAGGCACTGAAATAAAAATGCAAATCATTAGCTCAGTAGGCTCAGCATGAGTAGTATCCAAATGCCCCTAATATTCCAGTAATTTCATTAAGAGGAGTAAATGCTTAGTATGAATATTATGTTAATACTCACTTTACACCTCTGTAACAGACACTGGGATGAAATTCGCAACACTACTTTCTTGCTGAAGAAGTAGGTGGCCCTAACAAAGTACTGCTAACACCTCTGACAGAATGACAAAAATAAAGCAGGTAGTATTGTTGCTACACCTTTTTTACATTTTAACTTTAACTTCTATGAATGCTGGAGCCAGGAGCATCAAAAATAGGAAAGCTCACTTCTTTTGTATTTCTTAATTTTACATTTAGGATTTTGTTTACAAAAAAGCACTTTTAATTATCACATCATACAAAACATATCTGACAAGAAGTGTGCTTGCCTTCAAGATTGGCCCTTTAAAGGGAAGATGGGGCACTTCTACATTTGAGAAAAAACGCTTGAATTGCGTTCATTTGGCCTTTAGAATAGCAGATATCAAAATTATATTTCAATGCGACGCGACGGAGAGCCACAAGAGCAATTTCAAAATAGGGCTGAAGCCTCGCCCCCCTAGCCTTGGGCAGCCAAAAGAGCCGTCGATGACGCCACGGACAGCGACAGTCTTTCGCGTTTTTCTCGCGTTTAACAATACTTACGCAGCAAATGGTTTGGGTATTCGGGTTCATGGGGTAAAAATACACTAGAATTCACTTCTAACTCATTTTTTCCAAGAAGCTCCGTAGCTTCCCTTTAACAGTGAAATGAAATGCTGTAGCCCAAATGGGCATATTGCTATAAACTGGTCCAGTAACCTCTCGCAAGTTGGAAGAGTGTCTCACCTACGTTATTTACATTGTGCCATTTCTTTTTCCCCTTCCCTCAAAATGCTCTAGTTTGCCATTTCTCGGTATGGTCAATCGAAAAACTAAACCTACACTTACCGTAGAATACTGTGCATCCGCCCATACCACATTAAGCGCCCATACTCAAATTTGTAAGGTCTGAGAAAATATGCCCAGTACATTTATAAGTGGAACTGATGACCAGACAAGCACCCATCCCCCATTTTTTCATGATAATCTCGAAATTTTGAGTGGGCGCTTGCCCAATATTTTACGGTAAATCTGCAAAAAAATTATGACCCGAAGAATACATAAAGCAACAGTATCTTTTGGAAGGTTCCCATTTGAATTTCTATTTTGCATTGCATTCAACATGTCATCAATTCACAACTCTATGCAGGCCATTTTAATAATTGTCTTCTGCAAGCTGCTTTCTTTCTCTATTGGGCTGTGCATGTTTGCAATACACAGCCCAGAGACCCCGCATTTTTCTGTCGAAGGGTGTGTATTGTCATGGACAGAAACACAGATTCACGTGAAAACTTAAAATAAGGCAAACCTGCGTTGACAAACTAAAAGAAAAAGGTACCAGCATCTTGCGTGGGCGACGAAAGGGTTACTCTCCTGGACCGGTACGTTACCACCGCATTTCTACACGCGGTACTCTCTCCGTTGAAAATTGGGTGAGTTGGTTATGCATAGTTACGAAGAGGGAAACAGCGCCAAAAGTATATTAGTGCGTAAAAATAAGAAAAGTTCTCTGTTTGTTTCTTTGTCTTCCATACTTTTGGTGCTGTTTCCCTCTTCGTAGCGGTACTCTCTGGAGCGTTCTGAACCAGAACACACGATGGCAGCCGGGAACAGCCCATAACTTTCCAGAATAGACACAGCTGATAAAAAAAAACGACTGGATCAAAGCGGGGTTCGAACATCGTCCCTCCACGAGGCACCCACGTGCGTTGCCAACTCCACCGCGCACGCGACAATATCGTCTAAGAAATCAAGGACGTACCGTCTCTGCCGGAGTTGGTGAGGTGCTCCGCAAGGTCGCAGCCAAAAACCCGCTCCCTCAAGATTCCGCTTTGCTTCAATTTTCTCCGCGAAGGCCGCGACAGCAGGAACGACCGGAAGAAGGCAATCAGCTTGCCGTGCTTCCGCAACACTGCAGCAACGAAAGAAAAGAAATGGCACACAAATTACAGCCCACTGTTACAATAGCACAAACGAGGGGGGATCGGTGGCCGAGTGGTCTAGCGCACACCAGCTCGGAGCACGTGGAGCGAAAGCTCGCGCTGCAGAACCCAGGGATCCTGGGTTCGAGCCCCACCCCTGCCCGTTTCGATCTGGATGAGCATCGTACCGGCGTGCGGTCGTGTATCACTACTGCGTGACGCACGTTAAAGACCCCAGGCTAGCGGCTGTACCGCACTGGCTAAATTTCTCACCTACAGCTGGGAGACTCGTCGCCCCTGTGAGGCAGACCAAGTTCTCGGCTGTATAAACACACACACAACCCAATTATTATTAGCACAAACGACCAAGGCATTTCTATGCAGCTTCAAGAATTCAGATACACAACAATTTTCCATTCAAAGACCAATGTTTAGAACGGCAGATACTAACAAAATGATTTGTATTTCCAGTTTTGTTTTTGTAAGCAAACAAATTTTTATTAATTCACTTGTGTTTTGTTTCTGACTACCTACTAGTTTTTCATCCATCGTAAACCGGAGACACGGCAAAATAAGAAAACGGACAAAACAACAAGTCTCAAACAAGTCTCATTTGAGACTTGTTGTTTTGTCTGTTTTTTTTTTTTATTTTGATGTGTCTGGTTTACGATGGAAGTTCTTCACCAGCTTGACTGCGCTTTTACCCTTTCTACCTACTGGTAGCTGTTTCAGTTGTCAACAGTTTTTGTGGATTTAATAAGCTTGATCTAAAACAATATATCGGCCTTCTTTTATAGAAATCTTTTCTTTATTTAGAATGCGCGAGATTAGCAATCAGTAGTTCATTACACTTAATAATGAAAAAGATTTAAGAAAAAACTTGCTGTAAAATCAATTTTACATGAACTACAATCCAACTACCGTGTTTATTTGAAAATAAGTCGACCTCTTTATGAACAATGCTTGCACATGTACTTCTCTGCAACACAAAGAAATGCACAGCAAATGACAAGGCACCGATAACGTCGAAATTAAAAATTAGATCTCTGTGGATCACTTTTTTTTTTTTCAATTCAAAACAATATCTTTGCTTTGCCATTCACCGGCTCCTTTCGTAAGTGTTAATGAGTGGTCTTTGTGGGTTCTGCGGGAAAGTTGATATACAGGTCTGTTTATAAAACGGTCGACCTATTTTCAAATAAATATGGTATGAACTCTTTATGATGGACATAAATAAACCATGCCCTACTTTTCCTTCAAAGCAAAAGTAACCGGATTTCTAGTAATTTGGCTAAATTTAAAATATGTGTGTGTGTGTGCGTGTGCGCGTGCATGTGTGCATGCACGCACGCATGCATGTGTTAAAATAAAAATAAAAAACAGCCAGCCACTGTGCAGCTTCCAGGAGCTTCCTTTTAAAAATAGTTTAGATCCTGAGATGAAGAAATTAAAAGAATGAACAACACGCTTGTCAGTTGGGTCCATAACCCACCGAGATTGAAGATTAGTATTAATGTTCAGTAGCCTAGAGGGCACTATTTTAGATTGAATCGGGTAATAAGTCCATCAATGCACCTATAAAGTCTCACCTGGCTTTGTGGGAATCTTCAGGTTGTGAGGAATTTTGTCTCCAATCACTTGAACACACTCACTTGGGAAAAACCCCACCTGCAAATAAATGCAAATAACCATGATGAATGCATTTCAAATATATATAGAGTGGCACAAGCAGATCTGACGCTGTGAAATGAGCGGAAAAATTGGCGCTTGCACATAAAAGCTCAAACTTTCACCAAATGTGCACCGAGCAGGTCAGTTTTACCGTCTGAAATTTCAAAGTGTATAGTTTTCTTCCTGTAAAAATTGAGAGCAACAAACTTGCCAAAGTCAACATTGAATGCGTCTGCAGACGACCAAGCTAGCAACGATATTAACTTGTGATGCCATCCCATGATATTCGTAGTGAGCAGACAACAGGGTGGGTTGTCCGCTTGCTGTGCCTATCAAGAGGTGGCACCACAAGTTAATAGCATCGCTAACTGACTCGCCTGTGAATGCCCCCGACACTGACTTTGGCAAGTTTGTTGTTCTCCTTTTATAAGGGAAGCGTACTATGCCTTAAAATTTTACACAGTAAAACTGACCTGCTCAGTGCACATTATGTGACAGTTCGAGCTTTCTATGGTTGGGATAAAGAGGTTTCAATAGGAAAACTATCGATATATCTTAATCCGCTTGTGCTACCCAATACATTTTAAATGCTATTCGTCCTCCATCTGTCCACAATCTTCATGACGAAAATTCACCTTTTTATGTTATGAAAGAAATGAAGCAAACAGACGCCACATTAATGTAAGCAGGATACATTTTAATAATAAAAAAAAAAAACACATCAAACATGCACAATACATTAAGGAATAATTTTTCTGCACATACCCCAAGCATCTTTTTAACCAATGTCTCAGAAGCTACCAGCTAGGGAGCCCTAAGTAATCAAGAAAAAGCAACAGTGTTCAAACCAAGAAATGAAGAGAAAAAATTAAGGCACACCAAACTCATGTAATGAGTGCATCACAAAGCCTCAATTTTGCACTGGTCAATGGAATGCATGGCTTATAATAGTGCAGCATGAATTGGCAACAGCTTTCTGGGGAGGCCAATACCACCATTGTAGAGCAAAATCCTACAAAGACATTCAGCTTAAACTTCCACAAGCCAGCTGAATTGGTAGCATGTTTGGATTTATAATGAGGACTAGGGTTCAATTCCTGGCAGCAATCAAAATTTTCACACTCTCTGGTACGTCCCGATCTGTCGTCAGAAAGGTCCAGCCCAGGGTGTAAGATAGACAGGTGGGGAAACAAGAGCCAAATGAGCGACCGAATTGTGTCCCCCTTGGTTTTCTCTTTTTCTGTGGCGCCATCTATGTGGAGCACCGCAAACTCTCACTCCAGGTGGGCGACTGGTAGCGACCGGCTAAACTGGCGGAGATGGTTTCTCGTGGATTTTTAATGGAGGACTGTCATGCTCTCGGTCTATTTTGCGCACTCTCCCATAAAGTTCCATGCAAATCCGATTCCAATTTTTTTCCTCTCGCCGCAGCGCCATCTGTCGCAAATCGGGCGTACCCGCAAGCAGACAAGTACACAATCCGGTCACGGCGCTGCGGTAGGCTTCTATGGGCGTTTTCCCACCTGTCTATCTTACACCCTGGTCCAGCCTAGAATGTGTTCATAGTGGCTCCAGCGCAAATAGGAACAAAGCATGAAAATGACAATGGACAAGACCAAGTGCTGACTGACTAGCAACTGAAAGCTTTTGTTTAAAATGGAACTCGTAAATCACTACTGCTCTGGGCAGACCCGCGGAGGTCCAATACATTGTATGGTGATACTGACATGCGAAATATGACAAACACTACCTGTTCTGTTCTTTTGCTTCGTTTTCATTCCTGCTGTTTCTGACATGAATATTGACCAACTCTCCCAACTGTTCATATTCTATAGGAGGTGTTAACAAAAAATTATCTTGACTGTCAAGGATGTACAAAACGAGGCTCAAGTGACTATAAGGAGTCCGGTGTCATGTCTGAAACACGAGTTTGCCTTAACAAGGGTTCTTAAAATTTACCATTGGAATTCACAAAACCTCGGTGATAATACATAGCCATTTTCGGCCAGTAGCTACGAAGCAAGCTGCAGCATCAGGCAAGTAAGAAAGGGGGTCAAAAGGTGCCAGGGCATGCCCACCTCAAAGCCTCGCTTTCCTCGCCACCAAGTTGATTCATCGGCTGGAGGCATGTCGATGACAGACACCATATCTCCCACCTGCAAAGTAACAGACAAGGAGCGTGAGACATCAGCAGCACGAAATACAACAGAAATATGATATGAACAATAAAATTAAAAAAGAGAGGAAAACTAAATAAAATAAACTTCCCCCATTATAGTAAAGAATTGGCCAGAAGAGATGTGCCAAGTACTAACCCCTGAACATCTTAGAACAACCTTACAAAGAACTAAGGGGGCTTCTGTACATAAAAAAAAAGCTAAACATTAACAAAACTATTGAAACCAAGGCGATTCCAAGATTAAACCTCTTTCTCAGTAAGGGAATACTACTGTAAAACTCTTGTAATTTTTTTTTTGTCATCTCAGGGTTTCCAGCACCTTGAAACATTTTATTGCCTATTAGTGGTCTCAAAAGTCAATTCCATTGGAAATTTCTTTGGCCCAAAAATACCAGAATTTAAAACTTCAAACACACAATACTGTAAAACCCTTAATTTTCACGGCCCCTAGTTTTCGTGAATCGGTCACAGAGGACATAATCGTGGCCACTAAATTTGGCGAATTCCACACGTCTGCATTTAAAACTCTTAAAGACCGAAATTTTCACATGCCCTTAAAACTTCACAAATTTTTCAATTGTGAAAATTAAGGGCTCACGAACATTCAGGGTTTTACAGCATTTTTCACTGGGAAGTTAAAAATAAAACCCAGAAACCTGATGTTGTTTGTCAATTTGGATGTATCATGACAATACAGATGTAGCCATTTTACATTAGCTGTTGGGTGGCACAGCAACCGACTCTAGAAGGCACAGCCGGGCACAGTTCTGACTGAACCAGCGACTTCAGACTGAACCAGATTTTACTCATTCATGTTTTGTACCAGGGCAATTATTAGCAAACTGTAAATCGCATTAATCCATTCTGATTATACTTAAACCTTCCTAATCTGACAATTTCAGCACATTGTGAGTGATGGGATAAAGAAGTTTCAATAAGAAAACTATCAATGTATCTTAATCCTACTGGTAAAGAGTTTACACACAAAATGAATGTGCAACATGTTTTTAGGTGTGCTGGGTTAGTGGGAAACGATTTTCCTGCTAAATTAAGTGGGAGAATTTAATTTAAGTTTTCCCGCTAGATTCAGCCAAAAATTAAGTATTTCACTTTTGCGTTTCACGTTTTTGGGGACACTTTGTTGCGAAACCCTAGCACCAAACACATCCCATAGAAAGTTATGGGGCTGCACATATCAGCAGCAGCCGATCACAACAGAGGGAAAGCGAACCCGCAACGGGCCAGAGTACGGACGGTACGGTCCTCCGCATCTCGCGAGATAAAGAAAGCTCGAAAAAGTGCAACAGTCAGTCTCCGAAGACAGAGCAAAGCGGCGGGGAAAAGCCTTGACCCAGATTGCGCAGTTGAGACAACGCCGCCGACCGCCACCAACGCACACGGACTCCGAAATCGAGCATTGTCTTGGCAACGACCGAATGCACAAAGGAGCCCGACCCGGCCGGCGTCGCAGGCGTCATCCCGTCATACCCCCCCCCCCCCCCCCCCCCCCCCCTCCTCCTTCCTCTTGTCCCGTTCCAGGGAGACCCTCTCTGCGTGGCGGGGACGCTGTCGGCTTCGCGAGCCACGGACTCGAGTTGACGGAGTCGCCGCGCCCTGCCCACCAAAGGAAAATGCATCTCTTTCCAACAATGACATCCCCGTTTCAGCTCACGATGGACCGCAGAGGACGCTACGAGCCATCGAAGCCAACCCAATGCCGCGCTAGTGTCACGTCGGGAGCGGCGCGAAACGTGTAGCCACGGGAAAAGTTCACAACACTGGATTGAGTCAGGGAGGGCTCGTAGCATCCGCTGCGGCTCGTCGCGAGCTGAAAGGGAATATAATTATTGGGTCTCCTCGCTAATGATCGAGCGAGGAAGAACCCCGGGGAACCCGCTTTCCCGTCGACAATAGGATTGGCTCTTCGGGTGGGTGAATGAATGCGCGTTGGCCGAGGGAAGAAAGCCAGCGCCGAACGCGCCCGCCGCCAGAAAATTAGCAACGAGGTCACCGCGCAGTCGGTATCGCCTGCAGAGCTGCATCGCCGCACCCACGCGACCGATCGAGCGAGCAGGCGCGATGTGTTGTCTGAGACAGCCCCACGCCGACAGAGAAATCGCAACGAGACTCGGGAAGGAACAAACAATGAAAGGGCGTTCGGCCGAAGCGCGCGCGAGTTCCTCTCGCGCGGGCGCTCTCCGCTCCGTCGGATCCGGCGGCGTCCTGTCGGGTCACCAGACGAACAAAGGGCTCCGAAGTGCGGCTGCGCCCGTCGACAATTAGGATAATAATGATACGACTGGCTGCGTGGGCCCGCTGCCCTGACGTTACAATGTCCGCAGCTCCGTGACATCAGAATGAAAACCTCAACTGGGCTCCCAGGAAGGAACCCCCCCGAGCTCTCAAACTTCCTTGGCTGCCCCCGCCCCTAAATAAAGCGTTCTTTCGGTTTAAAGGGAAGCTGAAGCGGTTTTAAATACAAGAAAAGACACCCGAGCCTAGTTCATTATAGACTTCAGCCATCGGGAATATCGTATCCGCTTGGTCATATTATGCGCGGATTAACCGGAAAAGTGCCTTCAAAGTACCGCTGAAGCCACGTCCCTCCGAAGTCGAAGGAAAGGGGAGAGAGGAGGAAGCCCGTCAGCCGACGTCACAAAGGGTCCGGATGGGGGACCCCGCCGCGGCCGGCCGCGCTTCCCTCGTAGGCTGCTCTACTGACTTTTCGAGCCGTCCTTCAGTCGCTGCATAGTGCTCATTTTCATCCGTCGACCCGTCATACTATTGACTCAGTCGCCCGACGTGTTGACTGTTTTCTTGTTTGTTCACGGGTTTGCGGAATTCTCGTGGCACCGAAGCAACTGACTCGCGCTCTTGCACGATGCCCTACTCCTGTGTAGCCGTCCGGTTACACAGGAGCGGAAGAGTGACGACAACACTGTACACAACTAATAGTTATGAGTTGTGTACAGTGTACTGTAAAAGCCGCGATCATGTAGCCAAACAGAGGACTCCCATTGTCTCTTTTGTGTTAACCGCCTTATATTAGAGTTTTAGTTTTTGTTTCTTATATCGCCGAAGTGACAATATTTCCCGGACCGACTCCGCTACCTAAGATTGTTTTCTTTTGTTTGGAACCTACTCCGCTACCCAGTCACTTGGGAGAGGACGGCTTGTAACAAGCGGTCATGCAATTCATCGTGCGACCTTCACGGTGCAACTAGTTTTAGCCTTTTTTTTTTTTTACAGTTGCTGATACTTTTTGATGTTACGTATTTTTTAAGCGTAAATATACATTTTGTTAAATTTTTCTACCATGGGTACATATTCTCTTCAAGAGCACTTCTTGGAGATACAAAGCATGTGACATCATGTTGTGAATTCAGTTCTCTTTTTACAAGTTACGCAATGTTATCCGTATAAAATTTGTATGTCATTAAATGGTTCTTTGTGCCGCAGATATGCGATCGGACGATGATAATGCTTGGTCGTGGTCTAATGCAGTCAACAGATCTTGGGAGAAGTATATGAACGTAGAGGCCCAGAAAGCTTTCACGAATTCGACATCGAATGGAGGGCTGCCGGACACACATCTCCGCTTTTCCTAAAGCTGTAATGGCGTACGTAATAATTGGTGGCAAAACAACTAAACGCAGCAGAAGGTACCGCTATCACAAGGATGGACACACCGCGCCGTTATTCGCGCAGTACGCAAGGACATGGCGGTGGCAGAACGGCGACCCTGTCTCATCACCCGTCTCATCTCAGGGGAAGCTCTCCCGTCGCCCCCCGAAGCCGGTAATACTCCCCTTCAAACCACATCAGTCTTGGTTAACAATGCAGCCTGCACGCTCACTTGTACAGCAGCTGCCAAGCATGAAGGCCGATGTGTGCCGAATTCTTGTCCTCTGACGACCATCTTGTTTGCACTAGTGCTTGCACTATAAATATATAATAAACAATCCCCTTGTGAGTGGAACCTGCTCTGAAAGCGAAATGAAAAGAACTGCCACCATATTTTACTGCAGCCCTTCACTTAAAACGGTTCTTTTTATAGCTCTTTGCATATATATGCCCGTCTGGCCACCCCTGGAATGAACCAACGTCTTGCGGAGGCACGGAAAGGCATCTCCGAGATATACGGCCTGACGTCAGCCACCCCCTTTGGGGATCGACCGATCCGTCGGAACGATTTCGATATCCGTAGACGCCATAAAAGAGCCCCCTTCCCCAACCTCTGCGTCCCGCGGGCTCTTTCAGGATGCGACTGCCATTTCGGGAAGCAGTGGGCTCGTTGCATGCGTCGGACTGAACGACATGCCATCTGTCCTGGATTCTGATGGTGTGCTACTCTCCTAGAGTGCTGTGCAGATCGAACGAGCGGGTAGTTACGCAGTCCAATTGCTTGTCAAAATCAGCAAGGTCATGTCCCATTGCTACTCAGCTCCGGAAGGACATAAGTTATAACTTTTAAGCTATTTTCGGGTGTGATATGGCCTATAGAAGCTTGAGTTTCTTCAGCGTTCACCCAGTGAGGCCGTTTGCAATGCTGTCCATGCCAGTCATTCTGCATTTTCTGTCGGCTTCGCATCTCGCTGTAACTTTAAAACTTTTCTTTTTAGCAGATGCGTAACGTAATGTTTTTTTTTTTTTTTTCTTCAAGCGATTAGTAGCACGACATTGTCATCTAAAGCGTAGAAAGCTACAGGCTTTAAAGATTCACAATTCAAGGGTTCCGGTAAGAATGTCGTATTTGATGAGTGGCAATACCCAAAATCGGAGAACACCTCTATCAGCGGAAGGCACCACGAATGACAGGCACTACAATTCCGTTGTTCTGCCGCTGCCGCCTCGGACAATCTCTCTTCGAAGCGTGCGAGACAGGTGTAACGTGTCCCTGAAACGTTCAGGACACGTAACGCCAAACGTAACAAGATGAGTCGTATACGATAGGAGAACCGTTACCTGCGTACCGTCGCGACGCTGCTGGCCAGAGCCACGCGCACGGCGTCAACCGCAAAATCCGGAACAGCAGGCGTAATCCCTCGCCAGTCGTCGCCGCATTGGCGAAGCTTGGAACGGAAGCTCGCGCCGGCGTCTCGCGAACCACTCTTGTGCTCCAATACGAATCCGCCTCAAACGCTCCACAAGCACGCAAACCAGGGTCAAAAGGTAACACTCGAATCGAAGGCCAGGACCACTCCAATAATAATATTTCAGAGACCGACATCGAGGTGTACCGCCGGGAGGTGCAGAGGCGTCGACGACTGCGCAGTTTTCCCGCAGGTTGCAGCATTGTTCGCGGGCAGTTGTGGCAACGCATCTCATCAATGCAATGGTATAGCGCGTATAAATGAAGCCAGCAGAGCGAGACAAAGAACAATACAACGTTGGGACTCGATTTGCAACACTCCATTGATTTCTGACTCCGACACGCTTCCGTCTCTGCCCGGTCGAAGCTAATACAAATGTAAACTCGGGGCCAACAGAATACGCTGTTGTCACAATCGTGGACGGGTTCGCACAAGCAGCTACCCGATCCGAAAAGGGGGAGCTCCGATTCGTCCACCGACCAGCAGATCGTTTCCTGCCTTCATCGACGTTAGACCACGGACGCATGGGACACTCTGAACGGAATGACCTCACAATCCAGCCCTACGGTCTCACCTAGGAGGTGTTGCTGCGACCCGTTCTCAATCCTGCATCGTACTTAGACAATTCGCGATTCAGAACCGGTGTGTCTCCGTAACCAAGCCCTCACCTGTTCAACTGATCCCGCGCAGGTAATCCGCAGAACCGAAGTTCCAGCGCCGGACGACGCCGATATACCGTCCCATACTTCCCGCAAGGCGCTCGAGAGTTTCAGCCGAGACGATGACCCAGAACGTTTTCAGGACCAAAAATGGCAGGAGACGGCACGAACCGAACCGCTTTGGCAGGACCGCGTGGGAATCACCCTCGGCCTGCCTTCTCCCCCCCCCCCCCCCCCCCCCCCTCCCCCCCCGCCAGAAGACGAGCAATCTCCACCACTCGTCCACGATGAGACGGCAAAACCAATTAAGCTTCCCTTTTTCGCTTTCTTTTCTTACTTGCCCTAGTAGGTGAAAGGGAGGTTGTCGGTAGAGCACCGCAAGAAGAAACCACTCATCCGACCCCGTTCCAGAGCGAAGCCGCCAGCGCCCGAAAAACTCGCCCGAGTTCATCTCTGCTCCCGTTTCGTATTGAGCCCGCACGCGTACACAGGCGACGAAACAACCCTCCGCTTTCGTTTACACCGGAGGCCTATAGCCGAACCAGACGACTCCGGCTAAAATGAGGTTTACAACGTGGATGCTACATCAACCGCCACCCTCCATCCCCAACACGCGCAGGAACTAATGAAGAGCAAAGAACGCGCGGAAACAAATAATAAAAAAGAACAGAAACAGGTAGGAAAGTGGGCGCTATTTCGAGCAGCCGCACGAGAGTCTCTCTTAACCCTTCTACGACAAAAGAAAGCTGCGCGTTGGGGCGTAAACCGGGCGAGACGCGTCCCCGCTTGCAGCACGACGTCGGGAGTTCCCCAGGCAGGGTTACACGGACGGCCAACACACGCCCGTTCATCGCACACGGCGGGCAATCTTCGGGGTCCCGGCGAGTACGGGGTGTTTACGAGGGACCGCGGGCAACACCCAAGGCATCGGGGTCATGACCGCAACAACGCGTAGTCCATCCTCTGTGCTAAACAAAATTCCCACCGGGTTCAGCGTATAGACCTGCTGCGATTAATTTAAATGTGCCTTCCACACTCGGCGTATAGAGTGCCTTTTAGGCGTAGCCAATGGCAAATTGCCACTCATGTATACATTTCTTTCTTGTTCCCTGCACCCTCTCCCCGTTTCTCTCTCCTTCGGAGTCACGAAATCTTCGAACAAGAGGGAGTGTATGTCAGTGCTCCCATATTTTTAGCGAGTCCGTGGCATTTAAGTATTTTATTTCATCTCGGCAAGGGTTTCAATCACGCAGTTGGAGGCATGGGGCTTTAAAACAACACCTGAGGCTATACGCGTTGACGCTAGAGGCGGACCAAGCCTGTTTGTAATTCGCTCTTCATGATACCAACAACGGTCTTACAGAGTTGCTAATAACTGATACAACGCAAGGAAACGCGCTGTGCATGTATGCACAACAGAGCAATCACCCTGACACATGTCACGATAAAGCAACAAGTGTACCTCTTTATGCAGCATTACGCAAAACAATAGGTAATATTTTCTTGACAGAAGTTGGCTAATTTAAAAAGCAAAAAAACAAAAGAACATTGCGTCGCACCTGTTTGTAAACGCCAAACGCGCATCTGAGTAAAGGCGAGTCCAGCAACTGTATTTGGAGCGGGTTGATGCAACAGTCACCGGTGCAGGCGTTTAATCAGCGCTTCCGGCAAGCTTCCCTCCCGACTTCGTGTCGAAGAGTCTATTACTCATAACAACTCAACTTCGTGTCCATCAGTCTGAACTCATACTAAAGGGACCATGAAATGAATTTCGTAGTGGGATAAATGATTTTTTATTGTGATTTTACTAATCGCGTATCGTTTAGTGCGCAAAACGAAAGCTATAGTTCACGAGGGTAGAAGGCCAAAAGCCTGCTTTTCGGTACGAAAATTTGAAAATATAGTGGACTATTTCTTACCTCGATCCTTTCCTTCGAAAGCTCTCCGCCTTTTCACTGCGATGTCCGCGGTGCCCAAGCACGTCGGCTGAACCCAGCTCACGCATTAGACAAGAGCCACCACTCGGACGTTTGCGCTCGTCAACAATCAATCCGTTGACGAATATTTAGGTTCGCGTTCGTGGCCAATGTGTTCCGTAACGGCACTTATTATCACTTGCGAATGACAAGTTCCATGTTGTGCCTAAAAAGCAAGTGGAAACTTGGAGTATTCGCATTCCGGAGAGATACTACGTCACGACCACGTGATTTCTCTTTTCGCTTTTAAGTTGAGAACTAAGGAGGAAAAAGTTAAAAAAATCATTTCATGGTCCCCTTTAGTGCTGGCCAAAGGCTTGGGCGCGAGCGCGTGGTTATCAAAAGCGCTTTCTACGCACGAGTGCTCGTGCACGCAAACCATCCTGCAGAGCATTTGCCAGCACTGACGAAAACCTGGCAGCTCAAATTCTCACAAAAACTCCGCGCTGCGGAAAAAAAAAAAAAAAAAAAAAAAAGGCTGAGGAGTGTACGGACACGCGGTGCCACCCACCTGGAAGGAGATCTCGTCCGGGGCCTGCGCCTGGTAGCTCCTGGTGACGTAGGCGGCGGCCACGGCGGGCGTGTTGATGGCCGACTCGTCGGTGACCAGCAGCCGGTTGCCCCGGTTGTCGAGCTCAAGCCAGTTGAGCACCGAGCCGCAGCTCACCAGGTTGCCCACCAGGCACGAGAACCGCTCCAGGTACTCCGACAGCAGCTGCCGGAGCACCGCCTGAGAACCCCAACAACAACCAGGAGGACCGTCAGTTTCGAGACACCTTCACGCAACAGTTGCTATAGGACGGCAAGGCCGTACCGCTGGATTTCCCACATCACCCACCGGACGCGGGCCACGGATTGGACGCGTGTACCGCTCCATCGTTCGGCTCGGACTCGTGTCCAATCGTAGAGGACACGAGTCCCGGCCGAACGCTGACGCAGCAGCACTCGGGTCCATCCAGCACCCCGCGCTGACCTTAGGATAGGTGCCGTACAAACTGCAGCATGATGGCCTCGTTATTCATAGGTGTAGC
Source organism: Ixodes scapularis (assembly GCF_016920785.2). NCBI lineage: Eukaryota > Metazoa > Arthropoda > Arachnida > Ixodida > Ixodidae > Ixodes > Ixodes scapularis. The sequence continues at coordinate 61,668,159 of NW_024609835.1, read as the reverse complement.
CTCCCATCTCAAGCACGGCAACAGAAAGAAAAACACACCCTTGAATGCGCTCGAAAACGATCGACCGAAAGCTACGTCCCCCAAAGACTGGCAATCACGTTCGCCGAGCGAAGAGACGACGCGGGCTGCAGACCCATAAAAACGCGGTAGGAATCCGGTATTCGCTGGACGCGATATCTGAGTGCACCGTTCATTGCGCATGCTCTAAACGAGCTCACATTCATGGGCTGCCGAGATCGGCAATCTCGATGGTGTGGAATGCACGTTGAAAGAGAACTGCGGTAGCTAACAGTAAGCACGCGTTCAGCAGCCGCGGACTAAGCTATGGCAGTTTGTGAATATATCTGAAGTCCCTGGATCCCACGGAAGTAGAGCCATCGTCTTCCCCGCCTAGACACAAACAGATATTACCATAGAGACGACCAAACCTAGCAAGGCGGTTAGTTGGCTGATCCGTCTCTGTTGCCATGGCAGTCATCCTTTCAGTCCTTTCGAATCTTGAAAGATACGAAAGGGTCGTTCTGAATCATTCGAGCCAATATCGCTATGGAGCTTCATCGTACTGAAAGCATTTCTCGCCAATGTAAGCGTCTTTGCCACTATCTATGCAATCGACTTATCAATCATGCTTAATATTACAGATCCCTGATTAACAATATTGCTCTTCGTGCGTCTTTCAATACGGAAATATTTCTCAATGCCTCCAAGCACCGACGCCGCATGCGGTGGTTAGTGCGAAGATGTGCACTTGTGTGCATAACAAAATCTCGGTGTACAAGAAATGTCGCTATAGAGCAACCTGTTTCCAGGAATTTGGATAGTTTCACTATAATCTGTTTCATACATAGTGTATACAACGCTGCCGACGCGAGCATGGGGTTTGATCTCGAACATCATTTGCACGCGTTCTCGCGCAAAGAAAATTATCGATGGAGCTACGCTCTCGCACCGGTAGCTTTGCTGGGGTTGTATACTGTTGAGAGACTGCTCATTCGACGGACCAAACTGGCGACCATACGGGGAGCTTGGCGCTACTTTCCCAAGACCCAGCGACTCTAAATATTCCCTATTGACGACGTGCGTGACCAAAAGCGTCGCTGCGGTCGGCCTTCCAGGATTGGCCAAAGACGCACTATGATGTCTTGAGTACGATGAATCCTACCCCCATTAATGGGGTAAAGCGGAATGTCAGACTGTCAACTTTTACTGCCGGACGGGGGAAGCTTCTCCTTTTTACACACATTATCGAAATTGTCGATGAGGGAGCCACCAAAACAACTCTTCGCCAACAGCCTACTCACCGTCGAAGGTGAATAAGTTCGCAGACAGCCGGCGGAAACAGGCGCACATGACGGTCGTTCCCTGGCTTCCCCGTCACAGTTTCGACAGGCTCTTTCTACGCGACTCGCGAGGGCGGATGCGTTGACGAGACCTCACGCAGACTGCAGTGGAATCATGTTGTGAGCGGATAGCACTCGCCGATACGTTGTTTCGTTTGAAGAGTCGGGATTTGAAATGGATACCTGTATAGGGGGGCTCTGGTTTTCTTACTTTTTTTTTTAATATTTGCGGCAGTATGTATGTTTGGCGTAAAAACATGTACCTTTAGTTTCAGGTTATCCTAAAACGAAACATACATGCACGGGTTGGACAAAAAAGTGACTCCTTTGTAGCGACCAAACAGATGATGACATTATCGAAAGGCTGTGCCGAGTAATAGAAATCTTACGAAATATTAACAGGTTACTACTACTAACATAGTACATCAACCCTAACTATCAACCCCCGAATCCGAAAAAAAAAAAAAAAAAACACGGACACACGGTTATAAAACAAAAAAAAAAGGAGAAACTGGTTTACAAAATTAAACAAGTATCAATTTCTGGACATTGACTCAAGAACACGATCGAGACAAACATGGACACCCTAGCCGCCCCAACCTTATTATTTTTTTAAAAATCCACCTTGTCCTTGGTGTCGTCGGTTTTAAACGCATGTGACTGCTGCAAAATTTGCCGCCTTTTCAACCCTACGGCGTCACGTTTCAGAGCCGCTCCGGTCTTCGGCTTTTGTTACGGCTTTTTCGCCCCATTTCTGCCGGTTACGCCTACCGAAGAAAAAAAAAAAAAGGAAGAAAAATACTGCCACCGGGGAACAATGACTAATAATAATAACAGTTCCCGGCCCTATAGAGCGTGGCCGGCCCCAACACGCAGGGCCAGTGTCCAACTGTCTCTAGCGGAGCGAGAACAACGACAGCAGCATTCCCGAGCAATAACGCTATTCTCTTTTTCTTGCCCAGGGCGAGAAGCGACAACGAACAAGGTGTGACACCAATCCAGGGGCGCGCTGCGGCGAGAGCGCCTACTGCGAGGGGACTTTGCGAGGACCGCGGGACACACGTAAAAGGACTCGTCTCGCGATATCGCACGCTCACTCATCACGCACATCAGAAATGGGTTTTCTCAAATCTGCATTTTTTCTTTGTTTCCTTCGCGCAACACGCGGCAGTGTGAACGCTTCAACATTCTCTGTTTAAATTCCTTCCTGTTTCGATCGAAATGAACATCGTACCGGCGTGCGGTCGTGTGTCACTACTGCGTGGTGCACGTTAAAGACCCCACCCAGGCTAGCGGATGTACTGCACTGGCGAAATTTCTCATCTAGCGGCTGAGACACCAGACGCCCACTGGCATTGGCTCTCTCAGCAAAATTACTTAAAACACAAACAAACACACACAGACACACACACATGCGCCGCTAAGTAGAAATACAAAATCAGTAACACAGCAAACATACACATTATTGAGATTTCGCGATATCTATTACCGCAAATAAAATAAATAAAAGTGGCTCGCGCGTTACCCAGTGTTCACTTTTCTTGCTGTTGCTCAGTTACTCGTGATATTGTTCGTGTTACCTTAAAGGGATCATGAAGTTACTTTTCTTACTTTGCCCCCAAAAAAGCTTTTACATTTCTTAAACGTTCACTGTACGCCGAATAAGCATCCGTTTTTATTTCGGTTTATTAATTTCTACACGAAAAGGTAATGAAATCTCCCCAACTCACCGTAAAACAAGCCTAAGCATAATTTTGACGGTCGTGACGTACTCTGTAACAGAAACCGGAAGTTCTCTCGGCAGTAGGAGAATGGAAGCGTTAGCGGCGAGCTGGCGGTGTGACGGTTGGTTTTACCAGAAGGGTTTACTGCGCTGATGCCGACGATGCCACCGACATATTTTCTGAATCGGCGCCTCTCGTCACCGCGATAGCCATTGACACATCGCAACTGAACGAAATTCGATTAGATATGTTGCACTACAGCGAAAGCATGGGACTGGTACCTGTTGGTAAGTGCGGCGAGTTTTCCGCCGAAGACTCCAGTTCCTCGTCAGAATCAGACGACAAGGAGTGGCGACTCCAATGTACATAATGCTCCGAGCACACCCGGACGACCTTAGATTTGGGGTCCCTCAAACCGATCAGCCTGCACAAAGTGCTTCGACGTGGTTCTTCGAGTAGCCAGCGGTGAAACTGCAGCCGTTTCCTTTTAAGCTCCGGATTGCACAAACTGTAATTCGGGCACCTGCAACGAGCGCGTTATCTACGACTACGTCCGTTGTGACCGGGGCGACCGGGACAACGGATCTGCACCTCGCGTACACACTCCTGCAACCACTGCAACAAGCGCAGCAGGTCTTCAGCAGGACGGCCGCTTCTCCGACGCCGTCAGCTGGTTCCGCGGTGCCTCTAAACAGAAGGGGATGCGCTGCCACTCACTGGCGTAGCTGAAAATGGGCAGAGTTTTCTATCGGCTCAAGCTTTATTAACTTTTGTTCTGTCATGATAGGCTCGCAGGGCAGAGTAGATGAAAAAAGAGAAGAAAAAGATGCTGTACGCCGTCTTGAACGATCACGACAAAGACACGACGTTACCGATAGTACAAATCTCACCACCACGCCTTTTCTACCATTGCAAAATACGACGTCACCTTGGCAGCGATATAGCAACGTAGGAATATGATTACACTAATCACTACGCGTCAAAATTCGCATCCTGCATGCGCGCCTTTAAATACAGTACGCACCAATAATCCCTTGAAGTTGAGCACACGCCTGGAATGCGCAAACTAAGAAATTCGGGCGATGTTCGAGGAGACAAATGCTGAGAAAGCACTACTGTAGTCGAAGTAAACAAATACGACGGCACGAGCGTTTCTGCTGTCTCGATGGTGCCGCCACAACATCGCCGCACGAGTATAATAATTTTCCCTCGTAGGACGTGCTGGGTTATCATCGCGACACAGGCCGACAATTCAATCAAGGATAGCGCTCTACGCGGAACGATGCGCTTCCACCACGCCGACCACGTCGACGATCACCACCGATACCATGGTTTTGAGCAGACAACAGAAACCAAGGAACCGCGACCCACTGCCGCGACCGGCATGGGTTGACAGCGCAGGCGCAGTCAGATTTTTCTCTTGCTTCGTTTACCACACGATAGATGGCCACACGATTATAAAATTCGGCAATTTCCGTCCCCTGTCAAATTATGCTAAAAAAAGGTGGATCAGAATATTTTTTAACAAAAACTTTTAAGAAACATTCGCCAACTATTTATTGTTTATGATCGCGGTGCTGGTGAAGTATAGGCTCTGATCCAACAGGCGGCGTGGATTTGGCTGACGTGCTTTGGCACCGAGGACGCATCGCAATAAAAAGGTAGAAAGCTTTAGAAGGGAAGATATAAAACAGACCGCTTTTCTTTTAGAAGCTCTATGACGAAATGTTTTTAGGGGGCTCTTTTTTTTTTTTTGGTTTTCTTTTTAGACATTTTACGACGTGCGGTGAATGAAATTCGATTTCAAAATCGTTTCAGTGTCCCTTTAACGTGGATCACGAAGGAAGCTGCAGGCTGCTATCGCGAGCTATAGATTTAGTAAATTCGTTCGATGCACGAGCAATCACGCTTTCAGGCAGCTCTGCATAGGCGCCGCCATAACCGACCCTCCGTGTTTGTTCCCTCTTCTTCCTTTCGCTCCACTTCTCCCCGGCATAGGCCTTTGTGGAGGCTCGTCAACGCCTGTTTCAGTGGCTCAGCATCTCGGTAAGACAAGAGAAGCTCGGCTATGGCGGCTGAATCTGGCGCGCGCTGAAAGCGTCTATAGCGCCACACAGTCGAGCGCGGACACGACTTCGACGCTTTTTTGCATTTTACAATTCGAAGGGGTAGAGGCGGGAATCAAAATTTATCACGTATGTAAGCACGCCAACTGAGCGCTTGACACCACTTAAAGTAGATTTGATGGCAGTCCTTCAATACTGAGAGAGAAAAAGCAGATAAGCGGAGATGGCTTGTTGGCGCTAATACTTTTGCGGAGTGTACATTCTTCGCTACGAGCTCGCGACTGCTACCTTCTCAGCAGTCAACGGTAAAAGAACCCTGGAACGCGTTAATTCCTTTTGTGATTCTTCTAATTTCTTTTATAGCCATGTAAACAATCTTTTTTTCCGGTTATGTACAGTTCTCATCAGTTGAGTTATTTCCAAAAGCATAAAAAAGTTGCCTATAAAAAAAAAAATGCCTGAGCTTTTTAAGCATGCACTATTGACTCTGCCGTTCCGCACTAGTTACTACCGAGTATTTCTAACACTTCATCACCTTTATTATCGTGTAACTTATACAAGTTGTATAAAACCCCGAAAAAAATATTAGTCCAGAGATGGTTAAAGCAAACGTAGCGCAAAGGCTACACAAAACCTCATAAGCAGGGCACACTCTAAAAAGAAAGGGAGTAGTACTTCCTCCCTTAAAGGAGGAACTCGCGTGTCCCTTATATTGCTCTATAAAGGGAGGAAATTTCCTCCTACAAAACGGGGAGGAAATTTGCCCCCCTAAGAAGGGAGGAAAATTGCCACCTTTTTTTCTCTCAATGGAGGAAACTTCCTCCCCTCGTGTAAGTGATATAGCTTTCAACAGATGGCGCTCAAAATGGCAAAAAAAAAAAAGTCGGCGAGGCGTTTTTTTTTTTTCTTTCTTTTCTTCGAACGCTACATGGTAGAGATGCACATACATTACTGAACATACAGAATACACGGACACACATAGATCAATCACGCACACAACAGCAACAACGCAGCAACACCGGGCCCCCTCGTCTCTCTACGTACGCCAAGTTCGCACTAGCTCTATATATGGCAGTCTTATTTTTGAATCCGACTTTTTCGGTGACTGCTATCATTTGGCACATAAACGCGGAAAGGTGGAGTAAATATTACTCTTACTTAATACATTTTATGAATTGTCTTGTGGAATAGCCCCCATCTCTTAATTCAACACCCCGAGCAAAGCAAATGTAGATCATTAGGCTAATTAACTAAAATTTAATAATTTTCTTCTCAATAAGTTTGATGAATTATCTTGACAATGCAGCGCTGAAATGCAGTACACTGTGCTAAACATCGCAATCAAGCTGTTGCTTGATTGCGGTGTTCAGTGTCAGTGTAATTATTTTCAGTTTTGGTGGGGTAATTAATCATTTTAAATGTTGCGCAAGTTCAACGGATTTTCAAACAAACAAGATTACTGATTTTAACAATACTTCTTGAAGCAGCAGAGAAGATATCTTGGTTCATGCTTTGTCACCGGTGTTACAGAAATTTAGAATTGTTTTAATTTACTAATCTGGAGCGTTTTTCCTATAAAAAGTAAGTGCCGGGCGTGATAAAGACCCACGAACCATGACTTTGGTATCGTCAGCAGACAACTAAAATAAGACTGTCTTTGCTGATATAATGCAACCGCTTGAAAACATCACATTGCCCGAGTCAGAAAGTTAAAAAGCCCGTGTTGAGAGTTTTAATAGATCGTTTAGTCACTCCCGCAACTCCATACGCAATCCGTTATGGCTTCCGCTATATATACCGTAGCGGAGCCGCGTTTTCGTGTTCTAGTAGAGCGTTTGCAGCCCGGTGCAGAATATAGCGTTCCAAAAGCTAACGCAACGCTCTTTCCTTCCTGTTGTTTCTTCCTTACGTAACTTATTTGCGCTGTTTAAGTCAAGATGTCTATCCAACTCGCCCAGCAACTCATTTCGGTATAACGCAACGGAACTCTTTCGGACACTAAAGCTAAAATAGAGGTTTGTAAAGCAATTGTTAGTGATCTTCTATTCATGTCTCTATCTAAATAGTATTTAAATTTATTATCGAGTGCTTATGTTCATGTTTGCTTCCTTTATAAGTACGTCCAGTACGTTTGCGACGAGTTTGAGATCCAGGTTGTTGACGCCGGGTTAGCTGCGCTCGTTTTGCGACACAAAAGGGATCGCGTGATAATTGACTAAGTCAGCCGAATAAAAATAAAAAAAACGTAAAAAACGGAGTTTTTCTTTTCTTTTTTTTAGTGCGAGTTTTGACATGTAGCAGGAGATGGGGGCGCAGCGCAAACTAAAAAGGAGCAGCGGTGAACCGTGGGCTCTGTCGAATCATGCGTTTCTTCAAGCCCGCGGATCTGCCCTCCGCCCCCACTTTGCCCCGCAAAGAGAATGGAATGTCTGTACTACCCTTTCTTCCAAGTGGACTCTTCCCGAATGCATAGTTGACCTTGCTTTCCGGATCCGTTGCCTCGTCCCTTCCCCGAATCGTCATTGCAGTGTCGTTTCTTGTGCGGGGATATGGTCTTTGAAAAACGCGTGTTCCCGCAAGCCGGTCGTTTTTCCGATGTGGACGGACTACAGCGTGTGTCGGACGGAGTCGCTCGCCGCAACGCAGTGCTCGTATGCTGTTCTGTTTTATACAGAACTGAAATAAACGCCTCACGGATTACCTTTCGCTGTATGGTACGTACGCTTTATTTCAAGAGTATACGTTTCTCGCGGAGGTGACGGCAACCAAGCTACCAAGCGCTCAAGTTGCCGTCACCGCCATTAAACATGTCTGCGGTGGCAGCGGCGGTTCGACCGCCGCTGCCGCCACGAATATACACTCCGAGCGACGTGACTGGCGCGCCGCCGCGCGGCCGGTACCGAAGGTAGGCAGTGAGAACCCCAGAGAAAACGAAACCGAAACCACGCCGCGTACGTTGGTACGGATTGAGGTCGGAGTGGTGCGGTTGCGCTGGGTCACAGCATGAAGTGCTTGCTGCCTGTGCTGCGTCATTAAGTGCTTCAATAGTTATGCGTCGTATCTCGTGGAGACAAAGTTTCACAGTTTTTCAGCTCGCCGATGTTTTGTGGAAAAGCGACAACGATGGAGCCGTGCCGTACGACGCGAGAAATTTGGTCTCCCGATCATGTCTGCCACTGTGTCGGCACGGCTGACATATTCTAGCGACACTGCCGCTTTGCGCTCTGCGTTTGTTTTCGTACCAGTGACGCCTACATCTGTTAGCGCCGATGAAACGAACTGAAACGCCATGCCACACTCGCGGGTATGCAGTGCCAATTTCGTTGGAGGAATGCCCTCCAAAGAAGTTTCGTCCCCATCGTCCGTGTCGATGATATTTCCGGACAAGTATGGCACGCAATCTGTACTTCATGAAGAAAGATTCGAACGATAAAAAAAGTGACAAATATAAATCTAAAGAAAACAACGATGAAACTCGGAATCACTGGAGAATCGACGTTTGAGTAGGGAAGTTTATGTGGTGTGCTTTCTTTCTTGATCAGCCTCCTTTTGGATGTGGAAACGCTGACACCCCGAGTTCTGTAGACAACAATTTTTTTTTTCTCGGCTTTAGAGCCACCTATTGCAAAGTGGTTTGAACTGTAATTACCGTCCACTGATCCCTTCCTACCTGTAAGGTGTGCACCTCCCACGATGAGTGGTATTATCTTACAGCCTTTGACGGTCAAAGCCAGTTCCCATTTAGTTACGCCGCCCAAACTAAATTTACACCTGGTTTCGCTATGCCAACTCTTTTTGTTATAATAAGTGTTGTGCCAAGTGACGGTCATGTCAAAGTACCTGTGCGCCGAAAATCAGCGCCTCGCACAACAGGTTATTACACAACAGCAGACCGCAAAAGCCCCTGGAGGCCAAACCGTGTTTTGGCCGACAACTTTGTTTTCTCGGCTTTGGAACCACCTTTCGTAAAGTTGTTTCAATTGTAAGTACAGTCCACCCTAGTCCCTTCCCATCTCTAAAGTCTCCACCTCCCCCGACCAGTGATATTCTCTTGACAGCCTGTTCATGGTCAAAACCGGTTCCCATTGAGTTACGCCGCCCGAACCAAATTTTCACCTGGCTTCCCTATGCCACATTTTTTTTTTTTGTATAATAAGTGCTGTGTCATGTTACTGTCAAGACCAAGCACCTGTGTGCCCAAATCTGCGCTTTACACAGCCCGCTATAACACAACATTTTGGGTCGAATATTGGATATCCCGTACAGCTTTATTTCTTTATTCATTAGAAACCTAACTTTCACACCTGCTGTCTTAAACAAAACTTGGCACTCTTCGTGCACAAACTTAGTGAACATCTCACTCGCCTCCAAATATCATCGTTCCAGCAGTCCTAGGTTTACAGCGACGAGCGAAATAAATTTCCCACCCATAGCAATCAAGGTGGCGGCCGTCTTATTTTTCGGAAAATTGCTCCAACTCCTTTTTCGGCCGCAACTAGAGAAATTACCCCTAATAACGAGTCAAACTCAATCTATAAGAAGTGGAGAACAGCTAGATGCCCTTCTTAGGTCTACCCCAGTACTCATGCAACGTCACCCTCAACGTATCGGCTCAAAAAGCAAAAGTTTCGTCCGTGCGCGCTTCCGCCGCCACAGCTTGGCATGCGAAAAGGCGCCGCAGGCTGCTGAACGCGCCTCACAGTCGAACGCCAGCTCCTCCGCTAGCGGCGCTGCGCGCGTTTTTCAAAGCGCCCCCTATAGTTCCCGCACGGAGTGTATAGAGGAGGAATTTTCGTCCCTTTTTCAAGCGCCACTAGGTAGCGCTGCATGTGGATCGGTGAAAGGGAGGAACAAGGGCAATTTCCTCCCTTCCGTTGGCGACAGGGAGGAACATCGTTGTTTTCCTCCCTTTCTCCTCCCTTTTTTTTTAGAGTGCAGGATACGTGAAAACTACAATATCCCTTTCGACCGTTAAGCGTCTCATTTAAAGGCAATTTTACACTAAACAAAGGGTAAACCCAAAGCACAATTTACGCAAAAACCAAAACACGAGCGACGCCGCGAGGGCAATATTATCATCCGTTGCATTGAGAAAGAAGGGGCAGAAGATACGCGGCATCCGTCGGTGCACGCTTTTAACTAGAAAAACTGGGCCATGTGAAACGGTCCCGAAAATTTCAAATGCCGTGTTTTTTTTGTTTTTTTGTGTACATACAATTTGCTTTAAGCCTATCCCGGCCCACATAAGCGCAGCTTGACAAAGTGTCCCCACCTATACAAAACGCCCGCGAATAGAAAGAATCCAATCTCGGAGCCCATAAAAAGCGTCGTGGGAAGCGGCCACTCGTTGGCCAAGACGCGCGGTCATCCAGCTGCACGCAGGGGGGACAGAGCCACCGCCCAGAATAAACCTCTTATTTTCTTTTTATTACGATCGTCATCGCCATCGGTTATTACCGCTCCATCCACGCCGCCCCGTCGTTCCGGAATCCCGTCGCGTTTCTCCTCGGGGTGCCGTACGTACTACTACTATACACCCCATACCACCCAGAAGACAAAAGGCCTGCATATGACGTCATCGTTGGTGGACCCGCCACCAAGCGGCACACGCTAGGCGAGAGTACGCCGCAAAGCGGTAGACGCGTCCGTCTTGGCGTTGCGGCTTGCTAGCGTCTCACTCGTTGTGAGACGCTACACGACGCGCTGACGGCGACGCCGACGCCAGCTAGGTGGAGCACCACGTGGTTCCACAAGTGATGACGTTAAAGGGAAAAAAAGGTACAGGCCTTATCTTCGAGGTGGTACTGATACACCCTGCAACGCTGCCGCGCTAAGCCCCGGCAAAAATAAGCACAATGGCGCGGCAGCGGCGGATACAGCCTATTTCAGAAAAATCACCGATAAAAAAAAAGGCAAAGAAAAAAAATAGACGTTTAATTTATCGAGCGCCAAATCTCGGCCAACGGTCGACTAAAAGCTATAATAACTCCGACGGTTTTTTTTTCTTTCTTGCATCTGGCTTTTTTTTTTTTTTTTTTTTTTTTTTTTCGCTCCCGCCTTTTGAGCCTCTTAGCCAAGCACAACGGTCTCGTAAACTTGATTGATCTGAGTCGGGGAGCCGCGCATACCGTATACCTGTCCTGGCAGCGTACGCTGCTCCAACGCCAAGAAAAGAAAGGTGGTAAAAAGAGACGCGAAAGAGAAGTAGTAGCGCTAACAATGGGCGCGAGCAAGGACCTCGCAGCGCAACCTTTCTTGATCACGCTCAGAGGCGCGGAATGAAAGGGGGCGAACCAAAACAGAAGCGTACCAGGTGACTATGCGTCATGATTTCCGGGTGGGGCGGATCGCTCCCGGTGCGTAAAATTACGGTCCTTAGGGAGCAACGAAAAGAGAGGAAGTTTGAAGTCAAGAGCGGCATCGGCGCGTAATACACTCGTGGTTCCATATACTGTACTTTTTTTTCCCCCTCAAACCTCCACCTTCCTTTACTGAAATCCTCTAGCACCTCATTTCCTCTAGTGAAGCACCATTCAGCGTTTCTGCTAAAATAGCCCGGTTTAATAAGTTTGATTTCATTTGATTGAATTACCTCTCTCCCTGCGCACAGATATCTTTTTGTATCTACATTTCAAAATTATCACACAAGTTCGCGTAGTCAGCAAAATAAATTTCGGATGTGTTCGCCTGATCTCGAACATGGAGTCGTACGTTTACAGTGAGTGCAACACATTCGTGTTGCAGCGCAACGGACGCGAGTCGCATATGTCTGACACACCAAACACATCGGACACCGGAACTCCGACATGAGTCGAATGAGACCACGTGACCAAATACTAGAAGAAGAAAAAACGGAAACCAAGGGCGTAAAACAGGAAGCCAATGAATCACGCGTAGAACTTTTTCAAGGCACACGCCTGTAATTTCCTTTTTTTTTTCAGGTTTAATTAGATTAGAGTTGTGCCGACTCTAATCTAAGTTGTAACCAAATTTCATGTGGTCAAAATTTGGCCTCAAGCATTAGAAAGAAAGAACGAAGGAATGCACTTTTGAGACTGCAAACACGTCCGTAACTAAAAGATACAAAAAGCTGGTATTACGCCCACCGGACTCTATACCGGCTGCGCGTTTAAAACGAATCTTTTTTTTTTTTTCTTTTTTTTTTTTTTTTTTTTGGGGGGGGGGGGGGGTATTTTCGGGAGCTTAGTATGGGACTAAAATCGGAACACTTATTTTCAGCGAAAGCATTATTCGGCGGGGCAGCAAGTACCAGACAAGAAAAAGCTCAATCCACGTACAAAACATCCACTCGTGCAATTCCCCGCAAAAAAAAAAAAAAAAATTAATAATAAATGAATAAATAAATAAAGAGGAAGAGGCGTGGGCAATGTTTTCCTCCGACGCACACTTCCTCATCACCCGAGTCCTGTCCATCCGCGACTTATCAAAAACCGAAAGCGGAAAGACAAACGGCAAAAGAAGAGATGCACGCTCCCATCCACCTCCTCCCTTGGAGCTTTGCACGAGAACGACGAAATCGACGAATCACGTGAACCGGCGAAAATCGCCGCATCGCGTGCGATTAATCGCCGCAGCCGCGACGCTCCAGGTAACGAGGGAAACCAAAGGAAATAAGAAAAGCCGCAGACCGAGCCAAGAAAGGAGCGGTCGGGTCCGGCGGCTGCGTGGTCCAGCAGTCGGCGGCCGGTGCCAGCCGCAACCACGTTTTGCTTCTCTTCCAAGGGCACTCCTCCTTGTTCTTCCAACGAGCGGGAAAAGCGAGCCAGTGAACCAGGAAGGTCAGTCGAGGAAGGGGCGCTCTTCGAAATCACTCCTCCTCCTCGTCCCAAGGGAGGATTAATTTCCAGGAGGAGGGCGGGCGGGCGGTGGCGGCGGCGGGAGGACGACCAGCCGTCCAAGTTTTCGCCCTGACCTCCGGGTTTACCGAGTCACGGCCTCGGCGCTATTCATTTACGATCAACGCGGCCGCCCTACAATGGCTCCGGGCCACACTCGGGCGAAGGAGAGGTCATTTAGTCGACAGATTGGGAGATCGGCAGGTAGGCTTGTCCACTCCGAGTCGACAAATTGGGGCATTTTCGAAAGGGGTTAACGCACTGTTCACAAACAAGCTCGCGTTTGCCCACAAAACCAGATTCGACAAGCGAGATTAGACGTTTGCGCATGCGCGGTGCCGACAGCGGCGCCGCCGTAGTGGTGAGAAGTCAGAGATGAATTGGTGCGTAAACGATGTTATATGGATAACGGCTGGTCAAGCCTCGAGAGCGTAAATGGACACAAACCCGACTCCCGCGACTCACCGCTAAAGCAACGAATGTCAAATGAACATGATTGTAAACCTGAGACTGGGGCAGAAAGAGAACACAACAGAAGGTAGTAAAAGAGGAGGCAACGTCTCAAACCCAGCTGCAAAGTTTATTCCCAACACGCTTTATATACAACATCTCCAATACAATCATGTTTGTCTTGTTTACAATCAAATCATGTTTACAATCATGTTCAACTTACACCAGCTCGCCTGCACTCTGACTATTTTTTCGAATGTCAAATAATTTTTTTTTTTAATTAAGAAATTCGTTAGTTGATTTATCTTTGCACCAAACGTAGCCCGTGACCAAGGAGGAAACCCCTCCGAGAAGAACGCAATGACGCTCATACGACTTGCTCTTTGCCGAACCAACGAAGGGTATCTGGCACGCCCTAGCGAAGGACAGAGGATTCATACCGAGCACCTGGGGTGAGATCTTTCGACGTGTAACCGAAATCTCAGTTACACGGCGCCTTTTCTTTGTTAGATTGCGGGCACCTCGGCCAGAATTCGAACTCGCTACTTGGGAATCCGCAAGCCGGCGCTTTGCCTCACAACCACCAAAGGATTTTTTTTTTTTTTTTTTTTACGTGAGTTTAGCAGTACGAAACACAATAGTTGCTGCATAACAAATACGTCACCGACAGTTCTTCCTAATGTGTTAAAAATCTCGTTTTTTTTTTTGTTTTTTTTTTTTTTTAATTTTACAACGTTATGGAGACTTGACCAATCATTCAGAAGCAGCCTCCGTAGTAACGTGTACGCTTTGGACTTGCCTTTTAACGGAGTCACCGAGGCGGCGTTTGGGGGGGACTGGGTTATATTTTTATACAAACCGAGCTCAAGTGAACTCTTCCTTCTGTTTCTGTATTCTTCTGCTTCTTGTTGTTAATATTATTATTATTACTTCTTTTTTTTTCCTATGTTGCATCATGCAACTTCGTGGGAGACAAGACCCCGGACCGCCGCGCACGACCGAATGATGCTACGTCCTTCCCACAAGCTGGTTTCACATCTTTGTTTCATCGTGACGTCAGTTCACGTAGCACTGAGGCGTTGCATTTTATAAGGACGCGGGGACCACGTGACTAAAAGAAGATGAAAGAAACCTGAAGCAACACGAAAACGCAGCGCGAAACGGTAGGCTCCAAGTGCATGGTTAGCCCAATAGTCTAAACGAAAAAACTAAATCTTTCTTTTTTTTTTTTTTTTTTTTTGCTGAAGAGGTGGATTGGGAGTGGGTCGCAATCTCGAGGGCCAAAGTATAAATACAGACATTTAAAGTATAAACAAGTAAATAAATAGTGCTCGTCTTTTCTGTTATCTTCATGTGCGCGTTTAACGCGCAACGCGGGTTTCTTTTTTTACAGGAGCTTAGTTTTGCGGCGGTAGCAGCAGGCTCGCTGGAAGCGGGCCGCAGGCAGAGCGTCATTGGAAGGACCGCGTCCAGCCGCGGGCCGGTCGGAGGGCCTCCGCGGGTCGGATCTGGCCCGTGGGCCGGGGCTTGGAGACCCCTGGTCTAGACTCTAGCGGCTTCAAGGTTTACGAGAGCACTCTCCGAAAGCTCGCGAAAAGAAACCCTCGACAGCGACGCCAAGTAAGAGACAGAAAGAGCAAGGAGATAACGATATTACGACATAAACGGCAAACCGTAAAAACAACAACAAAAACAACGTTCGGTTGGCCGCCGAAGAGGACGACATGTCATAAACCGATAAACTGCCCAAAGGCGGGAAGAAGCGACAGGTACGCATCGATTCGCTAGACGTAAACAAGCCACACGTAAAAGCAGATGCCACTGCTACGTCAATTCTGCGGTGGGCAATTATTTTCCACAGGGTTTCTGCGCATCCGTGAATTTCGCTGTTTTTCTGATGGCGAAGTAAAATGGAAATGCTGGCTAAAGGGGTATCCGAAACGCAGTATACGCGGATATATATATATATATATATATATATATATATATATATATATATATATATATATATATATATATATATATATATATATATTTTTTTTTTTTTTTTTTTTTTGTAGTCTTAGCTGGCGGGCGCCTGTTCCTTCCATAAATCAGTTTCAAGAGTCCACCCGTTACACTGCTCTTAGTCCACAGCCACGCTATTCTTGACAAAAAAAGTTCAGCGTTATTAGCCACGAATTGAGTAAATATAGGCGGCATCCCGAGCGGTGAGCAGTCCATCATTCTAGGACGTCGCAGTAATGACAAGTATTCAGGAGTCAGGCGATTGCCTGTTTGTAGAAAGGACTGGCGCTACATACGACCGGTATGTGCCCTTGTTTTGGTCCCAAAAAATCACCAGGGCAAAAGAATGGCCCACGAATGGTGTGACATCTTGTTCCCCCTTGTTCACAAATGTACAGATCACTCGTTTTCGTTCGCGAAAAGTACCAGTTGGCGCCGACAGCAACCTCTCTTGCGCCCATGGAGACACATATACGGGCAAAACACCAACTGCAAGCGCGAACCTATATACGCAGGAAATGCCGGCTGCTCCCGAACCGGTTGCAGTCGCGCTTGCAGTTGTCACTTAGCAACGATAGCTGATCAAAGCTCCCACTAAACTACTTCAAATAATTGGCCAACGGCGCAACTTTGTCTGAAGTTCCTCGAAAGACGCCACGAGAGGCTCGTCGATCATTCTAGCGAAGCTAATCAGCGTCCACGAGCGATTTGAACGAATTACACCAGTTCCGATCGCACAAGACATATGAGAGGGTCGGAAAAGGATCTCGGGCCTAGCTATACAAAACATCCGCAAACAAAACACATAAAAAAAAAAGTTACAGAAGGCGATGGAGCTAATCTGCCTTTAAACGTGCACGGTTACGAACCAGTCGGATGATTTATGCCCGAACTTCAATCAAAATCTACCCTTTTCACGAGAATTCTGCTCATAAGCTATAGTCCCGAGCAAGTACGTCCACAGTACGAACCACCGTAATTCTGCAAAGACGCGTTCACTCCACAAACCGCCTCGAGATGGAGGCGCCGCCCCAAACAAAGCAGCTCAGTACTCTGAGAATGTATGTTCTCTGTAAAAGGCGGCGCATTACGATATCAGCTGCAAAGCGTCCAAGCCCAGACAAAGGTTCAGCTCAGGACAAACGCGAGCAAAGGCACCGGTGCTTGTGCGCGCCACGAAAGCGGCAGAAGCTGCAATTCATTCGCGCACAGACTGTGCAAGTTCCTCCACGAGTCCATCGCCATCCTTGGCGTCTCCGCTTCCAACCGTCAGCAGCCACCGCTATCGTCCAGAGGCTTGACCCAGTTTCGCGGGGCTCATGGCGCCTCGCGAAGCCATCAATACGAGCTTCACTCGCCGACAGACAAAGGAGGATCTGCCAACAATGGCGTCTTGGCGAGAAGGGGGCTGTCCCAATGGGGACGACGCGTTCCGATGGCGGGATACGACTGCCTCGTTCCGACGCGAGACCAAACAATGCAAAACACTGTGTGCCGCTCGGTCGGCGCTTCCCGCTGCTGCCGCCGAACAATAGATCCGCTGCCACCGTGGCACGCCGACGACAGTCGGTTGCAGCTTCCATGCGCATTTACGATTCGCCAAAACGTAGCCGGCAAGTCCTCCTGGGGATACAATGCCGAAAGAACACCGCAATAATAATAATAATAATAATAATAATAATAATAATATAAACGGTGCACTGGAACGGTGGGACTGAACCAACCGCGCCCACACCGGGAGGAGATGTTTTGCATTTTTTTTATTTCAACCACCATACATAGGTTTCTAGATTCCCAAACTCTACCACGTTTTCCTTCACTGTTTAGCCAAATGTACCTAACTAATTTGGAAAATACAAACGCGCAGAAGGTTCAAACTTCGGAGCCACCATGCAGTCACGGAGGCGACGGCGACGCTATTTAAGCATTGTTTACCTTCAGCCAACTCAGGAAGAGTAAGATTTGTGTTCAGAGGTTGGCATGCACTTGTACGATTATCAGACTGTTATTTATACAACTGCAGATACGCAGACGGGTCTTCAGAACTACAGCCTATAAAATCGTGCAATAAAAAGGCATTCATTGCATCAATTCCCCCGATTTCCACAGCGTTTTTCCCCGGTTTTCCCGGCCTTTATGATTTAGCAGACTGGCTAAAATTACCCGACATCACCAGGATTTCCCAACGGTATAGCATAGACAGCTGGTATCAATGTAAGCCTTAGGTAATCACATCGAGTAAAAGGCTAGCTAGAAAAAAAAAAGAAAAGAAGAAACTTTCGAGTCGAAAACTATTAATTCCCCTGCACTGATTTTTTTTTTTTTTTTGTAAAAATAAAGTATATGAATCTTGAAACCCGTGTTAATGAAGTTCAATGAAGAAGACTGCCCCGGCAACTTGTGCAACACGCAATGAAAGAAGGCGCGTGTTGTAAACAGCCTGTGCTACGCAGGATCGGGCATCCCCAAGGAACCGCTTTCTGGAACCGATTAGGAATTACACTCCCCCCGCGCCCCCCCCCCCCCACCCACCCACCCACCCACCCCCCCCCCCCCCCCACCCACCCACCCACCCACCCACACCAACAACAACAAAGCGTGGAGTTCGGTAGCTAAATAAACATAATCTAAGTGAAAAAGAAAAAAAAAGAAGCTTGTTTCATCGCGCTGAAAGCTTCAACTTGCCCCCCCCCCCCCCCCCCCCCCCCCCTTTTCCGTCTTTTCGCGCGGCCTTTTCGGAAGAAATAAAAAATAAATAATATATATATATATATATATATATATATATATATGAACAGCACCTGGGATAAAAAGAAGGCACTCGAGAAAAATAGGAGGTGGTCGTCCAAGGTCGCTAAAAAAAAGATCTGGAGACACGTTTCGAGCCTGGTAGGCTCTTCGTCAGTCAAAAAGAGAACGCTTCGTTTTCCTTTTCTTTCAATCAAAGAAAAAACGGCCGAATCCGTATCTGCAGATCACTTTTTTGGCGACCTTGGACGACCATCTCCTATAAAAACAAATATTTTGAGAAAAAAAAAAAAAATATATATATATATACTGTGTCAAGTGACGCTATTTACGGTAGGGTGGGAACGGAAGGCCTACTGATAATGTGACTGAATCACTGTTGTGTCGTTGCAAGCAAGTGCTTATTGTTTGGGCGATCGAATGCGGGCGTAAAATTGGGGAGGGGGGGAGGCATGAACCGTTATTTGATCTAAAGCCGGGTACTCAAAAAAAAAACAAAAAAACGACAATAAACTCTACGAATTTGGGAAACTTACAAGCGACTTATTTTATCCATTTCAGTTAACGTTCCTCATTCGAAAATTTCCACCAGCACGCGTCTCTGTGAACTCATGCAGACACGACTTTGCACGTCATAGCTAAAAAAAAAAAAAAAAAAAAAAAAAGAAACAGAAAATTACAAATTCCCAAGAGGCGTGTTCATAATTCAAGATCGACGTACAACACGGGTAATTCAGCTCATAGGTAGTTGTGTGTTGTTTTCGTCGCTCATACACCAATTGTACGAGAACAATAGAGAAGTGAAAAGGCTAACGACAAAGTTAAACAACTCACCTCTGGAGGAAAACATATCCGGCGGCCTTGTTGCTGTGGGACTACACACAGGTTTCGTTAAGGCGCGCCGAAAAGATGAAGATGCCTTTTTTTAATAGTCAGCATTGCACAAACGGTGCGCGAAGGGATCCGTGAGTGCACCAGTGGACCCCGTCCGAAGGAAATCACTCGTCCTTAGAGCTTGGGGCCGATTTTATCCCGGAAACGAGAGTTCTGCGAACACAAAGTCGCTCTTGATGTTTATATGTCAGCGAACCAGTGGCCAGCAGGAAACGAGGAAAACACATGTTCGCCGCAAGCTGCAGTCCGAAAGTTCCTTCCAATTTCCAAGGTCAACTTTTTAAGGTGGTGAGTGGTACGTACAAGTTCAACAGATAATGCTGCAATGGAACAGGAAAAGATCGCCCGTCTTCCTTTACATGTGTCGTAAGCTTCGTAAACCAACCTACTAACGCGCTCGTCGAGTTTATAGCCAGCAGTCATCCGCTGAGACATTCGAGCGTCGCTCAATCGCACCCACCGGACACGGCTCGATATCAGCCAGACCCAAGGACGCGTTGCTGCAATCTTCCGGACCGACCGGCGCAAACCCGGAAACCGGAACACCAACAGACGGTGACAGGTGCGGCGGACGCGAAGTCTTCCCGCCTCAGTCGCAGCTCAACGAAAGCGCGAGGGCGAACGCCGGTACGTTCCCCGAGATAGAAGGAACTGAAGCCCCGTAATTCCGAGTCGAGATACCCGGTTGGGGCGGCATCATCAACGGCACACGAACGAACGCCGGTAGAGAACGACGATAATTAAAGAATAGCGGCCCTCAGAAAGAACGCCTCAGCATCCCACGACCAGGAAGACAAATTAAAAGGAGAGGGGAAAAAAAAGGAGCGTCGAAGGCCACGCATCTCGCACAAGGCGAGGACAGCTCTTCCGCCCCCGTCGGAATGCCGCGCGCACGGGAGCTGCCGATCAGCCGCCAACTTCGCCGCGCCGTACCATCGGGAAGAAACTAAACAGTCACAGAAGTAGCAGCAGCACTCCCTCCGAGACCTTCGAAGCAGCAACGTCCGACGCACGGTTAATCCAGGCAGCGAACATCACCGAGGGGTCGCCCACGGCGCAATCCAGGCACGCGAACGGACAGCGGCGGTCACGAGACAGCAGCTGGCAGGTGCACGCACGACCGCCGGCGGCGACCGCGACCGAGCTCGTTCCCACGTCGGCGGTCGTCAGGAGTAGGCGGTCGCCCCCAGCCGGCACGCCGAGCACGGACCACGACGGCTGCGGCGCGAGCAGTGCACCAGCGCATGTGGGTCGAGCAGCCGAACGCCGGCCGAAATAGGACAGGTCTGGCCGCCTATCCGCGCTCGCCCGCTGGTCCAACGCGCTCCGAGGGGGCCTTCGCCCGAGTCGGCTGCCGGTTCGGCCGGCCACGAAAATTCGCGAAGGAGAGGGCAGCCGAACGCTCCTCGCGCCCGGAATGCGGCGGAGGAGAAGCCGGAGATCGCCGCTGACGTCTCCGCGGATATCAAAGGGGGCCATTCAAGAAAGTACCAGCCGCCGAGGAAGCCACCCAACGCCGCGGCGGCAAAAGCAACGAGCAGACAGGAAGGGAGAGGCCCTCGGGACGACCGGAGGAGGGCGTCCACCGCCGCCACCATCCAGCAACGCGGTGTTGTTCCCCGGGTTCCACTAGCAGCGGCGGTCTCGATCTGGACGTGACTTTTTATAAGGGGCAAAGAGCGGCGGCGGCTCTGCCGTACGGCTCTGAGTAGCACGTTTGTCTGTGGCTCGTTTGCCAGAGCCACTCACCGAAGTGGACGGCCGACGGAAAGCGCGATTCCGCCGGCGTTGCGCGAGTTCTGTGGGGCACCCGTGGGAACGACGCTCGGAAGAGCACGCCTGCGACGCTAAAGTCGAGAGCGGTAATGGATGGAGGGAGGCCGGAGAAGAGGCTGCGTCTTTATCCCTCGCGCCAATTCGTGGATTGAAAAACTGCAAGAGTGTTGCTCCCTTCCCCTTATCGCTTTCGCTCGCGAGCGGAGTACCTTGAAGCGAACAAGTCCACGCGTTATTCCAATGACCCTTCGCGTGACAAACGTCTTGATTCATGCCTTTTTTGACCTTGACACGCATTTGCATGCACGCATACATACAAAGAAACAAGGAAAAGTAATAAGACGAGACGGCACGTTCTGACGATTTCAACAGCGCACTCCGAAGCGTGTACACCGCTGTAACCAGTTGGATACACATCGAAGTTTCAAGAAGCCCACGTATTGTTGGCGCACAGGATAATATGGCCGCCTGTTCCCCAAGCTGGGAGGCTGCAAGAGCTAAGCTCTTACGAACAATAAAGTAAACCATAGAATACACCAACTCGTGGCAGCGGCTCAACCGCGCAAGACGTTCCAAGCGGATAAACTTCCGGCCACATTTGCTAACCAGCTGCGACGAGTTTATACACCGCACCGACTGAGCGCGCTCCATCGACGCTTCCGCTCGGCCAAGCTTGCCGTCAAACGTCTACGAAGCCGCAAATAAAGAATAAACTGAAAAGATCGGCGCCTGCAAGTGAATGTCGAACGTTTTGAACAGTCTGTTTGCCGTGAATTGTGCTACACACTTTTAGAAAAAGCCGGTACAAAGCTAGTAACTGCAGCAGTTACTGCCCTTTTCTGACCGTTACTACCTTTTTATTAACTATTTACTACCTCAAACGCGCGACAAGTAGCGACTGCAGCTGCTGTGCGGGAGAGCGGGAACGTGGCTCTTAGAAAAAGCCGGTACAAAGCTAGTAGATGCAGCAGTAAGTGCCCTTTTCTGAGCGTTACTACCTTTTTATTAACCATTTACTACTTCAAACGCGCGACAAGTAGCGACTGCAGCTGCTGTGCGGGAAAGCGGGAACATGGCTCTTAGAAAAAGCCGGTACAAAGCTAGTAAATGCAGCAGTTACTGCCCTTTTCTGAGCGTTACTACCTTTTTATTAACCATTTACTACTTCAAACGCGCGACAAATAGCGACTGCAGCTGCTGTGCGGGAAAGCGAGAACATGGCTCCTGGGAACCTATGGGGAAACTGTATTATAGACTGCCGTAAATAATTACTGTGTGCACCATTACATCTTAGTAAGAGATACGTTCCTTGGAATGTTTAGCAAGAATATTGGAGTATATTATTGGTGCGAAAGCGGCACCATATGTGTAACATCGTTCACAGACGATGTGGTCACTCATCAACCGACTTCTTACAAATGATCACTGTAAAAGACGCATCGGTAGCCGCTGGGGGCAGCGATTCGGTTAGCGTGCCGTCGCGTGTGTTGTGCGTGTGTGTAATCTGTGTCCTAATTCCCTGTCTGTGTTAAATGTATAACACCTGCGCAAATGTGCATGTAAGCAGCGTGAAAAAAAAAAAAAAGAGCACCTATCGCAGATACGTTTTTGTTGTTGCCAATGTTGAATTAGACGTTGACTAGCGCCACCTGGTTTCGGGTAGCGGTTACTAGATCTTGTGAAAGTTAAGGCCCGTTCACACACTTACGACTCCTTAGAACCGAGTGCCTTAATAAGGCCCGTTCACACTCTTGCAACCGAGTACCACCGAGAGAGACAGGACCGATTTTTAAGCCTCTTCGGACGTCTTAGGACTTGCCCCGCTGCAGCGCATCCGGTCCTAAGAGGTAGCAAGAAAATTAAAAACCGGTGTGGTCTCTCTCAGTCGTACTCGGTTGCAAGAGTGTGAACGGACCTTTAAAATCTCTTACAACGAGACACGCAGTGGCGCGCTGGCGCCATCTACGCGATGACTCTGGAACTGCCTTTCACTAGAGCGCAGGTTTTGCGGTATTTTCGAGGTCAAATGCCCCTAATATTTAGAAGAAATTAGCGTTTATAACATAGACATTAAAGTTTATAACTTTTGCGCTGGTTCATAACTACCGCAAAAGTTGCATAACACCTATACAAAAGTCTTGCAAGCCAAGGAAGAAAGGATGGTGCGCGAGAAAATTAAGAAATATACGGAACTGCCAAAGTTTCCACTGCTACCCATAGATGGTGCAAGTGTGTTCTCTCGTCGCAAGAAATTGTAAGAGGTTTCAAGGTACTCGGTCCTAAGAAGTTGCAAGTGTGTGAACGGGCCTTTAGTGCCAATTACTAGCTAAAGCCTAGTGAAATATACTAGGCTGGTTAGTAACCCTTACTAGCTTCTTGAGTCAGTAACGTTACTAACTTGACCGTTACTAACTGCACTTGCTAACAAGGTGTTGAATGTTGTAACAAGCAGTAGCTAACTTTTAATTTCTAACTGCTACAAACTTTTTTCTAAGATTGCTGCAGTGTTAAAGCGTTATGCGTTTCGTTTGACATGAGTTCTCTGCTGCAGACAAATGTTGGCTGTATTTTTTTTTTTTAATTCTTATCATTAGTGTTGTGTGGTCGTTACTTGAACGACGACGAAATGCTAAAGGTTCCATGCAAGAGTATTTCCGTAGTTCGTGCCGGCTACGAAGAAAGCCGCGAGTATCGACGACCCCAGCAAAATCGACGGTACCTAGCGGCTAGCTGTGGCGGCAGGTTCGCTCGCTCAACTCCTTGAGCGAATCTAAAGACGAAGACGTGAAAGCACGTTCAGAAACACGTGGTGAAAATCGCCATTCACTGAAACGCAAATGTAAGTTGTTCTCATCATCATTATTAGTCGCGTTACTCGTATTATGCTCTAGAAATGTCACACGCCTACTTGCCCGCAAGCCACGCGGAGAAGCATACAGAGAGAGCTGATGTGCCCAGAAAACATCTCGGTCCCGAAATGCCATCACGAGCTCTCACTGAACACGATGTTCTTATCAAATATGTTCGACTACAGGTCCGGGGGGCATATTTATAGAGTGTTGGGAAATAAAAAGTGATGGCGTTTCGGCGTTGCTCGAAACGTTGGAAGCACATTATGACGCTTCTAATGGTCATGTTCTAATTTCTAATGCGCCGACTGCATCATAAAGAAAATTGCTTTGGAGTTGTTTTATTGACCCTATGTAGCCAATCGCGAACTGTTCACTTATTAGATGGACCCGTATGTAGTCGTCGAATAATCCATCACAGCAAGATCATTTATTATTATTATCATTACTGAAAATTTCGTTTTGTATGGACGTCACGAACCTGTCCTTGCACAGAGAAACACAATTTCTTATACTATTTTTTTTTCCTTTCACTTTTTTCTTGACTTGTTTTCTTATATTACTTTCGATTTTTGTCGCGTTTGAAACATTTACCCAGCAATTTTGTTTTCAGCTGCCACCACTCAAACTATCTGTTAGCTTTAATGTGCCCGTAGCTGCTTAGTGACAGTGTATGTGTGCAAATAAGTTACCAATTTACTATTACTATCAAATCGTTCTGCTATGTACAACGCGCCCGCAACATATACCAATTAAAAATTTGAAGAAATTTGTCCCGTTCCCTTTTCCTTTTCAGCCAACTTGAAATAACTCGCCGCAGATATCCATCCCCCTGGAGATCGATCAAAGTTCCCGAGAATGTGCCAAACAGAAAGGAAAGGTAAGCCAAACGAAAGAGACAGGGTGCGCACCTCCCTCTGCTGGGGTTCGGCGGGCAGCTGTCCCGGGTCCGGCAGCTCGGCGAGCCGCGAGTGCTGCCGGTCGTAGACGCAGCGGTGCAGTTGCTCGTCCAGCAGCCGGAAGTTGTCGTACGAGCGCCGCAGGGTCCAGCTCCGCTCGCGACTCGTCACCTGAACGGCCCACCAGGCGGGGCAGCAGCCGGGCTCCGAGGACGAAGACACCGACTGCTGAAGCTGCTGCTGCACTTGCTGCTGCTGATGATGATGAGGCTGCTGAATCGGCTGTGGCTGAGGGAGTTCCCTGTTCTCCTTGTCCGACTCGTCGTGACTGCGGGCGGCGCACCAATCCACCAAGGACATCTGCAAATAGAGAAGACGCGCGAACCTTAAACAGAGTCACAAAACCCAGGGACGCCATGCCACAACCAATGCCCACTTGCGGATCGTAGCGCCGGAACGAGTCTATTCAGCTTTTCAGCGCTCATCATTCAAAAGATGAAGAAAAAGAAAAAAGGAAAAGAACTACCGAGTCTTTTTGTTGCAGTGCATGCCCGGTGTTCGATATTCCGCAGAACAGAGGCAATGTGCATGCTCAAAACGCACTCCACAGTCCAGTGTAGACCACGGTGTAGGATGCAGGGTGCAAAAGTCAACTATTGGAATGGGCTATTGGAGCTTACTTAAATCAGAACCAACAATATACACAATATTTACATATTAAAAAAAAAAAGTACTATGAAAGGTGCTTAGCTGGTGGCTTGATGGCTCGAATGTCAGGAACGTTTCTGATTCCTACAGGCCTACAAAGCTTTCCAGGGTTCAATGTGCCGTGAAAACGAAGGAGGGGGCCAAATGGACGAGCGTGGTCAACGGCACTGAAAAGCTCCGCCGTTAGGTCTAGGAAGAGGGACAGTCTGTCGGCGAGGAATGCCTACATTGGATACCTTGGAAAGCCTTCACCGCTGAGCCTTTTGATTGCGAGGTCATTTCCCTCTGCTCCGGCTATCGACGAAATAAAATACCCTTTTCGTATCCCATAGTCCGTGCGAAAAAAAAACACAAAAAAACACAAGCATCAAGTGCTTCGAACGTCGAGTAAGTGAACTTCAAAGCGCACCGTTGGCCAAACAGAGCTCGGTAACAGTGCGTAACAGTGATGTGATTGGCCTAACCCATTTTGGAGCACCTTTCGGAGCAGCCAAAACTGTGTTTTGGAGCAGCAAAAATGGCTTTTGGAGCAGCCAATTGAGACAGTGCTTCCTAGTAGCAAAAGTGGCTTTTGGAGCAGATATTCTTTGAAACGTAAAAATATTCGTCTTAATTGCTGTACAAAGAAAGGGAACTTTGTGTTCTGTTGTAGTCTGATCTGACGTGCTGTGACGGAACTCGCTGCTTGTGTTTTTACTGCTGTGACATCCCACAAGTGTAGTGTGCTGTAAGGGTTGCCGAGCAATTCCGAAAAACCGCTTGCCACCGTTTTACTGGTTCCCGAAGTACCAGATTTTCGTCAAAGGTAAGCAAACGTAAAAAACAATCGACTGCACGCGTCCTGGCTGATGCCTCTGTCGTGCAATCATGTTCGCATGCACGTGAGGGCAACTTCGGCAAGCTTGCAGTTGCGCGTGCTTCGTCGCGCGAGCGGAGACAACGACGCTTCGATTGAAACCGAAACCATGCCACTCCGCTCCGTCACCAACTGATTCCCAAAATTCTGTGCAAAATATAACTGTCGAGCATACTACAAAAGACAGTCCAGCGGCACGTGCTTGCCAGGCCGGCAAACAAGGTACAAGCTAAACGCACACACACACGAAAGAAAAAAGAAACCTGAGCGCATCGATGTAACACATCGCGAGCCAGGGTCAAAAGTTCTTGGAGCGCTTCGTGCAATGACTGAACTCGAAACAAACAAGCGCGCTGTGCGAGTTCAGCGTGCAGACCATTGCCTTCTTTACTTTAGCTCAGTTCTCTTCACCAACTTTCTTTCGCGGAAGATCTTTCACGTACCGGGCTTTCGAAAGAAAGCCCACCGAGAGAAACCTATGTAATCAATACTTCGACACATCAGTCTTTGAGTTAAAGATAGATTTTTGTAGTAACGCGTTATTTAAACAAGAAAAGGAATGTTGATGAACTTGTGGCGGTACTTAGTTTTATCTTAGAAAGCGCCATATCTGCAGCGACGTAGAAACGGCAACACCAGACGTCGCGCGACCACGATGACTAGAAGGCAGGGACCACATATAGTTTCCCCACGGCCGCTGCTTTCAGGAGCGAGTGCTTCAGCTCACAAAGTAACTCCCGCCACGCAAAAACATGGTTTCGTTTCACAGCATGACCGCAAGAATAGTACCCGACACGCTAGCGTCGGAGCGTCCGCACACACCCCACACAGCCGCGTCTATCGTTGAAAATATATAAAAGCATAATAAAAAGAAAGACGCGAGACGAGAATCACGAGACGACGAAAGCGCCAAACGCGAGACGGCGGGAAAACCATTTAAGACCGGGTGGACAATTGATGCAGGACACTTTGTGTCGGGCGGCCGCTTGTGCACATAACACACTCATGCTCAATTACAGTACTCAGTTTAGTTTCGGTTTTGAAAGGCGACCGAAATTATTTGCTCGGCGCAGGCTTGGCGCAGATTACCCATATTTTGGCAAATTGTAGCAGGATGTAACATGGTTAGACCCTTGGCGCAGTTTGGCGCAATTGGCGCAGCAATCACATCACTGGCGTAAACTACCATTCACGGCTTTGCCACATTCGCGTTGCACGCAAATATTCGGCGGTCTACCGTGAAAACCTCAATTTCAAATGGGACTCGATTGCCAGTGGAGGCTATCCTAAACGGACGACGCTCGAGGCAGGCTTGGGGCTGCCCCACCCGGGGATATTCGCAAAAGACAGCAATCCCGCCCATCCAGTGAGCTTAAAAAAAATTAATAAATAAATAAATAACGGAGTTTTGAGCCAGTTAAGCCCCTGTTCCGCTCGTTTTACGATGAAACTATTAGTGCTTCCTATCGATTCTTATAAAACAACGAATTGAGCCAAAACCAGACGAACTATTTGTTCGCAGTTCTGCGGCAACCACTGCGCGGCAATTGTTAATATCTCGTAAATTCAACGGAATATATATATGTAAAAGTAGAGCCACTTTTTTTGCCAATTTCGTTGACACCTGAAGAAAGCGAATAAAATAAAAACGAGAGATGTTTGAACAGCGCGCTATCATATATCAGCGGCCCTCGAGATAAGAAGCTCGAGTTATGCAAGAACTCTCCGAGCTTTTCCCATCAATTGGTTCACGTACAAGCTCAGGATGTAAGTTAATAGCGAGAACTGTGTATATATATATACACAAAAAAAAAAGCTTAGATGTAGGCACGACAGCTCTGAACATCGCTCTTAATTGAACAAAACTCCCGGGTGCAAAGGGCGCTCAAATGAGAAAAAAAAAAAAAAAAAGATTCACGAACTTAGAAGGTTATCCTCTGCTAAGTAAGAGGCTCGAACGAACAAAGAACGAATGGAAAATAGCCCAACAGCACGTCACATTAGCAAGTTGGATCTTTATTAATTCAAAGCTGGAAAGGAAATGAGGAGGGAATGGAGCAAGTGGGTGGAAAGCAATCCACAGCAACTTTCACGACCCATAGGGGGCGCACCGGTGCTTATCAAAATGGCCGTTATCTGGATGATTGTCGTAGAACAGCAGTACGAGGCTGGATCTGCGACGCGTGAGTCATTCTAGTGTAGCTATATACGAGCAGTATCAGAGCCTTAGATTTTTTTTTTTCCCCTCAGGAAGGTGTTGGCAAGCACCTTTATTCGGAAGCCGATCATCCAGGAGCTAGGGAGTGTGATTCTCACACCGCGCTACCACCATCGCTGAAAGTTGCGAATTTAGAGTCGGCTAAGGTAGGTAGGTAAGGTATGTAAGTAGTAGGCCATGAAAAACGATACAAGTCCACCCCGACAATCCACCGAGAGAAGCGCAGAAAACAACATCAAAGCGACCGAAATGACACCGAGAAACTCGAGGCAACTCCGCATGCGTATAATTACCGAAAAGCAATATCGCATCTTTCCATGATACTCAAAAGCGCTACACTCCTTTCACCCCTAAGCTGACAGTGCGGTGGACGCTATACGTGCTTAATGGACCCGTTATACGCCTATCTTTCGCTACGTGAGGACGGGGTCAGATTCAGGTGACGAAAAGCAGTCGGTTCATTGGTTCGGCGAGAGAGTAGTTCCCACCGCGGTGTCAGAGAAGGTTCCGGGAAGCCAGACCGCAGCTCCGAGTTGAAGCAATCGGGAGCTCCAACCCGCATCACCGCCAAAAACAAGACGCTGACGCCGCCGCGATGGTCTCGGAAGGCTCCCGGCGCAACAAGACTTGCGGCCGCGCTGTTTGTACCGAGCGGCGTCCCGGTCTATTGTTCTGCCAGCTGACCTCGGCAAAACAAGAAGCGCCACGAGTCAGTGGGGCAAGATGCGAAACAAAACACCAATGTGGCGGTCTGACCTTGAACGGGTCGGCCCCCACCCTTTCCCCGGGGACCTTGAAACGGCCAGAAGACCTCCAGCGTCCAGAGCGCGCCGCCGATTGGTTCCGCGTATCCAGTTTTCCCCCCTTCGAACATCTGCTCGAGACACGAGCACCAATTGTGTTTTTACCTTGACGCGAACGTTAATTACCGGTTTGATCAATCCGTCGCTATGTCATTAGTCGATTCCGGAGGCGGTATCATCCACGATGGGGCGACGGGAAGCGAGGAGTCGCCCGGCTCTCGGACGCGGGCTCCGCACCCGAAGTTCGAAACAACGCGAAGCGACCGCAAAGTAGGCTAACAGCGGTCACGATAGTTTAGGTGAAGGGGGTCGCGCCATTAACGGGCTCGATTAGGCTATTACGGGACGCCGTCCTGACCTCGCTCGCTCCGCTCGGTCGACGCGCGCGCCCGGGCTGCATCTCGCGTTCCCGGAAGGGCCCTCTCCTCGGCAAAACGATAACGCTAGAAAGCCCCGTACAGTTTCGGAGCAACGGCCCATTACCGTGATTTGTCCAGTACGTGACGTGGGGCGTTGGGCGAACAGGTAAAACATCCGGAAAAGAAAAAAAAAGGAAGAGGGGGGAGGGGGGGGGGGGGGGGGGGGGGGGGGCGAGGTCTATCCTTTTTGTGTTTTTGCTGTAACCCCGTCAAAGCTGAAAAACGTTCTTTTACCTTTTTCTAACAGTATACTTTTCATGATCATTAAGTTGTTTCAATATCCCGGTAAATTTAAAAAGTGAGCCGACAACATGTTCATTTTCACGTGGCCACGGCAGGCCACATACGTGCCCCGCAGAGAAGTCGACAAACGGGTATTGGAGAGAAAACGAAGGTCCCAATCAGCTCAACCAGTTAGTTGATGAGATGGGACTTGAAATACGTGATGCGACCAATGGAACTAGAGACTCAAAGGGATCGATCCGAACGAAGAACCTCCAACTTCCCTCTCACTAAGTCCGTTCTCGACGAAACCGTACATCACTTACACGGATTTTTCTAGGGCATTCCGCGAACCAAGTCCCGAGGCGCATACCGTATCGTTCTTCTTCGACGCACCAGGTCACGGCGGTGTATAATAAATCCCCATTGTCACGGCTTTGCTTCTTAATCCTTCCGATGTCGTGTACAAAAGTCTCCTCTTCTCATTCCCCTTTTTTCAACGGTCACAATGGCGCACTCAACGAGCTACATAAGTACAAAAGCACAAATGTGTGCCGCGCTTGTCCACTCTTTAAACAAGCGCCCCGCCCCTCTCTGTCGGAACTTTCAGAACATACTACACAGGGGCTAGCGTGTTCTATTTCTCCGCTCCTTAATCTGCGAGAGTAGCCCGTTTTATTTGCACTGTCTGCTATTTTCCGAACAAGCATCACCAAGCTGGCACAGTGTGCCACCGTGAACCAGTTTCGTGACGGGCGCTTTTTTTTAGGGAGTGGAGCTACACAGAGGTTAACAGATGCCAAAAGTATTACTCTTCGTTTTCAGTGTTAAACACACTACCCGAGGGCTCGTAAAGCTTGCATCGACACAGCCGCACCAGGCTCGGCCGGCGTCTCAAGACGACCCGGCTACAAATTCGGCGTCCGCCAGTTTACGCCCAAATCACGCCCAGAAAAGAAGCAGGCAGGTGCGGCCGAGCGGCCAAGGAGAGGTGCCAGGTGCGGGACTTCGGACCGTTGGACCGACCCGACCCTCCCCCCCCCCCCCTCCCCCCCCCCCATCCCCCCCCGCTCCCCTCCCCTCCCCTCCCCTCCCCTCACGCGGACAAAGAAAAAAAAAAAAAAAAAAAGCCTGCTTTTCTCTTTTTGGCGGCCGTCCTCTTCTTTACGCCTCGCGAGGTCATAGCCGCTGCTGCCATCACAAAATCGGGTCAGTTCCCAAAACGTCAGTTCCACTGCTAAGTCATCGGGCTAACGAACCGGTCCAGAGTGGCAGCCTTTCGAGGAAGAGTTTGCCCCAAAATTTGGCAAACGTAAAAAAAAAAAAAAAAAAAAAAAAAAAAACTTCGTTTTCTTTTTTTTTTTTTTTTTTGACGCGAGGGAGAAAGCAGGCGGCTGTGAACGCCGTTGGAAACACTTCGAAACACCGCAGAATGAAACCATCAGTCACGGAGAGGACAGGTTTTCTAATGAATTCTGCGAGACCGTCCATGAATCCGCGCTCTCCAGAGACAAGAGTCGATAAGCAAAAGTGCTCCGCTGAACTACAGGAACTGAGCAATTCCATTTAGAAATTCAAGGAGCTCAATTAACGACGACGAAGTAGTCCAGCCCAAGCTCAAAAGCAGCAAGTGATTCTGGACCACGTGACCACTCCGAACTCTGAAAAGGTCAAAAGTCGTCGTGATGCCGCAGCTACCCGATGACAAAGCCACACTAGCTTCTTGCCACACGAGAAACGTTCACGGCGGCCTTCCGACAAGAAGCAATAACGATCCAACAACCTGACGCGGCGAGAAAGATGCGATAACAAAGACGAGGATAGCATCCCCTGAGTAGTGACTGACGGCGCCAGACGCCCCTGCTCACTTCCGTTCCGAGGGCGCTCAATTATACCCGAGCATCTTCGCTAAGCCCCGCCCCAGCGATTTCGGCAGGCTCCGAGTGTGCTTCATGGTGGTGGCACCCGAACTTCAACGTATTAAACTCTTTTTCAGCACAACTTGGCAAAGAGCGAACGCTACAAAAGATACCTCGGGCCAATCGGAGCAACGGTGCGAAACACGTGGAAACTCTCCGCAGAAGGACTGTGCACTACAACAATACGTCCCAACGTGCCTCGCTCCGGCGCTCTGATTGGCTTGCTAGACACGTAGCCTTCGCCGTCTGCCAAGTTCTGGTGAAACCGAGCCCAGATTCATTTCGGAAGCCACAAAGCTACGCGTGTGGCAAAACAGAGGCGTCGCTGTTGTTGATTTGAATGTGAGGTCGGTTACCTCACTGTCGTGACTCGGGACGACACGTGACGACACGTTTTCGAAAGTCAGGCTACCTAATACGAAATATATAAAAAAAAAAAAATTAGTAAGTTGTGCGACGGCAGGGATGGGCAGTATTTCAAATACAAGTATTTGAAATATTACGTATTTGAAATACGTATTTAGCTACATAATGGGGACGTATATTTATTAACTGTATTTAAATACTTGAAATACAGCCCCAAATGCAATTTTGGGGCACTACCTTTAGCGATCAAATGTCATAGCGGGCACCCCTTCCGGAGGTAGTCATGCATTGAGCATAATAAACATTACGAATAAACATTACGAAAAAAAAAAAAAGAGTAAAACGGTGAATTAAGGGCATGAGTAGAATCATTGCCCTTTTGGTTGGGTGATTTTATATTTTAAACACGTCGAATCAACGACATGTCGTTTCAGAAGGCTTTGGTGCATCGACTCAGCCTTTTAAATTAATCTTAGACTGAATACACTGTTTCTCCTTATGTTGTACCGCCTATGAAGCTATAACAAACGAGCTTTATCTTTAGAGATGCGACATTCTTTCAAAGCACTCGATTATTAGCATGAATAAACTCCAATCTTTATTCGGGCAAGTTGTCCAACTTGTATCAAAATTAAGTCAGGACAACAACTAATTAAAATTTAAGTCAGGACTTTGAGAACAAAACGTATTTGAAAAAGTATTTGAAGATGATCAGATACGCTCGTTCCATTTGTATCGTGTAAGTAAATACTTCTCTTGAAATGTTAATTGCATTTGTAATTAAATATATTTCGCTCGCATTAAATTCAAGTCGGATGTCAGTCTTTAAGAACAAAATGTATTTGAAAAGTATATGAAGATTATCCAATACGCTCGTTGTCTTTGTATCGTGTATATAAATACTTATCTTAAAATGTGCATTGAATTTGTAATTAAAAGGATTTCGAATTATTTTGTATTTAAATATTTTGCCCATCCCTGTGAGACGGTGATATGGAGAATTCTCGTCGACCGGAGAAAATGCCCAAGGAGCAGCGATCAAAGTCCACTTGAGCGCGGCCGCGAGCTGATTTGGGAAATGCCATCGAGCGAGTGCCTGTTTGCCAGAAGAGGCGGAAGGTGGCCGCACTATGGCTTCGTGTGTAACGGACTCACACCAAGCGCCTCAAGACACTGTCAATGTTCGACCCCCCCCCCCCCCCCCCCCCGGGCCCGCCACGCCTTTTTTAGTGCGCTCGAGCCGAACGGCATGAAAGGGCAGTGGATTCAGCTCCGAGTGGGCCGTGCTCCGTAAACAAAAGAACACGTGCGGCTCCGCGCTGGTATACGGTGGACTTGTTTTCTCCGCGAGGCTATGTGGCGTGGCCCGCGTATGTATACCAAATACCGTGGAAGCCAATACTGGCAACTCCCGCGGAAAACGGGCGAAAAGTGATTGCAGCGCCCCTGGCGAGCTCGGAGTCTCTGCTGGCAAACAAATTCTCCAAAATGCATTGGCTTTGCCTATCTCCGTGCGAGGTGACCAACGAAAAAAAAATTGTCACGGACATTCGCTGCTTTGAAAGTTAAAAAATGGGTGCCAGCTCATGAGTGAAGGACATTCTCTTCGCGTGGGAAAGATGTTACAGCTTTCTGGGTGCAATTTCGGAGTTCTCCCGAAGAAAACATTCTGTCACAACTTATGTAAGCCAAGCAAAACACGAATGTATGCCTTCGCGCTGTTTCGTGAAAAAGGGAAATGTACAAACATTTCAGAACATAGCTTCGTTTCAACTTTATTGTTCTTATCAGTCAATTCGTTTTGTCGTTGCAATTACCATTTCTCATGAGTGTCTTGCTTATAACCGTTTCGTCGAACAGGCGAGCTGGCTAATCCCGTTAAGATCGTCTCCGGATGAAGAAGCAGAAGTCAATTTCGAACCACGTACGTTACGGCGATGTCAGTATGCTCCGAAAGAAGGCGTTGCGCATATGCAAAGCTGACGTGATTATAGATTAACAAAAGCGGAGTTACGAAAAAAGCAGACTTCTCGCTCTTGCAAAGAAAGAAGGGGAGAGCGTTGTAGCCCCGCGAAAAAAGATGATTTCAGTCACGTTATTTACAGTGCACAAATTCCGATTGTTAGCGCGGGGACGACCAACATCTTCTGCTTCGCTGCTTCTTTACCTCTACGATAAAGGCCGTCACCCATTGAACCGTCTCCACTCTTTTCATTTTTGAGTCTTCTTTCTTTTATATTTTTGAGGCGACGGCACTCTGCCGCGTTATTTCTCCCTTTTGCTTATATGTTGCTGTGTATATTTTTTGTTTGCTTTTTGCTTTTTTTTTGCCCGACGTGTAAACAATCGCGTATCCTTGCTTTGTTTGGCTTAGTTTTTACTCCCTTTCCTTCGCTTCGGCGCTTACTACCCTGGGTTCGTCTGCGCTTGGCCCGGGCATTTTGAGGGCCGTCTGCGACTTTGTTGTTGTGTTTGTTGTTTTCTTCCACTGTCGTCTCCGATAACCTCCTATTTTCGCCTTCGAGTGAGTTTCTAATCCAAAATCGTCATACCTGCTTTTTGATATTTATTAAATATATTAAGAGGTGTAAGCTCGTTACCCATTTTTATTCGAATTTTATTTGTGTACTCCGGCCGGCACGTCTGCTACGGGGGCTACGGGTCATCGTTTGTTGATCAACCGGCCGCATTCAAGAACAAGTTTGTGGGATGTGGTGGAAAATCTTTCTTCTGCTTCCTACATCGACCTACGGACACCTACGTCAACAAGTACTTGAATGCACTTTTAAACTGCTTCGTCAAGCGAGCGAACGAACAACCCGCCAAAGTCACTGGAAAAAGAAATTCCAAAGCAAAAAAAGGTTACTCACTGCTAGCACATATAGACCTTTTCATTTTAGTAGTTGCCTCACAGACGGATAGAGGGCGCTGACACACTCGGCGCCATTAGGTTGCTTCAATTTGGTGGGTTTCGGTTTCAACGTGAAAACGGCTATAGTGCTGTTTTACGTTGTTTTTGGTTAATTTTGTGATACGATTATTTTCCTTGTAGGACACAACCAATGAAGCAGTGGTATTGAGCCACCTTGAGGACTACGAGGTGTATTTTAGCCAAAATTGTGGGCTTTGTTTTTCCAACTCCTTTAATGTATCTGATTATGGTCGGTTGCGAAACGCCTGACTGATGTACAGGGAAGATTACCATCGTTTACGGCCGTACCCGATGACACTAGCTTCCAGAAAAGACAACCAATGAAGACACTAACACGTGAATATAAAGAAGCATATCGACAGCTTGATTAGCAATGGACTGAATCGGCCAGAACAAATGAACTCGCGAGTTTACTACTCACTGTTTGGTTTTCGTGGGCACCCAACCCTTAGTGAACTTCGAAGACTAAAAAACGTATCGTGTAATGACGCAAATAATTTATATAAACAAGTAGTATCGTCATGGCCTCTTTTTTTCTAAATTCTAAACTCGAGCGTGTTTTGACAGGCCGAGTAGAAAATTTCTTAAATTATCAACACTGTTAAACCACTCATAAGCAACATTTCGCAATATAGGCCCTAGGAAATAAATTATTTTTATATTACCATTTTCTAACTCAAGATATGATGTAAGTGACAGGTCCGTCAAGCTGAATCTGGCAATTGTCGTCCGTAAAATTGGCCAAATAAAGTTAAAGGGCGCAGCAGGAGAAATACCTCGGAAGGTTTGATTTAATTCTAGCGCTAGGCACCACTTCACGGACCTTTGTGAACAAATATTTATTTGTTTGAACAGATTCCCTTTGTAAATTTCGGCATCGCCAGCCACCAAAAGTAAACCTCTATTCGCCATCGACAATCCTGGACTCAAATAATAGACTACTTCCATAAAGCCCTGCATGCAACACGGCGCGCGTTGCACTCTGGGAACTAGTTGGCCACGGAGGAGGGTGGCATGGTTTCGGTTTCGATCGACACGTCGACAAGAGATTATATACACAGAGCGTGGACTATTAACGGTCGTTATCTCATGTTTTCTGGTCCCGAGAACGTCATTTGTGGCCTCTAATCTAACCTAAATGGCTAGACCTCGAAGCTTTAGCACAAGCGCGAGACGTATAGCTTGTCTTAACACATGCTTGTTGTATTTTTGTACTTGAGCCTTTCCGTTAGCGTTCCAATCGAGGTATGTGGGCTAGCCTGTGCTTGGAATTTCGACGCTGCGAAGCTCGGGGATCTTGCTTGTGTCGAATCCACAAGCTGTAGCAACCAATAAGTATGCATACATCGAGCTCGCGCCTTTACATTGGTGTTGTTGATCAGGAAGTTTGTTTCGTGCGTCCATAGACGAAATATTACTTTTTGCAATTACTGTTTTTCTTAATACGCCCGAGTACGCGAAGTAAAACTCGGAGGCGCCATTGAAAAGCTCAATTTTAACTAACTTCTTATCTCTTATCTGTACTGACCCGCAGCACTGCACGAAGTGAAGTCCCCACCCGCTTGCTTTCCACGAATATTCAACATCGCGTATGCGCATAAAGTTATCCTGAAATCATATAGGCACATTCGCACATACAGACCGTTTTAAGAAAGCAAAAGTCGAGCACTTGTGTGAAGAATGTTGCACCGTTCGCCGGAAGTGCGCCGGACGGGCATGAACCAAACGAACGAAACTATTCAAAGCGCGGTTGACGGTTGCTAATGGCCATAATATTTATTATGCGTTTGCTTTCTTCCTACCTGAGTATGCCGAGATCATTTCGGACACACCGTTCAGTCACAGATCTTGGGCGTCAATAATGCTCGTCCAAAAAGGCTTAGCGAGGAGTAGGGGACGCTTGTTAGGGCCTCCGTCGTAGCTAGCCGATCTCAGCGTTCGCGAAAACTTCATCTTCTATCAGCATAAAATTTGAGTGGGAGATGTATGATGACACGAGGAAGACATCAAAGTAACTTTTCTGCAGTAGCGAGGTCGAATTTATTGCGTTTCAAAAGTTCATGCGTCAACGCTGGGCTCAACTTTGATTCTCCTGTGAGGATGCGGCTTGCTTTTCGCTAAATGAAGTAACAAGAAGCGGACGTTTGGCAAACAAAATACGTGTAAGGCTCCAGATGACCAAATTTCAGTTCTAGTTCACTGGTACTAGACGGGATCATTGAAATTGAACTCAAAGATGCACTCGTGGGGTGAGGTGACTAAGCCACATCTTACTACGTTTGCACACGCACTCATAATATTCGGTGTTTCGGGAACCAAGGAAAGTGCCCCGGTCTTCGTTTTGTATCGCTCCAGAATAAGTGTATTGTACGTTCGTGAAAAGTCAGATAATCGAAAACGCAAGCAGCACGTTCGGTCGCGGCGTGATAGCATGAGATGAAGCTGCTCAGTCGAAACCGAAACTGAGTGGCCAACTAGTTCCCAGAGTGCACTGCGTGGTATTTCGCCGCGATGGGGCGCGTCGGTTTTGGAAGAAGTCCATTGTTATGCAAACGGCTCTTTTTTTTTTTTTTTTTCGGCGTCAAGTATTGTGGTTTTTAGATACTGGCAAAAGTTAAAACAACATACGCAAAAAAAGAAAAGAAAAGAAAAGCGCCGTCATTATTGCGCATGCGCCGAACCCAAACTGCGTTTTAGATTTGCAAATAGAAACAATGTTATTTTTTTGTGCACGCTATTCTAAAACTCGCTACTGTGAAGTGTCTGTGGAAGTTTCTTACGCGGGACGTCCCAGTCTTTGTGTTAAAATAAATGACTGTCGAAATGGGGGTGCGAGCACGGTATACAATCTCTTAAACTTCATAAGTAAACGGACCAACCGAATGATTACATCGAAAAAAAAAAAATTGAGAACCTCATGCACATGTAGGTGTGATATTATGAACAAACAAATCGTTTGATGCTGACGTACCATTACTTCTAGCCTCAAATAAAACGCAAGTTAAACGCTCGTTGTCTACCTCCTCCGCGAGCTACCTCACATAATCAAAACAAACTGTTTTTGATATATTAGGAATGCAAAGAACGATACTTTCAGGAAATACAGATAGTGTCCTTGCGCTGACTATTGATGTCTTTCAATCCTAAATAAGCAATATTAATATACGCGCTTCTAACTAAGAATGTTCCGCAACTATTAGTAAACAAACCTCAGCTGTCATAAAGACCTTTGAACCCTCGTAGTCGTCGAGTGGACGGATCGGACTACAGTTTCCGAAGTAAGGCAAGAAAGTGCGGTGAAACACAACGAAAAACACGAATACAACGCATCCGCCAAGGCGCGGAGAGGAGAACGGAGCAGCAAGTTGAAGCAACCTAATGGCTGCCGCGTCACGTGATTCCAAGATGGCAGCGCCCATGCGGAGGAGGATGAAAAGGTCTATAGAAGATTGCTGCGTGCGACCAAAACATTTCTGCGACTCTTTTTTACCAGGCGGTGTCAGCTGCACTGCGTTACTTATTTCCCCTGTTTTGTTTTTAGTTCGTACCTACGCCGCGAAAGCAAATAAAGAAATGTACAACAAGCAGCTGAAAAAAATAAAAGGGACGCTTTCTTCTTTTTTCATTAGTTTCGTCTGTTGCTTCCGCTTTGCTTGTCGTGAACTCAACACCGGTGGCGACCAGCAGCTATTCATTTGCTGCTTTCCATTTTTCTTTCTTTTTTTCTATAAGCGCCGCAACGATCGTCGTCGTCGAAATAGTTTTTTGCTAGCTTCTTTGTTTTATTCGCCGTTGTTCGCTTCTCTTTCCCGTTTCTTCTTATTTTCGTCGGGAATGGCGACACCATTTTTTCTGCAAAGTTCGGTAAGTGTTTGCACGTTCATTTTTACCCTTACTTTTTGTTTTGTTTTTATGCTCCAGCAGCTCGTGCGCTTGCTCTGATAATATTAACATGTCGTTTTTGCATGTTTTAACTATTACGACGTAGTTCGAGTAGCTAAACGCCTTTTTTCCGCTTCCCAGGCGCGTTTCAAACGCGTGTGATCCCCTGAGAGGCGTTTGAGACCGCTAAATAAACTGCTCTATCTTTGTTTATGCGCGCGTTGTTATTCGATTGTCGTTGCAGTTGCGATCAGTGGATTCCGCTTTGCAAGCGAACTGACCGTAATAAATTGTTTCTGCTGTTAGGGTGACGATACGGGGCTTGTAAAGCTCGAGGACGTCGCGGAGCCTATACTTTTCCATTGCGACGACTGCTTCCGTAGACTCCGAGTCCGCTAGAGGCGCCACTGTCACGTTCGCCGCCGCTCCTATGTGTTTTCGGAGGAGTTTCCAGTATTGGCGAAGCTATATTGTATTTGTGTATACTGTGCGAGACTCACTTTGCTGGAATGAACGTGGCCTCTCTGGTTGGGAGCACCGTGGAATGGTTCAAGAAACAGCTGATAGTGTCTTGCACCGTCGCTCTTCCACCGGTCTTAAAGAAAAGACCGGATGAACGATTATGGAAATATATTTGTCAACTTTTAACCAGCATTAAGGCCTACGGAGTAAAATTCCACAAATTCACCCTCTCGGAAAAAAAAAAAACAGTCATTACGAGATGACGATTTAGGTTGGCCGAACCCTGACAAAGGCCGTTGAGCCTTTCAACCCAAGAATTGAATCCACAAACTGAAGGCACGTTCTTTTTGAAATGACCGTTCAAAGCGGACCCTAAAGCTACAATATATCGAATAAAATTGTAAAGACACGCGTCTCTCTCTTTGTCGCCCGCTCAATGCACGGCTGGCATTTTTCCCAAGAAGAAAACGATCAGAAGCTCGTCACTGGCGGGACTCCAATTCTTGATGACCTACGGGCGCCTCCATGAGAATATACACAAAGACTCAGTGAGGAGCTGCCTCCGCCAACTCTTGGGGCTACCCCATCCTGATTAGACTCGAAAGCGCCGCTGTGACACCCCGTCCCGACTCGCCGCGGCGTCGCAAGGAACGCTGCTGACGGCACAGACACGCAGAGAGGACACCGATAAAGAGAGTCCCTTCGAGATCCGAGGCAGCATCACTGCGCGGCGCCACGGCCCCGGCCATTGATTCATAACCCCCCCTTAACTATATGCCTTCCTTAATGCGCCACCAGTCAGAGTCCAATATCCCCCAGAATTTCCTATACAAAATACACAAACTAATAAAAGCGCCCCGAAGCCCCTCCCAGAAATGTGTAACCGCCCGCCCCCCTGTCTCTCTTGCCGCCACGGGCAGCACACGGGCAGCAAGAGAGACAGATTCCTCGAGAAGAAACAAATTGTGTTCCTCGTATGTTTAGACCAGACTTGTGTCTATCTCGAATACTCTACTCAAAACACTGTATTTCAAATACTTTTTGAAGTATCTTGTTACCTTTCAAATACTTTTGATATAATATTTTATACTCTTATTTTATATACATTTCTGAGTGTCTCGTACTCATTACCTCAA
Source organism: Ixodes scapularis (assembly GCF_016920785.2). Classification (NCBI taxonomy): domain Eukaryota; kingdom Metazoa; phylum Arthropoda; class Arachnida; order Ixodida; family Ixodidae; genus Ixodes; species Ixodes scapularis. The sequence continues at coordinate 61,627,627 of NW_024609835.1, read as the reverse complement.
ATACATTTTTGACATTCCGCCATTTTCCGAGTTTTTCGGTATGAAGTAACGTGGGCGTGGAGCGAGCAAACTGGAACATTCTTTCGAGCAACCCAATCGTGTTGCTAGCTCCAATAAGCTACGGTGACTTAGATTGAGCTTGTGAAAACAATGCATTTGTGCCGATTGTGACTCAGAATTCATCCCAAAGTTCGTACAATGAAGGATTTCCCCTCGCCTTTCCAAAGGCGCCTTTTGTTCCCTAGAGTTACCCCAAAGAAATTCTCAAACAAAAGGGGTTGGTTTTACGGAAGTGAAGATTGTCACACTGAGGCGCAATGCAGAACGGGAAACGACCCACGACAACAATGCAGACTTCAGTGTCAAGAAAACAACAAATAGAAGAAAATAAAAGTACACAAAAAGATGAGTTTTTTTGCTTGTATATTTGACAACACTACTGCAAAACGTGATTTTTTTTTTTTCGTTAGTCCGGCATTTATTGTTTCCGCTAACAGTGCCTGTAAGCGAACACTCAGATAGGCAGAGAACAGGAAAGGAAACGAACCACGAGCAGGATGATCTCTCAAAATGCCAACAAAGCGTCCCCCAACGTTGAGTGCCTTTCTTAATACAACCTACTTGAAGAAACTGAGACCACTGCCGTGGCTATTACGTGGCCTCTCTTTGTTATCCATTCACTCATTTCCTCATCCCAAGTTCGTCCATAGTGAACTCCCCATATAAAGAGTATGGATTGTAGTTAAACGATGCCTCTACGGTGCGCCGCAGGAATTCAGCAATGTCACTATAGCTGAAGCGACCTTTTTTTTTTTTTTTTTTTTTATCCCAGAAATGTTTTGTAAACATGTATCAGTGATATCCTGCTCGCTACAGCTGGACTGCGGAAAATAACCCTACGATGTTTTTTCGTTTTTTTTTTTTTTTTTTTTTTCGTGTTGCGCTGTTGCACGTACGTTAATGAACCATTCTGATAAACCAGATTTGCGCAACAGTATAATTGTGTTTGCACTGACGCCGTTACAAATTACGCAATGCGGAAGTAACTTCAAAGGTAACTGAATTACATTTCTAAGTATTTGTACTCTACTCACGATACTTCACAGTGAAAGTAACTTGAGTAGTATTTTAAGTACTTTATGAAGCAGGTATTTAGTAACTTAAATACTTTTATCGAGTATTTTGTCCAACCCTGGTTTAGGGAGCCTTGATGAGTGCGCTTAAACGGGTGACTTGTCTCTTAGCTGAATATGAGAAATGTAGCCAGTGCAGTACAACCGATAACCTGGAGTCTTTAACGTGCACCACGCAGTAGTGATTACACGAACGCGTGCCGGTACAAAACACATCCAGCTCGAAACGGGCAGGGGTGGAAATCGAACCCAGAAGCTTCTGAAGTGCAAGTCTTCGCTCCACGCTCCGAGCCGAGACGCGTTTGCCCACTCAAGACGATCAACAGAGGCGAGACTGCCGACGACGCGGTCACGGTCAGCGCCGATCTTCAAACACGCCGGTCAAGGCTGTCGATAACGCTGGGACGCGTTTTCACCTTTATTTTTAAACGCAACAAGGTTCGTTGCCGCTCTCGCGGACGCGCAATTAAAAAGGCAGCGAGGAGGCTCGCGCCAACCGCGCGCAACAAAACGGCCGGACGAACAAAGCGAGAAACCAAACGAACAAAACAAAGGAACGCGGGCGTTCTAATTGCCGCGCTTCTTTCTCTTGTCCTCGCTTTCCTCGAAAAAAAAAAACAAAAGCACTGGGAAGCCCTGCTTCAGCAAGCCAGTTTTCTCGGGCCCCTGAATGGCCCAAAGGGGAGACTCGCTTCAGCGAACACAGAGCGCAACGATCGCCGAAACAAACGAGGCGGCAGGTGCAAAAAAAAAAACTGTAGCGGAATTTGGAAGTAACGAATTGTTATTTCGACCACCTGCATTTTGTTTCCCCTCACTGCGGCTTGGCGTTTAATACCGAGACAATCGACGCTGCGATGAATTAAGAAGCTCAGCGTCGGCTCACCGGTGAAGTTTAATCTCGGAGAGTTCAAAATTACGATCAAGGGCCTCGACAGTAGCACTATTCTTCGCTCCTCCCAGCGTACGCAAGTTCTCGATCAAATTCCCGGGGATGATCGGGGGGCAAGCGACCCTGAGCGACCCTGCGAAAGCGCTCAACACCCCTTTGCACGCTCGACGCACGCTCTTGCAGAAGCAGCGCGTTCACGTTCGCTACAGCAGGCTCCTTCTTTTCCAGCGGCCTTCGGCGTGAAAGTGATTGCGTATATCCGCGCTGGGGAGTAGCGCGTCTCGTGTCCATTAATTTTGCGCACTCATTAGGAGACCCTAAAAAAAAAAATATCCTAAGAGGAGAGGAGGCAGTTCGACCTCCTAGAGGAGCTAGATGACCCGCCACTTCACTTTTCTTTTTCTTCTTCTCACTTTTAGTATTGGGAGAAAAATTGAGTGCCAGTGCTATGTGCTACCAACAATTATTCACCAAGCTACGCCCCGGTAAAACTCTAATCTCTAATCTCCAGGGATCAATTTATTCCCTCTAAAATGCTGCATACACGAATGCACTACAGAATCGGATGATTTTATTTTGTTTTGTTTTTTATTCTTTTGCTTTGGGTGCACTTTTGGTTTCATTGTATCGATTTCCCTCACAGCTCCGACGTCCGAAGACCCCTGAACATCCACAGCGAAGGATGGCTGACAAAATAAGCCGATTTCAATTACAAATCAGTCTTTCGCCTGTCATTTATACAATCAGCGCAAAACGGAGTAGTTCGGCGCCTGCAATCCGTATGTTACGTCCACTGATTACAATTTGGCTGGAAATTGCGCCTATGTAAGCTAACTAAATCTCGGTGAAAGAAAAATCGACTTAAAACCTAAGAACTTATTGCGCTCTGCTATTTTGAAGGATCCAGCATCACCAAGCCTCTTGGACATCCCGCTTTCCACCGTCGAATAAACCTCGTTAACTCTAAGAGGTAACTTGAGGAACGCTGGGCGAAACTCCCTCCGATCATCCACTTGTCTCCGAGCGGCAGGTGAAAGGCCAGCTTCAACCGGTACGAACGATGAAGAACGCACGACGTTCAGATGCGAGGCAACGGAATCTCGCTGAGAATGCGAGCGCGCTCTAACAAGCGCGGAAACATTCCATCGGTGGAACGACGAAATACACAGTCGCGCCCTGACGCCGAGCGAGCAAAGGAACGAGAGGCAATTTCACAAAACTCGCTTCGCTCGCTTGCGCGATGACAGACGTCACCCACGAACGAGGGGAGATCGCCAAGGTCAGTCGCGCCGAGAGCACGTCAAAGATCACCGCGTGTTTGCACGTCGCTTATGGCTGTGTCGCAAGTGACGGCAACGACAGTAGCAAGCGATACAGCGTTAACAACATAGATGTCCTTCTTCGCAAACTGACGCAGCTTTGAATGATGTCTCGTGTTTGTGTGTGCGCTGACAAGTAGAAAGCAAACATGGAAAGCCTGAACGTTTTGCTTTCCGTTTCAACCTCTGTATTCTTTTCCGCGGTCCCACTAACACCCGCTTTGCTTCCATAATAAAACGTACCTGCGTTAAAACAATAGCGTTTGTTTATGAAGGTCGTACGACTGCCCTAGCATTACTTTTTTACTGCTCATGGGGCAGTATCCAAACACTTCCAACTTTTATACCAATGTGCCCATAATTACCGTGTTTTCTGGGCTATAGTCCGCGGACTACACGTGTTCCAAAGTTTAATATTTAGGCTGTGCGAACTATCTACGCGTGCCAACTATACAGGAAATTTGTTTTTGAAGGTCTTTCATTATGACGAGACGTGACGGATTTTGTGAATGAAAGAGCACGTTACGATGACTGATGTATGATACAAGCTTCTTCTTCTGAGTTACAAGAACAGACATTTGTCAAGGTGCACAGTGTATGAAAATATTTTCGTGTCGACTAAGCACCAGGTGCGGCCTATAACCGGCGTACGGACTATGCACCGGGTGCCGACTATCTGCGCAAACACTTCTATTTTTGACCAAAAATATGCTCCTACGGACTACACCGGGTGCAATAATAGCCCGGAAAATCCAATAAATAAAATTTTATAGTGCCAAAAAAAAAAAAAGCAGGCTTAGAACAGAATTGAGTTACTCGAGGCATTTGATTCTTTACCTCAAGCTTCCTAATAGCATAACAAACCAAAAACAAATAAAAACGAAAAGCTCTTTTCTTAGAATCACTACAAAAATAGTGATCCATAGCACTATACTAAAGTATGCTCAATTAATATGGCCATAGAGTGTGAAGTTGCCTGTTCCAGTTTAGGGAGCTCTGTTTGAAGTCCAAAAAGTAGCAGAGCATAAAGCGGAGGTCCCATGAGCGACGAAAACGGGCGCCATGCGGCAGTACCCATAGCAACCGGTGCTGGCATCCCTACGTCACTCCCGCGCGGCGCCGCGTAGCTCGGATCTGGTCGGGTGAGAAAAGACCGCGCGGTCGCAGCCGTTTATAGCGAAAGTTTGGTTTGGCCAATGGGCGCAGCTTGTTGCCCGCTAGAACCAGCGGATTTTGTGATAACACAAAATCGCGTTACTTATTCCTCTTCTTTATTCTCGAAAAACGCAACGAATTCTTATTGTCAGAGCCTCAAAATGGCGGACGGAAGTAGTCATTCCCCGGTAGTCAGACTACGCTACTGTGGTTGCCAGACTGTCAAAATCTCCCTCAGAGGGCCAGATTCACTGCGTGCGGTGCATCTAGAGGCGAGCGGCGAGTGCCACGCGGTGCCCAGTTTCACCACTCATGTGTTTCATGTTTAGGAAAAACGCTCCTGTGACGTAACAAGGCGGCTGTAAACGAGACAAGCTCGCCCAACCGCCCAACTATGGTGCCTGGAACGCGTCTCCTACTCGGGTGTTGACCGCGTCCAAAAAAAATAGTCCCTCAATTTCCGCCCGATGACGTCATAGAAGTGGCCTGTCGCCGGCCACGATCCTGGCGGTGTCAAAGCAGCGGTGGCATACGCGACAGACGTCTGCTCTGCTGCAGGAGGCTCTCCAGCCCCACAGTCTACAAAAGTTTCAGCAGACAGGAGTTGGGACTCCGCGACAACGGGGACAACCGCGTTAGCTCGCACTTTCTGCCAGTACATATTTGGCACAAACTGCCAGGATCGCGACATCCGACAGCAGGACAAGCCGGCTTCTGCGACGTCATTCGTTAACACTTCGGAAAAACTTTCGATGCATGGGCGGGATCGGGCGCTAAACGCACAAGTCGAACGAAGTTCACGCATCGTCGCTCAGCTAAAGGTCGTCTGCGAACACGGCACGAAGCCGCAACACTGCGATGACAAACGGCAACAGGGAGGCTACCAAATGCAGGCAAGGATATAGCCCTCACGTGACGTCACATCAGCGAGTCAAGCCTATCGGCGTCACCGGTCGGGAAACTGTTTTTTCACTGTGTCCAGTCACACCAGGCATGGCGCCTGGGCCAGCCCTGCTGCAACGACGAGCGCCTCACCTGGACAGAGGCCAGGTCCATCATGTCGTAGTGGAAGTGGGCACATTCTCCCAGCTTGGGGAACCGCGTCCCGGTCTCGGAGTGCCTGCACAAGGCCGAGAAAGAAAACACAGCCACATCAGCGTCGGTTCACTCTCTCCAAAGCGACACATTTAGCAACGCAGTAAGTATCTCGTCATATCTGGGAAGACACGTACGATCGCGGACAATACGAGCTGGAACAGTCCTTCGTGTTTCTTTGGCGAACCTTTTTGACAGAGCTGTGGGAATGAAAAGTTGAGGATCCATACTTCGAATGATTTGACGAACTGAGAGATGATATAGCTTGGGGAGACAACAGACGGGGAAAAAGGCCGGACCGTGTACAGCTCTTTGCTGCTTTTGCTTAGTGTTTAACAGCTATTATCAAAATTACTAGTGTGTTAGCAAATAGTCACTTAGGGTACTGACTGAAGTTGTATATATTGATGCCGGCAAAAGCCTGTAGAGTAAATGGAGGAAGAGTACCGACGTCGTGTTCGAGCTAACAGTGTCGCATAGTTTACGTGTTACTAAATAATAATAAAAAAATAGTTTTACATTTATTCGTAACTTTCTCAAGGAGCAACTGAATACGTCACTCGTTAGCTAGTAAAAAGTTTTCAAATTTGAGTCACTGGGGACTCGGGTCGTTTTGCTATCTTCGCGTGAGCCACGTGCAGATAGCAAAAGTTCAGAGAGATATTGCGTTGCACAAAGCAAAAAAAAAAAAAAAACGAATAGACGACAAGAAACATTTCTGGTGTTGCTAGTTGTGATGTACTGCTACCGGTTAATTTAGGATAATGCAAGGATATGTGTATTTAACTGTTTAGGTTACAATCGGTTGGTGTTACGAGAAGCGTCTTTTCTAGTCTGCGACCGCGCCCAGTCTGTTGCTTCCAGGCGTCCCGTGCTTCTCCCTGACTTGCCGCTCGGCTCTCCGCTCCCGGTGTCTCCGATTGCATCCGCCGTTGTTTGGGCTCAACAGGTCATGTTCGCCATACGTGGCGAACACGCACATAATACGCGGCACTTGTGATTACCTAAAGAGCGTCAAAAACACACGAATACGAGAGGTGGACGATACAGGGCGCCCTGTATCCTCCACATTTTCTCGTCCTTGTGCATTTTTTTTGTTTTGCGCTTTTATGGCGCTTTTAGCTAAGGCGCCATCTCGTGTCGCAGGAAAGTCGCCATCGGCGTCGCTGGCGTTGTCACGGATGTGTATTTATGGCGCTCTTAACGCCATAGCGTTAGGGAGTTCGTGTCGCAGAAAGGCCGGCGTCGGTGGTGTCGTGATGGCAAAATCCTAATTGGCCGATAGGGTCATGACGTCACAGCCCCATGACCTCGTGCGGGAATTTAAAAAAAAAATCCACGACGATCACCTGAAAAGTGACGTCACGCGTGGAATGAAACATGACATGAAATGCGATTTAAAGGTCGCCAGATGTCTAAAATTATTTAAATTCATGAAGTGATTCATTTGCCTTAAAAAAAAAAAATGAAGAATTTTATGCGGGATTCGAACCCACGGTTCCGAGCCAGACACGCTACTGACTAGGCCACGCAGAGACGCTGCACGGCTTGGGAACGAGCGGCAATTTATGTGTTTAGCTATCACGCTCCACTCTTTAAGGAGAAGCTTAAGCGTCCCCCTGTATTTTTTTTAATGATAATGAGCCAGCTGACCGAAATTGTCGTTTGAATGTTGCTTGTGAGGGTTCATCGCCAGAAGTAAGGTGGGGCCAAGTGGGCGTGTGTTCACCAATAAGCGCCACTACTTTCCAGCTACTTCATGGCAGGCTCACACGAAGTTACTGAGTTGTGATGGAAACGCAGCACGTCTTGGGTGGCGGTGAAGTTAAGATTCTACAGAGAGGTCCACCGGAACGCGTGGTCGCCGCTCACAGAAGCTTGGGGTTGACGCAGCGAGTGCCAGATTCCGCTTCCTCAAAACACAAAGGGCGATTCAAACACTTGAGTCTGTCCGACTGCGAGGGTTCCTATGCCAACAGCTGCGTCGGCTTTAACAAAACCGGTTTTTACTTGGTTTTGTTGGAGTCGACGTAGCTGTTGCCATAGCAACCGTCGCGCTCGGTCCAACTCAACGCAAGTGTGTGAATCGCCCATTACGACCGCGCCGCGCAGCATCATGGCGGTTGTAAACGGTTTAAACCCCCGTTGCCATAGAAATCCGTAAAATTATGAACGCTGTAGTCGCATTCGGTCTAACTCGCGCCCCCTTGCATTTTAAGTTAACGCGGCATTTATTCCACAAAAGAGGTGAACATGTATCTCACTATAACCCCAAGTAACACGGCAACCCCGGCACGGGCAAAAATAGGACGGTCAAACAGGACGTGGTTATCGAGGCGGAGGCAGTTCAGCCAGCTGGTCTCAGGGTTACTGTCTAATGACTCACGCATCTCATGACCGCTTTAAACAAACCCCGGCGCCACCCCGAAATAAAAAGGAAACTCGCTTTGCATGTCACGTGTCTACAATTCTACATACAAAGTGCAGACGTTTACTAACTTCCCAAACAGATCGTATAGAAGTTTCGCTTAAAATTATGAGCCAACCATTGCGGACTAATGAGCTGCGATCTAACCAGCAAGCGAATCCTGGGTAGAGGCCGTCCGACGTGGACTTCGCACAATAACTGCAGACACTGTGGAGATAAACTATGCGCACGAATAAAGCGAGAAAATAAAAGCATGCGCTACAATTACGTTCACTCTTTTCGCAGCGTGGGTGCCTTGAGCCTTTAATAAACCGGCCGACACCAAACTGGAAGTGCGACGGCAAACAGAAAGCGAGGCGAGATACCCTCAGCCATCCATTATTTCCTCTCCCTCGCTGCTCAATTAGGCGACGAAGCCAGCGAGTCAGACATGTTCGAGTACGCACCAGCTGTTGGATGAACGCAGCACGTGCGCCAAGAGGTCTTCCCAGGGGCCACAACTCCCACGCACGCCCCAGTTTGAGCTTTTCAAATGACGCTTTACTCGGAATTCATATCATGAGCCATGAGTGCCCTTGCTGAGTGACATATTGCCGCGAGCATGGCCGAGAGAGAACGCACATGAATTTCACGCAAGCGTCCGGGGTTCGATGCCCGGCACCGGACATTACTATTCGTAATTCGTTCTTGTCCGTATTTCTAGAAGATCCGTGTTTACTGTTACCCCGAATGCTCGACTCTCGAACATTCTAGGCCGAATGGTAGAGATGCCGAGCGTAAGGCACGGCCTTGCCGAGTCAGTCTCGCTTTAGCCGGCTGTCACGCCGACGCTGCGACGTCGGCTGCTGATTTTTCCACCCTCATTCTTTCCTTTGTTTCTGGCACAAGTTCGCCGATTAATCCTTTATTTTTAGCTTCACGTTTGTCGATTCCTTTCCATCCGCGGCAATATGACGCAGATGCAAAGTTTTAACATCAAAGCCAGACTGACGATTGGTTCTGTACGATACAGAAGTACTATCCCTAAACGTGCAAAGTCCTTTCTTTGCCCGTTTTCAAAAATCCGCACCACACCATGTCAAGCGGTCTTCAGTCTGCACAAAAACGTAGTGAGCCCATGGAAAGTGGAAATATCTTAATTATAAAAAAGCCACGGATAATTAATTAGGGACAAGAGCTTTCCAAAAGAACACCTAGATATGTGGAGGTAAGAGGGGAAACCAGACTAAAGGAAGAAAGTTTAGAACAATAAGAGTCTTAAATGTCGTTAATAGGCAATTTCCACGCACGGTATACATATGATTGATGCATACTAATTGTAAAAAAACATTAACGGAACCTGAAACAAAACGGCTGCGCCATGGCATGTGGCTCTCCGCGACCGCGTCAGACGATCAACTTCTTCACAAAGCTCCGTGTATTCCCTCGCAGTACCTCAGAGAACGCATTCACAATGCAGCATTGAGATGTGAAAATCCCAGTGAAGGGCCGGAGAAGGCATTTTCGGAGACTGAACGCGTCGAAAACCTTGAATAACGCACTGCGCCTGGGAACAAAAAAGGTCTACAAAACAAACCGCACACACACACACAAAAAAAAAAAAAAAAAGCCGGCAACAGAGGGGTTGATTAAAAAGGCCAGTTACATATAAGCCACCCGCGTATCTTGGTTTTAGACGGCCGCTCAGCCAGTCACAGATTATAAAAAAAGAATGTACCGCAAGAGTGTAGCAGCAAAAGCCAAACGCAGAAGACAGAATCCGACATGAGCCGGCTAGCGAGACCTTACAACGGAATGAGGACGCAGTACCAAGCTCTAGAGAAACCGACCGTTTCGAAAGGATAAGAGGACTTGGTTCGACGAGAGTTGCTCCGTCCGCGTGAAAGATGTCCGCCCTTTTCAAACTAGCAGATCCCCCAGAACAATCGCTTTCCTGGTCAGCCCAAGGAGAAGAAGAAGCGCCAAGGACGTCGTGGACGCCACACACGAAGACTCCCCAGCTTCGCATGCAGACCCCTCATCACGACGTGGCGAAAAGAATGCGGCCCCAGTGCGCAGAGGGAAGCGTGGACAGCTGGGTTTACTACGAATGTAACGGAATGCGAACCCGAGGAAAGATAAACACAAGGTTTCGCATGGCGCACACTAGCGAAGCAGACGAGAGAAATGATACGATAATAATTTAGATAACAGAAAGAAACGAAGGAAAGGACGACCGTGGAGCCATGAAGATACCGGAAACGGTACGTAAGATAGGAGAAACTATATATACATAGAAAGAAACAAACGTGTCTACTGTCTTAAAGGGATACTGAACCGAAATTTCGAGCTCACAAAACAACGCTGGACGGAGAGGCGGGACGCTGTAAAACCCAAAAACATCACTCATACAGCGATATCTCGAACGGGTCGTCGTATTTTGGAAAATAGGTGCGCGATTGAATACGGCCAACGAGGCATGCGACGTCACTATTCCCATTCCCTCTCCTCCTCGCTACGTCCCGTCGAGCTGGTGAACCGGAGCGAGGAGGAGAGAAGCGCGGCCGCTTCCCCTCATTCTCAAACTCTCCCGGAGGACAGTGACGTCACATTCCTCGCTTGATCGCGCTCTTCTTTTCCAAAAGTACGGCCATCCGTTTCAGATATCGATGTGCGAACGATGTTTTGGGTTTGTAGCGTCCCGTTCAACGCTTCTGCCACCTTATTTTACAAAATCAATCTGGACACTTGGCGAGAAAGTCGACGAAAAATCCAGCGGCTATGATTGGCCGGAGCCAAGGCCAAGTGCGGCATTGACCAATCACGGCCGCCACATTTCTCGCCGACTTTTTTGCCAAGTGTCCAAATTAGGGCTGCTGGTCTATCCCAGCTCCGCCAAGTGGGACAGGGGGCAAGTTATTGGGAGTCGGGTTGTCCGCGTCACAAATCGTGTATGTCGAGGTTTTCGCTCTGACAAACTGGCGTGTTAGCAGTTCTATAAAGAGTTCGCATGTCATCCCCTCCGCCGCAGACCCACGGCCTCCCGAAGAACAGCAACGTACGCTCCGATATTGTTATAAGCGTATATTTTGTTCTGCACCAGTCACGGCGCGTTATTCTCTAAATACATTTTTTTATTATTTCGTAAACGCAGCGTGACATGTCTTCATACAGCGTGTTGTTAGGTTGGTAAGAGGCAATCCTCTTAATTCACCTGGTCGGACAACTTCATATGTAAAGCTCCAGTAGCAGCAGCACCCCTTCATCCCCCCCCCCCTCCCCCCCCCTCCCCCCCCCCCCCCCCGCACACGCACACAAACAGACACACAAAATAATATTACTGCTTCAGCGCGAAGCACACACGGCGAAGCGCGGGAGTGCAACTTTCATCAGCAGACGAGCACGAATACGCGTACCAAAGACAACGAAAATCGGCACACGTCGTGTGAAGCTGCGCTGGTTTCGCTGCACAGGGGTGGAACTCATGAAATGTACTTGGGAGCAGCCACGGGAGCAGCTGAAACAGCAGTTTCGGAGAACGTTGGGAGCAGCTAAAACTACGTTCTGGAGCAGGCTAGGAGCAGCTCAAATCAGTTTTCATCGCACTTCAGCTTGTGTCTTAGACGAGCACGGGAGCAATTTCAATTGTGCTTAGGAGCAGAGATGAACACGAGTGGTTAGGAACCTAGGTAGATGGGATAACAGTGTAACAGATGCGAAAACTTGGCCTTTATGAGAACTAAAAAGCAAGTACCATCTGTTTCTGAAGATAGTGTCCTCGGTATTTTCTGAGTGGCTTTCAGCTGCAGCTGAAAATGCGAACCAGCACTGCTTATAGCACAACCCACACGTGCTCGTCATAGTAATTATATGTGCGAACCACGTGACCTGCGTAAGCAACGGACGTGCAGTTGCGCGGAGGAAGGGGGCAGAAAATGTTGAGTTTATCGCATTGTACAGCTCAATATCGCAGCAGCAGACTACGATTAACGGAGTTATCGTATTCGAAGCGATGAGCCGGGTTACGATTAAAATACGCCGAGCAGATCTACCGCTCGCGTGAGAGATGCTGGCCGGCCAAGTTTCGGACCGGACCGCGTTTCAGTTCAATCAAATCACGATTCATCTTGCACGAATGCGCGTTTCCAACTATGGCGCAAATGGCACAGGCAGCCGAAGAATACATTTAACCCGTGACCACCTCTTCAGCGTTGTTGAGAGAAATCACGCGAGGAAAAGAGATCAACGAGAGGTGGTCTGTCTCCTGCATTTTGCCCGCATCACGGCGAAAGAGCGTTTCCCCTGCCGGTGCGTGACTGGGTTGTCTCGGCGCCGCAGAATTTCGAGGCGGAAAAACAGAAGATGCACAGGAAACTGTATGCAGGTAAAGACGCTTAAAATGTTCAGGTGTCCTGGGAATCTTGACGGCCACACGTCGTAATAGTATGAGCAACGTACGTACTACTTATTGGTAAAGGGCGAATGGCATCGTAAAAAAGCAATAAAGAGCAGTACAAAAAAAAGAAAGTTGGCAGTTTACGCCACGTAGCGCAAACAGAAGATCGGCGCGCTTCCCCGTTTCACTAGGACAGGACCTCGACGAGTGCGAAACTTTACCGCTGTTGGAGCCGCGATGAAAACACTCTCACTACAGTAGTGGTCTTGATGACAACAACTAAATTAAAATAGAAACACACAAAAAAAAGACGGGGGGATCTTTTGTTTGTGCAGTTACTAAATTGTATACCCCATGTTGATGCTGCGAATGAATGCATTATACTGCAGTAATAATTTTGATGGCAACCATAAAACAAAAACCACTAGACTTGTATCTTCGTTCCAAAGACGCCACCTCTACGCTCAGAACCGGGATCGCCTGTTGACTTGCCGAGTGTTTAAGTTTAAACGTCCTGCGTTTAAAGGGGCCCTGCAATCCTATTTAAGCGTCTACCTTTTTTGCGGTTTCCACGGCTCTTTGGGGTTCGGGCAAGCCAGCGGGCATGGAGAGAGTAACTAAATATCCGTGCGTCATATTTTAACCCGACGACGGGGAAGCCTCATCCTCCTGCGGGGGCGACCCGCGGTGCCGAAAGCGCACGATATGCGACGTCTTAGGTCCTGGGCTTACTACTGGTCAGAGCCGCTTAAAGCTTCTTTTTAGTCGAAATACAAAATATAAGTGGCGCGAGCCGTTTCAATTATTTATAAAAGTAGTTTTTGTTCAGTAGTTTAGATAAGAAAAGAAACAAATGCAGTTCATAAAGTATGGAAACAAGAAATTACCCGTCGACATACCCACCACCAAGCGGTGGAAAAGGTGGCGCATACAGAAACCTGTAGTGGGATCAGGCACCGACGAGTGGCGAACGTAGAAAGCTCCCTGATGTACGCGGCAGCGCTGCAGTCGAGGATCCGACCGGTTCCGAGCGTTCCGAAGGCCTTCGGTGAGCAGCTTTGGCTTGCGATTTGGTTCTTTGGCGGCATGGCAGCGCGAAGTGGCTCCCGTTCTGAACAGATCTTTACCCAGTGTTTGCTGTCGTTTGTGGCCGATAAAGGATCATGCCAAATTAGTGTTTAATCGCGCAGCAAATGCAATGCGAGCCGCCCTGACTGCCCGCTTCATACAGCCTATCCAGAACATGCTTTAGTGGCGCCCTCTCGAGCCGTCGACACGAAGTGCGACAGCCGTGAGCGCTCGCTGAGCTCACTAGTTCACGGCCACTCGAGCAACCAAGGACGTCATGAAGGAGATTATTTTTCGCTTGCTTTTGTTAATTTAATGTGCCTATAACTTTAAAAAAAATGAGCGTAATTCGAAAAAAAGTTTCATAAAGTGCACTCAGGTTCGGTGCAAATTAAAAACCAGTAAAGAAGTCCTTGCAGGGCCCCTCTACACGCCATTTCAACTGCCGTCCAACAATATTAATAAAAAAAAAAAAAAAACGGCAATAATGTGAAAGTGCATTGTGCTAACCACGTAGCAATCACTACTCCTATGACCAACGAGGAAGGTATACTCTGGCCAGGGGACGAAATCGCGGCATCTGCTTCATGGAACGAGCGCTGGTGCTAGAAGGCTTCTCCAGAACCGGCTCGTTTGCAAGCTATAGACGCTTTGCAGCAGCTGTGCATGGGGGCCGCCATAACCGACCTTCAGTTTGGGTTTACTCTTAATTTGATCACTTCTCTCCACAACTTCAAGTTCACAGCAGGAGAAATTTTTGACATTTTAGCTTTGACTGTGTCCTTTCTCCACAGCGTGGATCTTTCTGTAGGCCCGTCAAAGACCGCTTCAGTGGCTCGGTATCGCGAAGATCAGCAATGGCGGCTGTAATCTTGCGCGTGTGCGAACCCCCCTCACGCCGATCTTTGGTTGGAATGATAAGTAGATAGACCCCAAGCTAGCTAGCTGCCTTTGTCTCCAGTGCACTGGTCGAACACGTTCGAGTGCGAGAGCCAAACGCTGGACACCGGCGTTTCGCGTTCGAGCGCGTTCGACGAGTGCAGTGGAGACAAGGGCAGCTAGCTTTAGGCCTACCCACTAATCCATCCAACCAGAGCTCGGCGTTTTGACGGCCCCGTCCGATCTTTTCTCCTCCTCTCCCTCACTTTCTCGTCGCATAGCCACTGACAAGATGAGAACGGCAGAGCGTCTCCCCCACATGTTCGGGCTCCAGCACGGGCTCGTCTGCCTTGAGGTCTACCCACTATGTTTCAATCACAGCCAATCAGAACTCGGCGTCCTGACGTCACCACAACCCCTGCAAAAAAAAAAAAAAGCAGACGAACTAGCGCTCCGCATAGCCTCTCGATATACCCCGCTGCGCGCAACGCGTGAAACGTACGTAGTGGTTTCCGCAACACGCACGGCGTTCCCGTCCCCCACCTCGCACACGGGGGGACATTCGAGGGGGCCCGGACAACCACGAAGCGCACACAAACGTTCCTCCGGCAGCAAAGACGATCGGGCAAAAGCCACTCCTCGCCAGGAAGCCCCGATGCTTCCGCGTTTCCGGTGTGTCCCCGATACGCTCCACAACTCCCGGACGGCGGTATCAAGCAAGCGCGCGGACGCGAGCACCGCCGGCGACGCGGCGGCAACCAACGTCGGCTTCGCTGGGCCGAAAACTACCGAGTTGGGCCGAAGTGCGTGCCCGTTGGCGCTGCCGAGCGAAGCGAAGACGATTGGCCTCAATTGCGGCCCGACAGCTGCACGAGGCTCGACGGGGAAACAAAGACAGCCACAGCAGCTCCCTGCGCGCTGCGGGTCAACCGGATCCGAACGCCGCTGCACAGCGCGCGGCCATACAGCGAAGTCGCTCGTGGCGCATCAGCGTCACATTTTGTGAAACAATGCCGGCGTGAAAACCGAGGAAGATAGACGCAGCTCCTCTGCTTTGGGTAACGCGCTCATACATGCCAAATCTCCCGCCATCTACATCTCGACGCTTTAACGTATACGGCACGTGATGCGAGTTGCGCGCACAGCCAGCCGGCGGTCGGATCAACGGTTCGCATACGTTGAAGCCTTCCGAGTGACCGTTTAGTACGGTAACAGTATCGAGTAGAAGGCTGGCGAAAATTGATCCTTTGCATGCCTATTATGCTAAAGAGAAGACACCGCTGCTTTTGCCTCCTCTTGAATCGCGACGGGCTTAACTGTACAGGAAGTTCCACGTAACTTTAGCCAAAGGTTAAAAAAAATATTTGTGCATTTTAGAAAGACGAAGCCAAAGAAATAAGTTTTTTTGCTTGAGGCAAATCAGGCTATATATAACGAATAACTGCGTTGAGTTTTGCCACACATTTTATGTTTTTGCAATGGAGTAATGTACGTTTATTTCCCAACTTATAAGTATCCTTTCTTTCTCTCTCTCTTTCTCTCTCCCCTCCCCCTCGCTGACCCAGAATAAACAATCCGGACATCCAGACACGCCACAGAATACCCACGGTGCTACAGTATGGCACCGTGGGCATTCTAGGAAATGAAGAAGCAGATAGACATCCACTCGCTTGCCCCAAACATTTCACATAAATTCTAAAAAAAAAGAAAAAGCTATTTATGACGTTTGGTAGTTAAGGAAGACAACAACAAACTCCGTGCTCTTCGGGGCCTATGAAAGAGATCGCGCCAAGAAAACGTTAAACTTACAGAGCTTTCACAAAAGCGCACTCCATGCAGAAGTTACTGCGCCAGTTATCAGAGGCAGCCATATTTTGCCCGGACGCTCTGATCGCGTATTGGACATGAGTGAGCGTCAGCAGTCGGTATGCACTTTTCTTCCAATCGTTGGGTCGACGTGCTACGGGCAGGGGCTCAAGCATACGCTGCATTCAAATCGATGCCATAAACACGGCCCGACCACCAATGTCGCTTGTGATGAGACTTTGCAACGTGTCTACTCAGGGAATATCTTAGAACTGGTAATTTTGTGCCCCTGCATATCTGATCAATACAGATCATATTTTCCTGTTTTACATTTTTATGCAAAAAACAGGCTTTTCTCATTCATTATTAATCTCTTCTCTTTGATTATTAATCTTTCATACACTTTTTAAACCCTTTTTTGCCATCTTTTTTATTATTATTATTGCGCATTATGGTCTAATTGATCCATGAAATCTTAATCATTTCCAAAATGATCCCATCAACGCCAGGATGAACTCCAAAAAGACCCTGACAAACTGACGTAACCAGAATGTCGAGAGCTGGTAGATATGTAACGCCTTATTACTCCCGTGGCGCAATAAGGAACGGAGTGATGCTTCGCTGCGCCGACATTTAGCAACCCAACCACGCGGCGCGGCTCGAGGCCACGAGCTCCTGGTCAGGGTTATTACGAGACAGCACGCTTTCCAAAACGTGAACTTCACGTTTTGGATGTAATCTTCCCACGATACGAATACGTGTCCTGCAGGCGGTGGGACGGCAATCGATCATGTTTTGGCTTCGGTCTTATTTTGTGCCCTTCTTGGCATCGACGGTCAGCCGGTTAAATTAAGAGTGGACAGGCATTAGGCAGCGTTCCTAGATCTCAATGACAAAATACAGCCGGGACATTTATTTAAAAACTGCGGAAGAATGCACAATGAAGTAATTAGCAAACCATCAGTCATTATTTCAGCGCTGACATAGGTATTTTTTTGCGTTGTCGCTGTCAACAGTGCCAAATGCTAAGCCGAAATTACCAATGTGCCTTCGAATACCGGTGATAAATTTATTTATGCGTTTGGCACTCTCAAGAAAGGCGCCTATGTATAGAGATTATACATGGCTCGCACGTGACAACACCGCCTCTCGTTGGTGGCCAATCCTATATAACTGTTCTTGCTGAGAAAAAAAAAAAAAAACGCATAGAGAAATACGTTTGCTGCAGAAAGTACGCTCTCAGCAGCTACACCGTGCACCACACTAGCCGCTAATCTGACGTCCCTGCGAGCCACGTATGATAACGTACGTAAGAAATTCGAAACTCGTCTCCATCCTTCTCTGTTTGTACATCCCAATATAAATATATATATCCCAAAGCCAGACATTAAAGTGTTAATAGCAACAGCGGTGATATCACCAATGATGCGGCCGAGGATTGCCGCGCCGCCGAAGAAACGCCGGTGGGCCCTTGGGGTCGCGATGTTGTCGACACTTCCTTCGCAAGATCATGGACTCAACGGCGCCTCATAGGCCGTGCCGCTACAAACCTGGACAAAGAAAGCGTGCAGGAGGAAGCGATCTGTCTCGCAGTAAGAGGGCCACGAAGCAGAGAGTGAAGACTCACGCCGATCTGCAGCTTCGCCGAACGCGCCAAGCCGGCGCTGCTGTCGGTCGAAAGCGTGTCGGCGCCGTGCGCCCGATTACGTTGCACGCCGCGGGAACCCTGCAGGCAGGCGTGAGTAGCCAACTATTCCGGACGCTGCACAGTCCGAAGCTGTCGATCTTTCGATGCGAGCTGTCTTTCTCCGTTCAGCGTTAGCTCGGCTCGCGCTTCTTTCTCGTCGCCACTCAGTCAATCAGCCTCGCGGTCCTTTCTTCTTTCGTCGACTGAAGGCTGCCATTTCGTTCGAAGGGCACACGCTGTCAGTCAGTCGAAGAGTCTCGCGGAGTTCGTAGTAGGCAAGGGTACCTCCGAAGCTGGTATACACGCGTGTTGCGTCACGGTGTAGTTGGAGAAAACGAGCGGAGTCGAAAACACAGCGGTGCGAAGAAAGCTCGAGCGTCGTCGATATTGCGGCCAATTTTACGCGTCGTCAGTGCGTTTCGGAAAAGACGACGAAGAGTCGTCTTCGAAAGGAGGTTAGTTGCGATTATCAACAGGCGTAGTCGGGCGCACGAATCGAGACCAGAAGTGCTGTCCGGGAGTGTATATTATATTTGGCCCGTTCGAAGGATCGCCCATGCGAGGCAAAAGGAAGCATAGACAACGGAAACCGGTATTCGGGAATGATAGCAGGCGGGAAATTGACGGAAACCGAGCCTCTTGGTGAGAACATCGATGCAGGCGCTTAATTCCATCTAACGCCGTTTTTTTTTTGTTTTTTTTTTTTGTAGGTAACGTACAAATGTTGATCTCGCAACTCCTCGTACATTCAAGTTCTAAACGAGGCGGCTCCCTCTAGTGGCAAACACGCGATGCACTGAAATAGGGACTTCGCGCTCACTGCAGCGTGGAGCAGACTTATAAAGTAACCCCGTATGGAAATCTTATATCTGGGCCATATCTGGCCATATCAAACATTATATGATTATATACGGCCTATATACAGCCTTATCTGGCATATATACAGACTTACCTGGCGCATATACAGCCTGATATGGCGTATATACAGACTTATCTGGCGTATATACAGACTTATCTGGCATATATACGGCCTGATATGGCGTATATACAGACTTATCTGGCGTATGTACAGACTTATCTGGCGGCCGGTTTACAACATATTAAAAAGTTAAAACAAGTAAAAAAAAATTCTTTGTTAGAAAACTGTGAATGACTTATTGTTCGCGACCTAAATATTAGCACAAATATTTCCAAACTTCAGCTTCGACAAGCTTAAGTTTAAGATTATTTGTGCTAGTTTTCGCGAGGATTTCAATGTAGCTTAATTATTTCAAAGTGTTAACATTACGCACGAATAGACAATTTGCTAAATCCCGTAAGCGCCTCGGCCCGTACTCGAGGAATCATGGGGACGCTGTTTCTTCAGCTGCCTAGTGATCGAAAATTTTGAGCAATTCTATGGTTACACAGATTTGAGTATAATTCGGAGTCACCCTGAACACGTGTCGTACAGAACCCAAGTACCTGCCATACCACTTTTAAAATGTCCCGCCAGTGTCAGTACTGTGCATTCCGTCCAACCTTCAACCTGGGTGAGCCACAGACATATCTCTTACATTATTATCATTCTCGTACAACTTCAAAGACGCTGATATTAAGTTAGAAACGCTAAGAATGTCATAAACAGCTCCGCGGAATCCGAGCTAAATCCCGGTTTTGGTTGTTGTGATTTCTCAGCTTTTAAGTAATTCCTGCTAATACAACAATCACGAGAATGATAATATGGTAAGAGATTTCGGCGGCTCAGCCTGGTTGAAGTTTGGACATAATGCACAGTATCCTGAACACTGCCATTGACGAAAAACTTCAAAGTGATGTGATAGGTACTTGAGCCCTATGGGAGGCTTGTTCACGGCGACTACGAATTACACTCGGAAACTGTGTAATCATGGAATTGGTCAAAAGTAGCGATCACTAAGGAGCTGAAGGACCACCGTTACCATAACTCCTCGAGTGCGGGCCGGGGCACTTGGGACAATTGTAGACAATAAAAAGATATAAAGTTCTGATTTCAGGCTTGTGTACTTTTGAAATGCCTGGCCAGATCTGTAATTTCCTTACTTAGCCAGATCTGGGATTTCCATATCTGGCCAGGGGTATCAGGCTATATCTGGCGTTATGAGGCTATATCTGGCAGATATACCATATCAGGTTATATGTGGCCAATTTTTGATATGGCCATATCTGAAATCTTCAGATCTGGCCAGATATAAATTTTTTGTAAGGGACGGCTCAAACGGTTCAAAAAAAAGGCTACTTTTCTTTTTTAGCATGCGCAGCAGCAGTTTTTGTGGAAATAATACAAGTTATACTAGAAATACATGTTAAATTAATATTATTGCAGATTATCGCTCGTAGAACATGCAGAGAGCTGCCAACCTGATCATATCGCACTGAATGATATTTATGCCTCATTCGCTGCGGCACGCTGGCCTACACCATTTAAAACCGCGCACGTTTCTTACGTCACACAGTTACGCAACAAGGTGGAAGAGACGAGCCACACAAACAAGGCGGCGACGCAAAGCGTGGACAATTAAATCTTCGAGCATGACAACTTCATCGGTCGCACGGTGGAAATGATGGCGTTAATTCGAAACGAGCGCACACAAGGACTGCAGGCAAGCTTTCGACAACGTCAGACCGGCCTCGTAGGGGGCAACCTTCGATGCGGAAGACAGAGTACCTGGAAAAATTCTGCCACTTTTTCCTTTCAGCGGGAAGCGGCCGTCCCCTTCCAAGGTAGTCCCGCTAAGTAGACACAACAACTTTTCGCGATGAATCAACCTCTTTCGTCGGTTACGAGATTACGGATGCAATGCCCTGTCATCCGGCGCAGGTTCGACGAACACCTGAGCGACGTTACGATCCAATGCCAGCTAGGGTAAGGCCTGCACGTGACGTTATTGTTCGTGGATCTCCGACCAACCGCAAGAGGCAAACACCTCGAATATCGACGAGAGTACGCCGCAAAACGGCAGACGTGCGCGCCTTGGCGACACCGCCTGCTGTACTCCATTCACCCTTAAAGACTAGAAGCTCCGCCTACAGCGCAAGCTTCCTGACCTTGCAAACGGAAGTGTGAACGCGAAGACAGACGCAACCAAAGCACTGCGGAAGCCAGCGAGCTTGCGCTGAAGGCGGAGCTTCTAGTCTCAGCTTAATACTACAACACAATTTGGGAGCTCATTTTTTTTTTTTTCGGCAGCAGAAATTGGGCAGAAATCACGAAAGGACGTGTAACGGCCAGTTCACTGTTTTTCCGCTAGGTCTTTTTCCGCAGTAGCGAATACGTTTCACTTCAACCGCAAGCGAGGTCGAAGCTACAAGCGCGAGCATGTCGCCCTGCGATAGCGCGCGTGCTTGGCAGGGACGCCGAAAGCCTGGAGCTCGCTCTCGTAGCTTATGCCACGCTCACATATACAGAGTCTATAGTGTGTATTTAAAAATAATCATTTTTATTACTATTATATCGTTTTTGTACGGCGCACACTGCACCAGTTCTAAACATTATAAAAAAAGAAGAAAAACAAACGATACTACTCTTTTTTTTTATCAGAAACGCGACCAAAGGTCCAGCTGATCGCCAAAGTTCAGAGATTTCGGTACGGCCGGGAGATAATTGGAGCTTCCACCATGCGCCACACCCCGGGCGACACTGGATCCTCTTCTCTCAGCCTCTCCGACACTGAGCTCACGTATCTTCGTCCACAACTAAATATTGTAAAAAAACAAAAAAAAAAATTCTGAAGTTTTGGTTACAGTTGTGGCATGTTTGGGGATTGTTATAAAGATATAAAATGACAAATAATAAATAGTACTCAGTATGACGTTTTGTCCACTTGCATATATAATAAAAAAAAAATGGAAACCCTCACTTTTACAGTTCAAAATTTAGCGTGATACAAGGACAATCGCCAAAACACCGTCCTCTTTTACAGCTTTTTGGGGATTTTTTTTTTCAGGAACTAAACACGTTAGAATATTAAAATAATAATAAAAAAAATTGTTCTTCTAGCAATATATATATATATATATATATATATATATATATATATATATATATGGTGTCTTTTTTTTTTTTTTTCTTTCAGATTCGTTTAAAAAAAAGCCGTGAAAGCTACACTTCTGCGGTTTGTGCAGGTGGGTTATACGGCCAGGCGGACATTATGTGGGTGACTAATCTTTGCGATAAGTCGGCTAATTAATTAAAATTCGTTCATTAACTTTTTAATTAGTGAAAATAGACATATGGTACACAATTAGAAACTTGTAGAACATCATCCAAAACCACTAAATCAACTATTCTTAAGGCCCGTTCACACTCTCACAACCGAGTACGACCGACAGAGACGGGACCGGTTTTTAAGCCTTTTGCGACTTCTTAGGACCGGATGCGATGCAGCGGAGCTGGTCCTAAGAGATCGCAAGAGGCTTAAAAACCGGTCTGGTCTCTCTCGGTCGAAGTCGGTCGCAAGAGTGTGAACGGGCCTTTAGGATGATATAACGCCGGGGAAGCATTTTACGGCGTTCTGTAAAAATGCTTTATTTGGACGAGTTTCTAGATTTCGGTTTGCTATCAGAGCGCATCTACGCGCCCGCGGTTCTGCTCCCTGAGACGCGCAACACCCGTGCGCCCTACTTCCGTCCGTTCTACGAGGGAGGCGAGGAGGTGGCTTCGCGTCGCGGCCACCGGGGAACAGGACCGCGGGCGCAAAGATGAGCTGGTGATAACATTAACGTTAATGTACCGCAAAGGGAATTTATAGAGCTGAGTGATTCTATAATATCTATAAAGAGCGTCTTCTGGGCTCTCCATAGACATTAAAAATATCGCCGTACCCCAAGTAGATCGCCAGTATTGCCAAAGTTCATTAACAATAAACCGAGAAGTGTTTTTGACATTTTTACAGAAAAAAAGCAAAGCGCATAAAATTCTTGCATGGCATTAGAGCGTTTTAACTATGGAAACAGTGCTTGAAAAAAGTTAATATAATGTGGACTGAAAATCCACAGCGGGAGATCGAGCGAAGCATCCGACCCACGACGGATGTGAAAAACACTGCTTTCCGCCGCGGCCTCTTTTAGAATTCGTAAGTCGAGAACACAAAATCCGACGAACTTGCGGTTTGTGGCGACTGCGTTTTTAGAGAAGACGCCATAACATTTTTTTTTTTTTTCAGCGAAATTAAAAATTCGACCCTTTTTGCGTGTACGATTTGAGATGAAATCACCCATATATATATAAGTAACGTAAGACCGTGTTTGGTCGCGTTTTTTTTTTTTTTTTAAGCCTTTAGAGTAGACGGTTTTAGATATGGGAACAATTTCCTTGCTTCATCAAATGAACAAAACTGAGACTTCAGCCGAGTTTAGACTTTTAGACAACACGGAACGCTTAGCCGAAGTGAGACCTCAGCCTAACTGAGACCCCGGCGAAACTCAGCCAAACTGTGACCTCAGCCAAACTGAGACCTCAGCCAAACTGAGACCCAGCCAAACTGAGACCCCAGCCAAACTGAGACCCCAGCCAAACTGAGACCCCAAACAAACCTAGACTCCAGCCGAACCGGGACAGAACTGTTTTGCCAAATTAGAGACGTGAATGGGGACCAAAGGGCGTCCCCACAGGCTCTCCTCCACGGTGACTGCACGCAAGCCCGGACATCGCGTGCCAGATTCCGGACCACAAAGTCGGCACGAGGCATGACCGATCTCCGCCATCCGCGGCGACAGAATGGAAGAAGCGTGTTGCGCATGCCCGCCCTGCCACACTCATTGTCCGACCACAGAAAAGAGACCAACAGGTTCTGTTGGGCGAACCACGGAAACGTCGCCGCAACAATGCAAGCAGCTACGCGAAGCGAGAAACGTAACAGCAGCGTAACTGCAAAAGAAACAAAAATATACCGAGGTAGCACCCAGCCATAACGACAGAAACCCAAACAAATTTGTGAAGAGGAGAGAGAAAATAGGAAATCGAATTGGACTATATCCAAATGAATTCATTCAATGGCACGGTCAGTGCGTCCCCCAATTCAGCACTTGGAAAACCAAAAATGCTGCTTCGTGAGGTTATAACATAACACCCCAACTGGATGTCGTTATAATATTGCCAGTCAAGACCAGAGGGAATTTAGTTTAGCTTCCACTGGAGGAGCGATGTGGCCATTGCGATTCAGTACGACTGCGAACTTTGGAACGTGCACCACGCCTTAGTGAGATTACACGAGGAAACGCCGATATGACGCCGATCCATATCTAAACAGGCGGCAGGGAGTGAGATTTGAACTCTTTGATGACCAAGGTTTCAGAGCGCGAGCTTTGACACAATGCACTTCGTTATAATTAGGGCTCCGCGTTTTCGGTATCTATTTTTCTTCAGATTCGGGGCTTATTTCTCGGTGTTTATTTTTTCTCTTGGAATCGGTGTATAATTTCAATCCTCGAAAGAAATCGGTGATTATCGGGGCTTGTGTTGCAAAGCGACTGCATAATTATTAGAAAAACCACGGCACACCTCACATTACACACGTTTATTGTATACACACCAAACACGTCACACAATGCACATGCATATGGAAATACCAGAAAGCGTGACGCTTTCAGAAGCATGATATCAAAACTGAAACTTATTGAAAAAAAATTGACATGTACATTGTCAGAGATTTGTCAGTCATCGGAGCACGCTCCTTGCGGCTGAGGAAACGCAGTCCGGAAAACGCACGCTCCACGTTCGCGCTTGAAACGGGGATGGAAAGGAAATCACAAGCTTTTGACAAGACTGGCCGTTCCTTGTTGTGCGCTCTCCACAATTGCTGCCAATGCATTGCCCTATTGCCCTCCCCCCTTTCCCCCGCCCCTCTTCGCCTTTCCTCCTTTCTCCCATATACCAGGAAACGTATGCCTGAACAAAAAGACTTGAAAACTGTTGTGCTAAAAAAGATAAGGGAAGGGAACGGTGCAATAAACATAGTTTTAAAAGAAAGGGACGAACGACCCGAAGGACAGTTCAGTGGGGCTGTGTTCCGGGTCAGTGAGAAAAGAATAACTGCAATAATACTTAGAAAACAAGCGAGCTGGCGATGATTCATGGTAATAAAACCCGAGACTCAGGAACACAGAAGGGGACGAACACAACACAACATCTCAAACACAGCTAAACGTTTATTTGTCAGACACTCGTTCTTTCAGCAAAGCTACAATTTTTTTCCGCAGCTTGAATTCGGTGTTTTTCGGTTTTTACCGATTAAAAAAAAACGCCTCGCGGGTTAATTATCGGTATTTATCGGTACATATCGAAAACACGGAACCCTAGTTACAATCCCCCCCCCCCCCCCCCCCCTTTGTATCCTACATTGTTCACGCATCGCCGTGCAATTCGCTTTTTTACCATCGCACAGATGCGAGTAACAGCGCAATGAATCTCGGCAATCACGCACCATTACATTACAATCTGAGCCCGCGCAGGTCGGTTAGCCGCGGCACTACCGCGAGAGCTGTGCGTCGGCTATGCTTTCACGATGATGACGCCCAGCGATACGCGCGGAGACGATCGATTAATCAACTTCGTTAATCGAAAACGTGCATCATCAAACGAAGCCCTTCGTTGACCGCGCCATTGCCTTAATTACCTTCATTAAACTATCGACTTTCGTGAGCCGTTTTGCAGCGAGAGCAAACGACCTTTGATGTTTTATGTGCCGATCGTCGTAAACCGGAAAGAATGCTACTAATAATGGCGTTAGTTCGACGTGAGCGCGTTGGTGAAGTTAAATAAAAACAGAAAGAATAAACATAGGGAGTTGCTCTTCTGTACGTCCCTATGCTTATTCTTTCTCTATTTATTTAATAATGACGTCCTTCCTTTTTTTTTTTTTCTTTTTTTTTTTGTCTTTAAATGTGGCGATAAAAAAAAAGTATTTTAAAAACGACCAGTGGAATGCTCGAGTAAATTAGCTTCCCGGACAAGCATCGGTACGAAATTCATATGGCGTTTCTGAAGGCATCTCTGATGTACAAAGCTAAACTGCTACGCCTGTATACAAGTTCCCGCGACAAACTCCGTGTTTACGTTCGGACAGTAAGAATAGCGGTTACCACAATTATTTATGTATTCGTGTTTGTGACCCGTTTATGTTTATGGCCCGTTTATGACGTGTTTATGACATACATGGATTCGCAAGATAAGGTCTCACCGGTGCGTTTTTTTGGTGGGGACTGAGGTTGATACTGACACTGGAAAAACTTCGTCGATCGACAGGACTGAGTGATTGGCGGCGTGAATTCGCCGTCCGCGAAACAAATCTATATTTCGGGAGCGCATTTGTGCCCTGTCGTACTATACAAAAATATGCTTACATTCGCTTGTTTTCACCGCAAAGATGGTACTAAGTGCTTCATAACCGGTGTCCCCAGAGTATAAACGCCATGAAACAAACGAAAAGAAAAGGAAAACGCGTTAATTGAACCACGAACAATGCCCGATATTGTTTCATGCAGGATGCCGCTAGTGGAATCGTTGTTCATTCGGTTAGGGGGAAAGTAGACACCGGAAACAGGCCAGCCTGAAACACAGTGAGCGTGGTCGAGCAAGCTTGTCTTTTTTCTTGGCACCAAGTGTTTCTTCAAATGCCTGTACACGGTTTATCGCGCCAGTGCAGATAAGAACTGTCAGAGCTGCACCAGAAGACGGAGTAAAGTTTCCACAATGAGCCCGAGATAGCAGGCGCGAATTCCACAGAAGAGAAATAGAAACGGTCAAAAGGAAACTGATAGGCTGCCGCTCTAGGGCCAAGTTGGGCATACGCGACGCGCCACACGTGCGCTCAAAGGTACACGACGTTCTGTGAATCTAATTCCGCAAAGATGAAAAAGGATTAGGCATAACTTTCTGGCAATTCCACGTCGCTCCGAGGGAAGGGAACCGGCTCAGCCATTGCACATGCGCTCTTGCTGCCTGCGCTATCGAGTTTCGCTCCGCTCGGAATGACCTGGAAGTTGGAACTGTCCCCAAACGGGCGCTACGCCCCCGCCAGCCACCGTCTCGGTCACGCGCTTCCAGCGAGCCTTTCGTGTTGCTGGAGGGTCGACACTGTATCACAGCGTACAATAAAAGCGCAAACAGTCCGCTGTGCTTCTTTGACGTATCACCTTCCAGGTTTTGAAGAAGCTGTTTCAGAAGACTGGGACGCGAACTCTTGAGTCACAGTCTACTCCTCGACGAAGAGGGTGACAATGGAACTTAAAGCTACTAAAACATAATGCAAAGGACAGCCTACAAACACGGTTCAGCGCGATATCCGTGGTTCAAATGCCGCGTGCCAAGTTTTCCCTTGAAATCAGTGCCATGAGGCATTCGAAGCACAAGTCTCGTAATGACTCGCGTTCGAATCGGTATGCAGACGTATGATGAATAAGCAGTGTGACCCCCGGCTTTAGGAAGTCAGCAAGCTCAGCAAAAGTCCAAATCGAGTTTTACATGTCATATTGGCCGTGGGATGGCACACCTAACGGCCCTCCTGCACCGCCATGTAACAACTCAGAACGGATCCTTCCCGCTGGAATGAAGTCTTGCACAACCCCGTCGCATAACATCAGTGGTCCCAAACGAGGCGGATCTCTCCGATAGCACCCGGGATTCGGCGAAACCGGCGGCGCGCCTCGCGAGAAGAGCCGTCGCCGGCCCCACCCTGACGCAGCGACGGGAACGCCGCTCATGTTCGACTAAGTTGAGTCATCACCTCCGCCCCTGTGTCACCAGACCGACAGGCTCCCTTCCAGCTCAATCGAGCTCGAACCAAGTGGAATGGTCGCCCGCGCGCTTACGAGGTGAGTCTGTTTCACGAGACGCAAGCAGCGCACGGAGTCGTGTACTGGCTTAGCAGTTGTTTCTTGAGACTTCTTTTCAGTAGCGCCATGGTCATCCAACCCCACATCCTTACAACACCCCATCCTCTTCTCTCAGGGTACACTTCCCATAAACAAGGATCCTCACTTTCGTGCAAAACCGAAAGAAAGGGGGATGTTCAAGAACCAGGAACGAGACTATTTTGAGAAATAAAGGCGCGTGCACTGGACCTATCTTTGATCAATCACATACATCAAAACCATTTTTGCCCGTTCAAATGTCTGTCCTCACTCGATTCATTACTGCCGCGTTCGTCAAACTACAGCTGGTTAGATTTCAGGATCGTCAGTTTGCTCAGCCTGATATACCTATACTATAGTGCTGTGACACATCAGCGAACCCAAACACATATAATAAATCCACAAATGAGAACGCACGGTCTGGGAAGGTGGACCCGCGAAAACCGAACACGTATGGGCGATATAAGTGGCCCCTTACGATACGGTGATCCAGGGCTTTTGCATTCGGTGTCATCCAACGCGTGTAAGTAAAAAAAAAACTCTGGCCGTTATAGGGACGTCGAAACATTAACCGAGGCTATTTAAAATCGTAAAAAAAAAAAAAAAAAAAAATTAGAAAACACGAAAGTGCGGTAATATGGCCGAGTTGCTATTACTCTGCGAAAGACGCCAGCGAAAATCGCCTCCGAAGGCATGATGTGCTATCCTCACTAGCACACGCACACGATCGCGCAAACTCACCCATGCCACAGATGCGCGGAGACAGGCTTCGGTGAGCGCAGTTCCCCGATCTTCAGATTTCATACAGCGCGTTCAAAAACGCAAGTGTCAGCATCGACACCCATAATGTCGACGTAACTTCGGACACAACGTGACGAGGGGGCTCTTAATGTAAACAATAAGCAACGTAAGAACTTCACACTAACAAAAGAGCAACAAAAAAAAAAAAAAAACATCCATTGCTTCTGGCTTATCGTTTATATCCCACGTGTTTTCCTCCTGTCTGCGGAATCATTACACTCTGAACGATCTCCTACATCTCCATCATTTCCTGTTGCAGACGACTACTCCGCCCACGCGCCACCTGCAGCCATCCTTATCACAGGCAATCTGGCAAGCGTGAGCAGACGGTCGAATCGTTACGGACTGCCTTCCGCCTCTAGGGTTATCGCAACATGCAACGATGGTGGTGGCGCCGTATGGAAATTGCCTACGCTTCTATACGGATGATCAACTTAACGATAAAGATCTTTTCTTAGCTTCCATACATCGAAAATTAATGGTTCAGGTTTAATGCCCCTCACAATTGGAATTACTTAGGCGTCTCAAACCTATAATTTGTTTCATATTCAGTTGCAGCTTGCCGACACGGGCAGAGGGAGCCAATCAAGTGTGTGTGTGTGTGTGTGGGGGGGGGGGGGGGGGGGCTTTCCCCATTATACACGTCGCTCGCATAATGTTTGCCCAGAAAAAGGGAAGGCATCGACGCAGCAGTGACGAGGGTCTTCCCACTGAGCAACATGCTTAACACGTCTCGCGTTTTCGCGTTTAACTCGCGCACTTTATGGAGCGTTTACATTCGCGAATCCGCGGGCAGATCTGCGCAGGCGACGAGCGGATTTTGGAGCCGAGTGGCGAAATGGACTCGTGACTGGCGGAAAATCTGGATATGGATCCCGGACCGATCCAGATTTTGTGCCAGCGACGAGCGAATTTCGTCCACCCAGATTTAAAAATCCGCTCGCCGCCTGTGCGGGTCTGCCCCCGACTACGCGAGTCTAAACGCGCCATTATAGTGTCCACAAGAAGCATTACCGCCCCAGCTAGTTCCGCGAAGATGCGCCGGTTCCACCCCACTAGAATTTTTATATCAACCAAAATAGTACTATTAAAAAGATGTGGATGGCGACACGTGCCACGACGGAGAGACCTGCCTCGAAATTCAAATAACCTGCACCAAAGTTTTACATTTTCACATTCTTTTTTTTTTTCTTTTTTTCGTAAAATTGCATTACGGTATTTCCACATGAGCGACATTATTGTTCACGAGAATTTAAATACTTGTCAGTGTACGCCTGCCACTGTCTCATTCAAGAACACTGTATAGTACGTGGTAAAGCAGCAATGAATGGAGAAATCCATCGCCGCTCCGGGAGGAGATGAAGGCTCACGATTGAGAGCCCGCGAAGCACGCGCGAGTTTTATCGGCACAGTGGATAAGCGCGAGTCATACACGGGGAACTTCGTATTGGGCCGGGAGAGCATTTCGCAATTCACCTCAGGCCGATACACGCAAACTCGAAGGTCATCCACCCAGAAACATGCAAACATGATGCTGCTGCCGTCTATCGCCCAATCGTTTTTCTTGCAAGTCAGCGTATCTAATTTATTTAGACGCTCTCGTAAGCGAAGAGACTCTTTGCGAAGCGGGCGTGTGTAGTAGAAGGCCGGAACTCACAAAAGTATGACATTAGACGAGGCCCAATCGAGGGAATGATAATAAAGTAGAAAGTTGGGCTAGTTGGCGAAGGGAATGATGGCGAAGACGTGCCACGAAAACCCCGACGGCGCGGTTACGCAACGCACTGTACGCGAAGCGGGAGACGCCGCTGCGAGCTCGCGACAAGTTGGAGGGATCGGCGGCCGTCCCTTTGAGTAGAGCAATCACTCCAGATGATTACGTGTCTACATTAACAAAAAAATAATAATAATAAACATTTTATTTGTGCGATTTTTCGGATTCCGTAGCAGCTATATGACAGCGAGGATGCTATGTTAATTCTAAAGATACCTATATTAGGCGGCGCACGAATATACTGCCGGCGGCGGCACGCAAAGACGACCCCGATTACAGAAATATCTGGACGACGTACGACGGCAACTCATTTTTTTTTTTAGTCATTAGCCGGTTTTTATCGACATATTTAATCCTACATTCGCAGCAAGGTGAGTTGCAATAACGCATACTTTAAGGTAATCTCTATTTTTATATTCGTCGCCCTCTCTTACGGTTATATCTAAGAACGACCCTCCGCAGGGGGATTTTCACGAATAATAAATCCAGCAAGAACAAAATAACTACCGAGTTAATGAGACGCCATGTTCGCATTATCGAGTCGGAATGGCGTCTAGATAACCGCGGTGTCTGTGCGCTGCCTTGCACTCCTCCTTCCTGCAACCGGAGAAAAAGAAAGAAAATAAAAAGGTGGCAGGAGGGCGAAGGGTCGCGGCTGTAATGTCGCCATCGCGTTGATCAAGGCTGGCGTGTGCGCGAGCTACCACCCGCGCCGGGGCCTCTAATTGCCCCGGCTTGCCAAAGGGGCCGGCCCTCGACCGGGCTCCGCAAAAACTGCGCTTCTCGGCAGTTCGCGGGGTCTAAAATAACTAGGGAATTCTCTCCCCCAAAAACAAGATTATGCAAACTGTAAATTTTTTTTTTTTTTTTTTTTTTTCTCTGTGCGCATGGATTTTATTAGGGAAATTTGAGGAGCGGAGAAGACCGACTCGATCGAAACGTGAAGGCGCCTGCCTGCCCCCGTGGGATGGTCTCCCACGGTCCTGTGAGGAGTTTTCTGGCCTAAATAAACTGAATGAAACTCGTGTCCCGTTTATTGTAACATAATCATCTGTATTTTTCGGTGTGCTATAAAACGGCCAAGCGGCCTTCTCGTTTTGATTTTGGAAACTCTGCGGAGAGGAAATAGGTCCGGTGTTATTAGATACGTGTTTTTATTATTTTTTTTTTATAATGATTAATAATAATAATTATTATTATTATTTCCAGTTTCAAAAATAAAAGGGGTCACAAGGCAGAAATTTGCAAACTTGCAGCTTGACGCGGCCCCGCCGCCATCGTAGAAAGCAGCAGAAAAAATGTCGATATTCTTCGCGTTTGTGTGCGTGTATGTTTACTTTATTGGGTTTAGATTCTTTTTAACGAAGGGAACTTGCGTCAGTGGTCTTTTATCCCTGGCCGTCAAGGCCAGGGAAAGGATGTGAAAGTGGTTAATTAGTCAGCTAACTAACAAAAGGAATATTCGCCTACTTTTTTGCCCCGCTGTTTGAGGCATAATGCACTAGGAGAACTGCCGCTCGACCCTATTATACTATACCCGTAACGTCAAATATAAATTAAAAAAAAAATAATAGTAAGTGTAGTTGGCACTTAGGGACGAGAAATGCCCCCACTCTTGTACACGGCCACAAACCGCAACTTTGAGAGTAAAGAGGGCCAGTGATGTCGCGACATCCTACCTGCGCCGGCTCTGCAACCCCCGCGTTCGCGTCGCGCAGGTGACGTCGGCAATGCGACGTATAGCGCCGAGCGGAGGCACCGACGTCATGGGCGCTCGCGTTTCGGCGCCCACGTTTTAGGGACCCGACGTCACCAAAAAGTTTGAAAAATCTCGACCATATTACGCAAAAAGTATGTCCAACTTCACGCGTTAAATGCTTGCCTTATTCTAAGGCAAAAGAAAAAATGATCCGTCTAAAACGCTCATATAAAACACACACACACACTTTTTTTTCTTTTTTTTTTTACCTACACTTGATGATTTTGTTCCTCCGTGAGGCTCGAACATTTCGATCTTCGCAAAATGAAGCATAAATAAATTTCACATAAAACAAAAAGAAAAACACACACACACAGAAAAAAACACACAAAGCGAGGCTCGAAAGTTTCTAAAAGTTTCGATCTGGAGGCCTGAGGCCGTGCTGAGGCGGATGTTGAAACAAGCTCACGTCATTAATGTTCCAAAACATATCCCGTAGTTGGGTGGTGCTTTTGGTGTACCTGCCAAACTGAGACATTTCGAACTATAAAACAAATACACCAAGCTGTAGAGCGGGCGTGTTGTTATAAAACGGAATCTCGAACGAGCCGACTATGTTTTCAACTTCGAGTTATCATCCATCTTGCAACCAAGTAGTCATCATGCTGTATTTATCTAGTACCACGAGAAGGCGCCGCCCCGGATATAACTGGATACATGCGTATCTTCCAAAGTGCACATCAAGTAACAGATTCACAGCTCTACTGAACGAACATTCTTGAGCGAGATAAAAAAAAGTAAAAAGAACTATCCTACCACGCATTTATCGTTTTCTATCTACTCCACGCCCATCCCGCACCCTTACTTCGCGGAGCGAGTGCGAATAAAGCGCGAAACACATGTACGACGAAACCATCCGATCCGACGTGCGGACTGCCGGAATGACTTTGGGGGGAGAGGGTGTTCGTAGTATCGGAGAGGGTTGGAAACCCTCGCCTCCGACCGTCGTATTGCGCGGTCGGACGTCGGATCGGATGGTTTCGTCGTACATGTGTTTCGCGCTTAAGTCGCGCATTCCACCGACAGTGGCTTATAAACATTCATATTATTCTGTCTTCACGGTTTCTCATTTGTATCTAGCTAAATTCTGCGACTGACCAAAGGTGGCACACGAGGTGCAGAAAGAAAGAATGAAAGAAAGAGGCGTTCAAGAAAATCCGTATTCGTATTTCGGCCAGAAAACAACGTCGGCTGCGTCGTACAAAAGGGAGGTGCGGAATCAAACTTCGTTGCCTCCTTTACCTTTTCGGACGACACACGGCTACGATAACAAAAGCCCAACAGAAAGCAAGAAGGTCATTTTACGATGTAAACAGTCAAACGAACGAGGTACAGAATCTCCTCGTGGAAGTCACCAACGTAGTGATATCCGTTCTACTAAAATATCTAATTTATTAAACTGATTAATGACATAGCCAAATTGGCAGCTAACAAACTTTGCGTCTGCTCCGGCCACTGGTCCCATGGTCGTCTCGCCTAAGGCAGGAAAGTCCGTGGTCTTGTGTGCGTCCTCCTCGCCCGGTAGCTCCTCGCAGCGGCGCATCGCTCAGTTGGCCGAAGAGAGAGCGGTAGTCCCAAATGGCAGGTCGGGTATCGGCCCGCGCGCGGTCTTGTTGGTGGAGAGGAACCCGGCTACCGCTACGGCTGTCAGCCGTACCACCCCATCCTCATTCAAAGTTCAGTCGTGGACGATGACGCCATTATCAGTGAAGATTGTGCAAGCAGGTATGCAAATGACGGTCGACAACTCGGGAATCTGGACCGTTCAAGACTCGGGAAACCGAATGCAGACGATTAATCTGACTACTGCGGTCATTTACATCAAGTTATTTCTTTTCCCTCGTCTTTCTCTCCCTCCCTAAAAAGACACGTACGAAAACCACAGTGTTGACGTCGCGGTAACTGTAATCTCACGCATCCGTCTAAAAACGGTTCAATAATATTAATAATAATAAAAATTTTCCCACTGCCGTAACCACTACCCTTTACGCACACAAGCAGATTGCCCCGAAAACAAAAACAGAGCGGAGCGGCACGCCCGTATAGCACGGTCGAGTCAAGAGTGTTCGGAGCGCGATCGCGGCAACGCACTCGTTCGTTCATCTACGCAACGCATCCAGCCGACGTCGCCACTACGGCGTCGGCAGCAGTGGTAGACAGGCCTTCGTTCCGTTCAGTCCCCCGGAAACCCGACGAGCCGCTGCACGCGCGCACGCGGGCGTGGTACGCCGCGACGCGAGACTGCACGACGACAAGCGCACGTCAGGCAACGGCTCTCGAGGCCTCTCGATGGGACGATAAGAGACGAGCACGCTCGCGAGTGAGAGCCCACCGAAAACCACGAAAACGCTCGTCGAGCCTCCATAGGGTTACTACGTTCGCCCGAGTCCGAGAATAACACCGGAATAGGGGTGGTCCCCCCAAGCCGCGGAAAGCGAACGTGAGAGCAGCGCCCCGCTAGGTAAAAGAGGAGCAAAGGCGGTATTTCGTGGTAATCAGGAACACGGCGCCCGAGTGATGACCTGCCCCGCAAGTGCCCTGGATTTCGGGTCATGCGCCGCTAAAACAACCTGAGCTACTATATATAAGCTGCACGGATGTTCCCTGGGGAATATGGGATCCGCTCTTTTTCTGTTCTGCTGTATATATTTATATATATATGAACGACTATGTGCAGATGAATGAACCGTACTTAATCCAATGAATTAAAGAATCCAAGTTTTCAGGAACCCGCCGAAAGCCAAAAATTGGCGGAGCCAGGATTTGAACTCTGGGCCTCCCAATGTCCGGTCGGGTGTGCTAACCACTACACCACTCCACCTTGGCTTTCTGGCGTTTCCTACCTGTCTTATTAATGCACAAGAAACGAAATGTATCCAATCGGAGGTGTTCTGGAACCACACGCCGCCGCGTGGAACGCGGTACGACGCTTAGTGTCACGTGGTACGTGCTCAGACGTGACACTAAGCGTCGTACCGCGTTCCACGCGGCGGCGTGTGTTTCCAGAACACCTCCGATTGGATACATTTCGTTTCTTGTGCATTAATAAGACAGGTAGGAAACGCCAGAAAGCCAAGGTGGAGTGGTGTAGTGGTTAGCACACCCGACCGGACATTGGGAGGCCCAGAGTTCAAATCCTGGCTCCGCCAATTTTTGGCTTTCGGCGGGTTCCTGAAAACTTGGATTCTTTAATTCATTGGATTAAGTACGGTTCATTCATCTGCACATAGTCGTTCATATCCTCCTCGGAGACCACGTACGATGACGTGAAGTGCCCGTGTTGTATATTTATATATATATATATACATCGCAGATCGAGCACGGGTTCTTTCGTAAGGTCGAACAGCTCGTTATTGCAAGAACCCGGCCGGCCAGAAGCTGGGGTAAAGAACGAAACACATGTACGACGAAACCTTCCGATCCGACGTGCGGACTGCCGGAATGACCTTGGCGGGAGAGGGTGTTCGTAGCATAGGAGAGCGTTGAAAACCCTCGCCTCCGACCGTCGTATTGCGCGGTCGGACGTCGGATCGGACGGTTTCGTCGTACATGTGTTTCGCGCTTAACGGTGATGCCGAGGGAGATCCGTTCTGGGAAAAGACGTGAAAAGGCTGCGATGTGTGGTTGAGGCGACCGGGTGACATTTCCTTGGCGTCGGAATGTTGATACCGCTTGAATTTGAAGGAGATCGGTACAAGTAGCCTCTTGGCGAGGGTATATCTGCGACCGGCCATTTGGGCCCTTTGCTACACGGCGTTATCCCGGGATCCCTTGGTTCCGTTTGGCCCTGCCATGTGGCATAGGGGCTGTGGTGTACTTCTATTGCAACTTCAAGGTGGGATTTAATTGCTCTCACATTAAGAGTATTCTGAAGGTATTCCAAATTTTCTTCTTGTTTCTTTTTTTTTTTTTTCTTCTTTTTTCGCCCCTATATATTTAGTACTCAAAATTATATATAGCCTTCCCATCATACTCGTTCTCACTTCAAGAACACCAACTAATAAATTTTGGCCTTTTGCCAGAGCGTTACAAATCCCCCCCCCCCCCCCCCCCCCCCTTTTATGCGGTGAATTAAGATACCTGTACCTGCATTAAAAAAATAATTGTTATTTTATCAGCACGTACACATTTGAAGCGAAAAAACATCGTGCTCTTCTACGATAACCAATCAACGTAACGACGACTTCGCGCGGCTTATGAAGTATCCACAAAAGCATAAGCTTCTTTTTTTTTTCTTTTTTTTATAAAGATTTGTGTTTTTTGTTTTTTTTTAAACTAAGTCTGGTCATTGCAAATATAGCAAAAACATCAAGTTTGTAACATTTTTTTTTATCACAGATCAGTGTCGGTAACTGGCAACGAAAAAAAACAGGTCTGCCAACACGCGACACCACTAAAACACAGCCAGGTCACCAACAAAACGTTTTTTCTCGTGTTTGCGAATAGTGCTGCCTGTTCCACCGGCGGGACAGCTTCTACAAAACACAACGTCAACCACCACCATACAAAATAATAATAATAATAAAATAAAATAAGGAAGGGGAGCGATGCAGCTGGTTTATCATTCCAAACTGCTTTCCTCGGTCCTTCACCTTCTAATTTCACATTCTCTGTTCCAGCTACACATAGTTTTCTCCCGAGAGAAAGTTCCATCGCCCCCAAAACGTGTTTCGAATATGTGTCAACAAGCAAAAGCCCGATACATCATACCGACAATCCCCACCTTAATTCCTCGAATCGGGTCGCATCGAGAAATCGGCGACTAAACGACGACAGGCCTCGTTTTTCTGCCCCTCAAAAAAACCTCCCGCCGAGCGCTGGATAGTGACAAACAAGGGCGTCGTTCGCAATTGATTCGCGTCTGGCGACGACGACATTTCGAGACGCCGTCGTGGAAAAAAACAAAAATAACTAAAAAACCGACACGCAAAAAACACCGAGCGCAAGATCTAACCAGGCAACGGTGGGGCAGGCAAACGCGGAAGAGGACGCTCGGTTCCCACATGGAGCGAACAGAAGACCAGCCTCGTAGTATTAAAGAGAGCGCCGTCGGCGTCGCAACGACGCCGTCTTGACAACCGTGGCCAAAATGACCCGTAATTGTTATAAAGTGTCGCCAACGTCGGAGAAAATAGCGGCCTATAACTTGTTTTATTTCATTGTTTTCTTCTTTTTGCGCCTATCTTAGATGACGCCGTGTCACCAATTTGGAATCGGCCCCAGCTGACGATCGTTGCAGAGCCTGGAAAGCGTGCCGCAAGCCTCGAACAATTTTTTTTTTTTTTACCGGCACGAGACTCTCGATGCGTCCTCAAAAAGATCGATAGAAACAACCGGGAAAAACATTTTGCCGTTTCTTTTTCGACGAAATAATTAAAATAAGCCGCATGGAAACTCTTCCATGTCTTACAATCTACGGCAGTGTAGCACTCAACAACAAGTAGCGCAAGATGGCAAGCCTGGTTCGTAACTATACCTATACTGGTTTCTACCTCCAAAAACAAAATAAATAATTATAAGAAAAAAAAAAAAGATCGGCTTTTCGCACAGCGTTATTAAAGGTTTCCCCATTTATGTGACACGTATTAAGGAATCTCTATGCGTGCACTGAAGGCCGGTTATTTGCTGCTTCATCGAAACGTAGCACACATTTCAAACGTATAAAACGTTTCTCTCTCTATCATACATAGGTAAATTACATTCAAAATGTAATTTAATGACAATTACAATTATTTTGCCCCAAAAGTAGTTAAACTACAATTGCAATTACTACTACGCGAATGTAATTCATTACAATTACAAATTATTTTTTAAAAAGTAAAGCAATTACTTTACCATTACTTATTTCTGAGAGCTACCCACCAGCGGCAATGTAACTATAAACGAGTTATATGGCCGCTGTATAAATGTCACCTATTGTACTTTTCTTTTATTAAATTTGTTAAATGAATTATAGAACTTAACAGTTCGGAGTAATAAACTCCTGCATTCTTATATTCGCAATAAAAATAAATTTGTACTATACTTTTACTTTATTTTAGAACAAGCTCTTGACAGTATAAAACCGCGGTTTGTAAAGTTTTGGAACCTCGTCCAATCAGGTTGAGAAACGGTTGAAAGGGAGGGGTTGGAGCAAACAGTAAATAATGAAAATTTATGCGGAAAGGTAGTCGAAGTTCGGGAGAGGGAAGAGCGGTGTAGCAACAACGGTTGGAAGTAAGCTGGGGTGAGTCGTGTTAACGAGACCTGCTGCTTCTTCGCCTCGATGTTAGAGCAGCACAACTTACTCTAAGTGGTACCAACAGACAAGCTAGAGTAGAGGGACGCGAAGAACTCGTAAAGAAAAGAGAATAATTTCATGGACAATACCGTATTTACTCGAGTATTAGCCGCACTGTCTGTGAAGAAAGCCTGAGGGTTCGCTTTTCCTCGGAACACGCGGATCGCCAATCACCGCGATCGACAGCATGATTCTAGCGGTTTACACGACAGAGAGAACGCCTTCGCGCAGATACCATCCCTGAAGATTGCATTTGTATGGAGAATCGTGTTCGCGATGTAGTTATTCGCTGTGATTGTAATGTAATATAATGTAATGTAATGTAAATATGTAAGTGAATATGCTAGCGACGAAGACGCGTAAGGAGAACCTCGAACCTTTCGCCTCGACCGGATGATGTGATCGGAGGCCTACCAGCTCGACTTCGAACCCCAATGCCCCCTGCGGGGAATGAGAAACAAGAGAGACCCCTAGGGAACACGAGCAACAGGAAGCAAACGAGATGAAGAGACAGATTTCAACTGCTATCCGAACGAAAACCGACGCGAATGTAGCCCTCATTTATAAAATTATTTCTCAAATGTTTCATTACATCGTTTTACAGTTGACAAAACCCTTCACTCCGTTCTGTCCCAGCCTCTCCTTCCCATTCCTCCTTTCCCTCTTTTGAGCAGGTTGGGATACACTCTCTCCGCTGTCGCTCTGTCGCTTAGGCTGTACTGCCGTCCCCGTGATCAGGGGAGAAAAAGTGCCGACGCCGTAAAATGTTGCAAAGTAATTGTAATTCTGTCTGAAATGTTGCAATTACTGACGCTAGAAAGTAATTAGATAACAATTACAATTCCTTTTAGCTTAAAGTAAAGTTTTGCTCGCGCGAGTTTTTAGTCTACAGTTTTACTTTGTTTTTGGCGTTCTTCGGGGGTTCACTCGTCTTTACGGCACGGCTCATGGCCCCTGCCGGGGTCGGGGGACCCCAAATGGGGGAGAACGTGAACGCTGTAACGCTACACTTAGTTTACAGAACCCCGCGTTGGAAACGTTTTGTCTTGTGCATGTTTGCATTTGGGCTCTCTACTTCGGAGGTGGTTTTGCGCTGTGTATGTGTAACTTCTCTGTCTACGTACGTATGTGCTTTCTGTTGTTTATGGCTGCTGTTGTGAGCTTCGTTTGGAATGTGCTCTGTCTCGTATATGCGCTTGTTTTCGGAATGTTCGTATCTGCTTTAGGCTCCGAGCCTTTGATTGGCTCTAAGAAAACCCCTCTTGATTGGTCTTTCCAAAACTTTCTGATTGGTGGACTGGAGGAGCCCAGAATGCTGCTGAACTCAATATAAGCGGCCACCGAAGGGCCGTAAGGCACTTGGCTCCCGGATACCATGCCTTGGACATCTCCCTGCCTCTGGAAACCAACCTGCACGTCCGACCCCCCTTCGGCTGTGGAGCCGTCCGCCCGCTAGCTCGCAAACTTGGTCCCCCTTACGGCTGTGGAGGAGTTCGGCTCGCCCGCCTTCGTGTGGAACTGTGTTTGTCGAGTTTGGCTGTGGTCGGGGCCCCCGCTGAGGGTGTGTGTGGTCAGGGAGGACGGCAGGGAAAGTTTCCTTGGGTTATAATTATCCCCCCCCCCCCCCCCAAAGTCTAATTTCTTATGTGTGTATTTTAATGTTTAACTTATGCCAGTTGCTCAATAAATCTTCATTTGGACTTATCGAACAAAGTCTACAAAGGCCCCCTTCTTATGTGACAGTATGTTCCTTCGGGTGCCAACGAGTAGAGAAGATTCCAACGCCAATAGCACGCGAAAAGAAAGAGCGGTCTTTTGTCCACTACTTTGGTGTCTGCGTTTTTTTTTTTTTTTTTTCTATTTGCGTTTTGATTTTTTTTAAATATGCACGCTATTGTGGCCAGCTAGCGATGCTCAATAGCATAAGGACAATCGCCAACTCAAGTCTCAACATGACTGCCACCATCGTTTATCGTTTATTCGCGTATAGAGGAACGAATAGTCTATCGACATGACAGGGAACCACTTTCGGCGAGCATGATCATCTACCCGCTCCGTCAGCGTCGTAGTCAATATATTTACGACGCAAGCATTAAAAGGAACGGGGGAACCAGTCGGGTCTTGGAAGGAGGTGAGATGAATTGTAACCACTTTTAGGTATGCCATGTTTGTATAGACTCTTTGCAGCAGCTGTGCATGGGCGCCGCCATAACTGGCCTTCAGTTTTTGCTCCCTCTTATTCTGTTCGCTTCACTTCATCATTACCACAGCAGGACAGGTTATTGCCATTTTAGATGCTACTGTGTTCTTGTGCCCAACATAGGCCCTTGTGAAGACCCGTCAACGCCCGCTTCAGTGGCTGGGCATCTCGGTAAGACAAGAGAAGGGCGGCTATGGCGGCTCAATCTGGCGCGTGTGTAAAGCGTCTATATAGGGGTTATTACCAAGGAAAGCTGGCAGCTGCTGGCTGCTCCAGTCAATCTTTCTCGACCTCCTATCACATCCTAGGGATTTCGACATCGTGTTTTGACACGCAGCTGGAAGTGTTCCGGCTGCGTGTCCAGCAAAGTTTCAGCAACGAACTTTGCACAGCGACGCGCTCGCTTTGCGTGTCGCTGCACCCGTTTTTAACGCCAGACCCAATGGAGGGGAAAAAAAAAAAAGACAAATTTCGTTTGTTGGCCCGTGTGCAGCAGGATAGTGGTTATTTGCCCTGCGCGCAAAGCGAACGATTAATCCATGTCGGAACTCGGATCAGATACTATACCAGTCAGCTGCTCTTTAATTGTGCATAAACTATCTTAGGTGCATTCCTAAGTAATCTTTGAGCAGTCATTAAATCCCGCCGTCATCCACACATATTTTTCATTGCCTTTCCTTCACTCCACAGCGAGGCAAGGTATTCGGAAATTAGGGCAATAACGACTTTGAATGTCCGACTACATCGTTAGACCGTCGCTAAACGGTTACGCATAATGCGACTGCCAACTGGCGAAGTCAGAAACGTAAACTTAATCTGTGACTGGAGGAACAAACCAAAAATGTACAAGAAATCCTTGTCGGTTGGCTGGACAGTTTGCCTGCCCCGAGCTGACTACGAATACATAGAGCCTCGGTCGGGTTGGATACGAAACGGACGAGGGACGCACGGGAGACAGACGACCGTTTTGTGTGTCACGCAGCCTACGTGACAAATGGCGGAGCTGGTCACGGAACCAAGGTTCGCGCATGCGTGCACGGTAGCGCGGCGATTCCGCTCACGCGACCGCGACGCTCTGACGAACGCGTACACACACACTCCGACAGCGGGGGACGCAGAAGGGACACGGCCTCCGCGCGCTTGTCAAAGCAGCCGGCGGACAAAAGAGCGCCGAAAAGCGCGACCAAGGCCGCTGTGAGCGGCAGCGCCGACGTCTCGACAAGCCTCAGCTAAGCCTCGGACAGAGACAGGCGGATGCACGCGACACGGAGACAACCACAGCGACAACTTGGACAAACTTACCGTCACTCATCCGTCGGATACTGCTACCACCGATGTGGGGCGTGGACCGGATCACTTAGTGGTTTGTATTACGAACTTGGCCGTTTTGTAGACGTTCGCCAGATCATACAGCGCACGCGACAGCCGGTTTCGGCCTTCAGTAGATTGTTCGGATACCCCCGATAACGACGCAGTAGTCTCGGAAAGGCCATGCAGCAGCATGAATATTTGTGCAGCCCATGTAACAGTTCAACCAAGAAGCGTTCCACGTCATCACGCCCCGGAAAAACCAGACTCGAGTGATGACGAGGCACAGTAGACTGCATCGTCCACATATACGTACTGCTCACTTCGAGGTTGCCGGATTCTCGGTTTGTTCTCCGCCGGCAGCGCTTCTCAACGAGAGCAGCCTTTTTTTGTCGGCTACGCGCGCGGTAATCCGAAGTTGGAAATCGGAGCGGAAGAATACCCCGTGCATGGGCCAAAGGATAGAGACGAGGCCGACCGTGGAACCACAAAGGGGTATAATAGCACGAGAATGATCCAGAGAATTCATCGCTAAACGTCGCTTGACCTTGTAAAACGTATGATTAAAACAAAGTGATGGTTGCATGTTTAGGGAGCCTAGAGGTAGCTACGCCTCAATGGGTGACCTGTTTCTTAGCTGCTAGTGCGGTGCAACCGCTAACCTGGAGTCTTCAACGTGCACCAAGCAGTAGCGATTACACGAACACGTGCCGGTACGATACTCATCCACGTCGAAACGGGAAGAGGGTGGGGATCGAACCCAGGAGATTCTGCAGCGCAACCTTTCGCTACACGCTCCAAGCTGAGACGCGTTAGCTCACTCGGCCACGATACCCCTACGTGCGATCGAAGCGACTGCAGCTTCACTTAAATATGGTGACCCGTATACTTTGCTTTTTTTGCCCGTAAATTTGTCCCTTATGAAGGATTGAGGAGCAAAGTCGTTAGAGCTAGTAACCCCCGAAAAGAATTACAAGCTTTTCGTCCCGTAGCGCAGGAAATGCACATAAATTAGATGGTTATGAGCGCACATTAGCAAGTCCGTTCTTACTTCCTCATGCGACAAGTGTTGTAACCCATATCATCTTT
Source organism: Ixodes scapularis (assembly GCF_016920785.2). Lineage (NCBI taxonomy): Eukaryota > Metazoa > Arthropoda > Arachnida > Ixodida > Ixodidae > Ixodes > Ixodes scapularis. The sequence goes on along the minus strand of NW_024609835.1, from coordinate 61,584,709 downwards.
CCTTACTCATCAATGTATTTCTTTTTTTCTTTCATATAATCTATTATGATAATCCTACACAAGAGATAAGATGTTTTTCTGTCTAGCCCCTATATTTTCTTTCAAAGCCGCCATTCCTGACTGCAATACAAAGTCGTCATTCAAATAGAGCCGCCTTCCCACATTTCTAGTGGCCATATCTCATCAATCGATTCGTTTAAAGAAGCCGTAACTGACAATTTTTTACAATGACAACCTCCAATGCTCATATTTTAAATACCAAATTTGTATTACTTTTTTTTTTTTTAAGAACATTACAACGTAATGCTTTAATGTCCTGAGATAAATAAGCATAAATAAGCAAACTAATCTACTTTTTCGTACTGTACTTCGATGTTTGATGATTCATTCAGAGTATTACTTCGTTAGCTCGAGAATATAACCTGTAAGAGGGTCGTCTCAACTGCTTACTTTTTTTAACCGACATCCCAGACATGTCCTATCAAAAACCTACAATAATCATTCTCTTCTTCTTCCTCCTTCTTTTTCTCTCTCTCTCTCTCTCTTCCCCCCCCCCCCCCCCCTTTGCTGCCCCCCAACGAATTAAGAAACTAAAAAGAGCACAGTTTTGCCGAAACATGACGTATAGTCTTTCTTTTATTTTTGCATTTCCTTCGTTTGCTATGACTAAACTAAACAGTACAGGCAGAACCCCAACACCTGTGTCCCATCCTATTCCACTCGGTCCCACGGGGCATGCGTAGGAGAGAGTTGTAGTATACACAACAGGATAGCTGACTTTCGTGTTCCACGTTTTGTCATCCGTGAACGAAAGAGCATCAACGTTCTTCCTGGTAACTCGCCGCATGAAGTCGAAATCGTGCCATGACCACGACATTAGGCAGTTTACGTAGATCGTTCCGAAGCGTCCGATAACGATACCCGATACTTCACCGACGCCTTTACGCATGCATCGTAAACCGTTATCGGGTATCGTTGTAGGAGGTACGTAACGGAACGATATACTAGAACTGTCTACTGCAGTGCCAGATGCACGTGTGGCGGATGACCCAAATGGGGATAATAAAATAGATGGAATGAGTAGAAAGGAAAACCCTTCAAACCTGCATCGTCTCGGCTGCAACCGCGAACGGAAAAAAAACACAGCCACAAACGAAGGGAAAGAAATATCGGGCCCGCAGCTGCTGAGTCCAATTTCCCCCATCCATCCTACATCGGCCTCTTAATCCTGAATTTCGGAGAAAAGAGCCAGTCATAAACGGACGCCACGATCACTATATATATAGGCCCCAATTTGAGGAAAGCAGAAAGTTTTCCGAATAGGTTGCCGAACCTATCTGAAAAAATAAATACAAAAAAAAAGCAAAGCAAGTGATGTGAAAAAATGCATTATTAATAAAGACGATAATGACCTTATTCGTATTCGTTCTCACTTCAGAAGTCGTTCATCGATTAAAGAAAGACGCCGATTTGCTGTAGAGGAAATGATTTCAAAGCGTATGCATGTGTACTTAGTCCCAGTTTTCCAGCCTAAACCCAAAACGAAGTCGAGTTGAGCGTCGATCGGGATATTTTTATCCGCGGCGAAGGGGTCAGGTATAGGTCCCGCAACTATATTCAAAACACGGTGAAACCTTCAGAAACGCGACTGGATTAATTGCTTTTTTCGTGCATTCTTTCTTGCCATCTATTTCCACCAGTCACCTAGTTGTGTTGGGGATTTGTGCTCGTCCTTTGTCCCCATTCTCCTTCTCGAGGGATTATTACCGTTATTCTCGTCCAGCTCGCTTGCACCTTTACATTACTTGCATTTTTTAACGGAGCTTTTTATTACGGACATTGGTCCGTCCGTCCGTGCATTTCCCCGCTAAATTTAGCGGGGAAATTAACGTCACGTGACCTATACACCCGTTCAGTTTACCCACTAGATTTAGCGGGAAAATGACGTCATGGGACCTAAACACTGGTTCAGTCTCCCCGTTCTAAATTTAGGGAAAAAAACACGACAAGTTCTCCTTCCCTCCCCTAAACGACTATATAATGAATTCTAAACGATTTTAGGCGATCGCGCCCCAAATACTACTGAACTTAAAAATAATAACCGCTAACATTTTTTTTTTTTTTTTTTTTTTTTTTTTTAGAAGTGCAATTGTTTGGCGACGGCGGTCCGCGTTGGTTGCTCACCGGGGCATGTTCTTGATGCGGATGCTGGCCGGCGACACAGTCGGGTTCTGGGCACGAAGGTTCTCCATGCCGTCCGTCACCGAGCAGATGCCTCCCTGCGGAAGAATGGCGAGGGTCACACGCGGCTCAAGACGCGCTGCCAACACAAACGACGTCCGTAGACGACAAACACCATGACACCTTGTTGTTGTTTTCTCCCTTTTTCGTTTTCGTAATTCCTTTTCTTTTAAGTTTTCGACGACACGAGATTGAAGACTGAAAAGCCATGGGCATGTTTACTTTCTGCTTTCTCTCTCTCAGCCACGCGTCCCCGTCAGCACGATTGGTTCATTGACTGATTAGCCAATTTATGGGAAGGGGAATCGCCCATTTCCTATTTCTTCAATACACCATAAAATAAAATAAATGGAGAACTTGGCTCGTATTATTTGAGACAGAGTAGAACGAGAGCCAAACAACCATTCACTTCAACATTTTAAACGCATTGTCCCTTAGAGGACTGGCCGCCAGTATTAATTCACCCACTTTTCGTTCCACAAATGTCGACGGCTTAAAAAGAAATTGGCGTGCGCATGTTCATACAGCCGGAAGTTAGCCTGCCTCAGTGTGCGTCTGGTGTCTCAGCTGTAGATGGGCAATTTAGCCAGTGCAGTACAAGCGCTAGCCTGGGGTCTTTAACGTGCACCACGCAGTAGTGATACACGACCGCACGCCGGTACGATGCTCATCCAGATCGAAAAGGGGCAGGGGTGGGGATTAAACCCAGGATTTCTGGGTACTGCACCGCGAGCTTTCCCTCCACGTACTCCGAGCTAGAGTCACTGTAAGTTGCCAGAGTACCGCATTCCATAGCGTCCGCTGTTACTGTTCAATTTTTGCTTTGATCGGCCATTTTGGCGCCGCGATTTATCGCCAAGGTTAGGCAACACCACCTAAACAGAAGGCCTCCGCATGGTCTCCTCTCCCTCTACGAAACGTCATCAGAGTCGGATCGCGCTAACTCGGCTACCGGACCCGAGCCCGACCTTCGGGGCGCTGATTGGACCCGAGACACAGCCGAACACTGACACAGCACTCGTGCCCAATCTCACGCCTCGATCGATCGGGCTGTGATGACGCGTGCAGAGGCCTTCTGTATAAAAACAGTATTAATGGAAAAAGTACTTGTTGTTGGGCTATTATAGTTGGTGATGAACGTTTTGAACCGTCGTTAAGAGCGCTAAAAAGACGAACACAAGAGAGAAGACAAGCACGGGCGCTACTCACAACTGTATTGAAGAATACAAAAGTACTTATATATATATATATATATTTTTTTTTTTTTTTTTTCACAGCGGAGGTGTTAAGGGCTAGTTTCCCCAGGATCGTTTCCGCCAGTAAACAAATGTGGACAAAACACTCTGGACAGCTACCGCCATCAATGAGCGACGGCGGTAACCAGACAACCGGCTTGCCGGTTGTCTGGTTGCCACCGTCGCTTATAGATGGCGGCAACCTTTCGAGCCTTTCCACTCTGGCTTGCCGGCTTGCGGCCGGCCATTACTTCATTCCCACCATAGTAAAGCTTCGGTGATCTTCCTTAACCAAAGTAAAAAAAAAAAAATTTTTTTTGTTAATACATTTGTGAGTGGTGCTCGTGTTTGTCTTCTCTTTTAAGTTCGTTTCTTTTCTTTCTTTCTTTTTCGGGTTTAGCCATGGTTTAAAATATTAATTGTGCCACAAAACCTTGTAAACTTTTATGAATACATCACGCTCCTGACATTCTGTACTAATCTCCAATAAAATATCATACAAAAAAAACTTTTTACGTTTGTTTTTACGTAAAAAAATACTTTCTAAACGATCATGCTGACCAGAGTAAAGAAAAAAATATTGAGACCCTCATTTGGCGCCTGGAAGTTCCGATACTCTGGGAAGATTCAGTGACTCTAGTGTGCGCTAGTTCACTCGGCCACCGTAAGGCCACCGATCCCCCACAACGGCTTTCGTGGATTTTCAAAAAACCAAGAGGTAATAAAATTCGTCCTGTTAAGGCTTTCAACTACATTTTATTGAACGAAAACGAAAGGACTGTGCTTCCAACGTGGCGTTTACGCAAAATTATTTGGGCTTGATTTTGGATAAAGCAAATTTCAAAAAAATTATTTGATTGCACACTGATAAAAAAAGGCAACTAAGAATTATTACGCTACTGCAATCGATTGAAAGTTCCATGTTTAGTTTTCCATATTCGGCTATTCGAATATTAAAATATTATCGTTTCTACAAAATACACAAAAAAAAAAACGGAAGGGTTTATTGAGGCCTTAAAGAACGGCTTAAAAACGGCTATCTCCCAGAGTTATGGATTACCAGAGACTGGCGAGGATTCATCTTAGGGAACAATGATCGAGCAAAACGAAGCTATATGCTCCTGTCGTGAAGCGGCGTCGAACTGAAACGAAGGATGGCAACACCGACCGAAAACAAGGCTGTATGACATGCTTGGGAAGAAAAGACCTATGGCTCCATGTTAGGCGTTCAGTTACGAAGGATCCTCTACGAGCTTGTTATTTGTGATAGCGACTGGTCCAGGCTTGTCTCCTACGACTTAGCACCGGACCATAGAAAGTGGCACACACATTCGGTCCTTCAATTTCGAAGTTCTAAAAAACTGCCGGAGGCACCGCCATATTACTCCAGTGATTTTCGTAACACGTTTAGTTTTACTGATTAGGCGCTCAGATCGCGTTCCTTCCACTAACTAGAACAGACCATTCTGAAAATATAAGACTATACGCCTCGCAAGTGGGCTCATTTTCGTCTTCTGCGCATGAAAAAGGAAGTAGCGGTGACGTCAGAACGCCGAGCCCTGAATGGCTGATCGCGACCCCCTATCGAGCGTCGTCTGCTCCTTTGCAACGTGGTCTGCTCGCAACGTCGTCTGCGTCTGGCTCACCTTTCCTGCGACTTTCGGAGTGAACTCGACTTCGCCTTTAAGAGAGGGCAGACGAAATAACTCGAGCGGTACGTTGTTTTTGTCTAAAAACTAACAGACGCGCATCAAGGAGGGAAGTCAAAGGACTCACTGGCGAAGTGTCCCGGGGCGCCGAGGTTTGTTTGCTTAGAACCGAGAGGTGAGCGTGTTAGTGTCCGCAAGTTCCCTCCCAAATACTTTTTCCCTCCATTCCGGTGCGGCGAGGACCCTCACTCTTTAACGGCGTCGGCAAGTTGGTGCAGTTAACGTCGTCTGCTTTACGTCTGGCAGTGAAAGCGATGGCTGCTTTACCTTTCCTGCGTCTGTCGGAGATTCACTGCTTTTTCACCGGCGAGAGTCACCGTTGCCTCGGGAAGCAAGGAGATAACAAGAGGAAGAGATTGACCTCTTAATCTAAAATTGAGGACAGCGATCAAAGTATAATACGGGAAGGGTTCAGAAGGGTCGCGCGGGCATATTCCATTCAGCACGCCAGCCGGTCGTGGGCAGACGGTCGCCGAGTCGCGGAGTGGCTGCTAGGCCTAACTGCCCAGCTAGTTTGGTCGCGTTCGGTGGAATCGTGGCCGTTGGAGCTTTTCCCGGGTGTTTGTGGATCCAGCGTTCTTGTTCGTCGTGGTCTGTTTCAAGTAATTTTTATTTTTTTCTTGCTGCTTGAAGTCGGGACGCGTGAGAAGCGCAGGTAGAAAAACAAACGTCCGTGGGTCGTCGCGATCGCGACGCTGTCGGCCATGCTGATTTGATCGTAAGAAGCTTCGGAGCTGCCGTAGGATTTCGTCGTAACCTGCGCAAAACTTACGAAAATTTCGTTTCGTGAATACGAATTTGTTCTTAAGTTTTGTCTTACGCACATTCTTGGCGTAAGATCGTTTCGTGAATCTGACCTCTGCACTTCCGAAAGTCGCAGGAAAGGTAAGACAGACGCAGACGGCGTTGCGAGCAGACGACGCTGCAAAGGAGCAGACGACGCTCAGATAGGGGGTCGCGATCAGCCAATCAGGGCTCGGCGTTCTGACGTCACCGCTACCCCCTGCGCAAGAAGCAGACGAACTTGCCCTCCGCATACTTCGTTTAATTTAGGTCCGAGCGCGGCCGATGTTATGAGCCGAAAGGCCAATCAAACAGCGGAAAAAGCACAACGTCATGGCGTGCTCTCTGCTCTTGATAGGACTAGCAGGCGGAGGAGCACGCACAAAGAGAAGGCGAATACCGGCTGGTCCTATCAACTGCAGAGAGCACGCCATGACGCTGCGCTTTTTGCGCTGTTTGATTGGTCTTTCGGCTCATAACATCGGCCACACTCGGACCGAAGCTGAAACGAAGTATAGCTGATCCTAACTGCTACAAAGACGTTCATAGACGAGGTCACATTTGTGGTAAGAGCCTGACTTGAAACCGTTAGTAACACACGAGTGACGCTACCGAGGTATAAAATTCGAAGTAAAGCTAAAACAGCGCGTAAACTAAAAAAGAAAAAAAGAAAAACACACACACACAGAAAAAAAACATGGGCATAGCATATTAACAGAAAGAGATAAAAAGAGTTCAAACCAGAGCTGCCTTCGCCGGCTAGTCGACTCAAGATTTGCTTACATCGCTCTTCCTTCAACACGATACACCGACGTGGGGCGACCGCTACACTGTCTAGGAGACGGTGATTTCTCTTTTCATTTTCTTTTTCAGGTCTCGTTTGACTTGGAAGCAGCTGGGAGGCGTCCTCTCAAGGGTGTACGTGCCTTTCTTAGCAACCAGAGACGAGCTGCACCGATAACGAAGCCCAATTGCGAAATCAAATATCGGTGACCAACATAACAGACCGAGTCAGCCTATGGGGCAACACTGTGACGCGGACGCAATTAGTCGTTCACAGGGTGAAATCTCTTAAACTGTACGTGGCTTTGGCCTTTCTAAGAATCCAAACCGAGCAGTAATCAAATAAACATCGATTAGAGGTTTGTTTTATACTTCTTCTAAATATATTCCAACCGTGACCCGATAAATTTATACCAGTTGTTTGCGATCGAGATGTTGAAGACCTTTTGGAATTTCGGTAGGGGAGAATAAATTGACTTCCACCTAAATGAAACTCAACTCGTGGCGTGGCCTAAATCTTCTCCGCCTTCGGGATTTCCCCTAAAATCATTACATCTAATCATTAACGCCTGATCTCACCGTGGCGGTGGTTACCATCAAGACCAGTGGCAGCTTGTAACGTCCGTTTGCTCTACTGACGGCTAGCCCCTGGTTTGCTCAGTTGAAAGTGCGCTCCGTTGGCCTTGGAGGGGTCCCGGGATCGAATCCCGGACCGGGCGGATTTTTGCAGCGGCCACAAGTCGCAGAGGACGCGAGCTGCGCTCCATTACAGGCGGAAATCAATTTATTCCCGTTTAACTATTTTCCCCTAAGGAACTCCCCTAAAATCCTTACATCTAATTCCGCGAGAACACAAAGTAAAGCGTAGCATCCGTGAGAATACAGACACGTCATCCGCAATAGCAAGGCGTAAACAGCCCCACAAACGAAAAACGAGCCAAGTCAGCCGATAGTATACAGGAATGCAGAGCTGACTCAAGCCCACAATCCTCCCCGGTGCAGTAAGATATATCTTGGCGACGCTTCTCAAGTTAGGCGATATCGACGACACAGTCACCGCGTAGAGACCGAGCTTCTCAGTCCTCCTCTCCCGTCAGACTCTGTGCTGTCAGTCCCGAGGGGCACTAAATAGGCAAAGTCTAGAAGCTGAGACTGCGTGGGACACAACCAGTCGCGATCGAAGGTCGGGGGGCAGCACTTGAGCGAACGAGGACCGCCTTCATTGTCGGCTCTCGCCGACTCAAACCAACACCACCAAGATATAACAAAGCCCGGATTTTTCTACGTCACCTCTCGGAGGCCATCGTGGGCCACTGATTGGACGCCAGCGCTACGTCAGCGTTCGGCTGGGACTCGTATCCAATCAATGCCCTTCGCGGGCCTCCGGGAGGTGACGTAGGAAAATCCAGCATTACGGCCTTGGGCGTCGCTCAAACCCAGCCGCGAATGCCACAGCAATGCGCGGAGACTCGCCAAGAATGCGGTACTCGTTAACGCGACGGAAAACTTTGGAATGATTAACGAGTCCGAAATCCGACGCTCTTCAATCTATATGACGGAAGACAGAAGTCGGCGGTCGCTCGGTGATCGTTGGCCGACTCCGCGGCTCGCGTGCGGCCCCGATTGCGCGAACGCTGCACGCGACAGCAACTTGAGAAAAGGCCGAGAACGCGACTATATACACGCTGCCGTCCCCAGAAAAAGAAATGAGATCAGATATAGCGTGCTATCGAGCTACACGTTTAGTGTGCGAGCGAAGGCGACAAGCGCGTGCGACAAGTTTACGCAAGAAGCATCCGTGTGTAGTAACATCGCGTTTACAGTGTATAAGTCCTTTCACACTCTTGCAACCGAGTACGACCGAGAGAGACCACACCTGTTTTTAAGCCTCTTGCAGAGCTGGTCCAAAGAGGTCGCAAGAAGCTTAAAAACCGGTCTGGTCTCTCTCGGTCGTACTCGGTTGCAAGAGTGTGAACGGGCTTAGACGACTGGAGACGCTAAGACCGGGACCCAAATGAGCTTCGAACCGTCTTCGAGACTGGAAAAACGTCTTGCTGCCACTGACTTTAAGAACAATACGTTATTCGCACCGCCCGAACTCGTGTAGGATGAAAGCCTCCTCCCTCTCCCGGTGTAAGACATCATTGCTTCATCATTTGAAGCACAAAGAAAATACCGTTAGCCGCAAAAGTCTTCACACTGCCCTCCCCGTGATGCCCAAGACGATGCACGAAATAGTGCTGTTGGCGCGGGCTAGCTACATTGAAGCACATATACATATGCAGATGTCAAACACGTCACATGGAACCTCACGGTGCTTTTAAGTGAGGCGATCCAAATACCGCCATCGTCTGATCGTGCCGCAGGCGCTCCTATTAGATGCCGGCGACGCGTTGCCATTTTTGGCACATAGCGGATCCCTCATTCAGACGCGCACGCTCCTATTGGTCTGCTGTGGCTCCCGGTGACGTGCCGTCGTTTGCAAGCACCCTCCTGTTGGTCCGTTGTAGACGCTGGCGCCGCACCGCAGCGATGAATTAAAGTGACGGCAACGCTCCACCATTTTTGGCTCAAGCGCATCCCAACACGCATCAGCTTGACGGCACTTGTTTATAAAATCCATCCAGCGCTTCACTTTGCACAGAACGGAATAACGTGATTTACGCAGGTATCAGGGCACCCGCCGTCCATCCCTTAATTCATTGATCGCTCCTGCCGGTACACTATGGAGGAACGTAATACAGGAAGTCAACTTTACTCTCCCTATTTCGAGTTCAGGAAGGGCTGGTCAGGGTAGGGGCTAATGAATAAAATGACGTAATGCAACGTTAATGAAACTGGACGCCCCAGAGCGCACTCCACGCAACGACCCTGGAATGCGCAGAGCGGTGAAAACGAGACGGCGATGGTCATTAGCATTAATTCGTACCGAGAGACCGCCGCTCGCATTTGGGAGTGGGGTGGGCGGGCGAAAACGGCCCGACCCAACGCGGAAGTGCGGCGCGCGCTACGGGCAGACAGGCACGCTCAATCGAAATGAGCGACACAAAGGAAAGTAAAGAGAACAATGGCGAGCGAGGGAAGCCCGTCCAAGCTGCTGACGTGATGTCCTTCCGGAGGAAAGAGGCGACAGCAGCTGAGCACTTCCGGCATCGTGGGAAAGGACACAAAACGTCGCCATGGCAACAGGTCCGAGCCACTGAGGCGGGAAATAAAGAGAAACAAACGAGCAAAACAAAAATGTCGGGGGACACCAGGAGTCATCGCAACTGTTGCTACGACAACCGCGATGACGCCAGGATTGGTCAGTGCCTCGGTGCCACGAAGCGCTATGCTCCGCTGGACGGGAAATCCCCTTGGTAGACGTCGTCCGATGTTTTCGACAGAAACGACACGGTGGCAACGGCCGAGACGCCCCCCGAACGATGGGCTTGGCCACGGAAAGCCCGTTCGTTTCAGCATGACTTGGCAAAGGGTTTAAGCTAGGGACCCAAAGAGCTCACCAGACTGCCGGAGCGAGGCACGCGACGAGGTACCGTCGGAGGGCACCCCTTTTGTAAAGAGCTGTAACGTTCTTCCCACGAGAACCGCAGCTTCACGCGCGCCACGACGATGAGCGGAGAGGTTAAAGCCTATAGCTAAGGCTACGGGTGGGAGGTCAACCGGTCAACGCTACAAAAAGCGACTCAGCTTTTACCAGTGTTTCGTGGAAATTTAAGATCGCGCACGTGACATCACCATTCCCACTTGTTCTTTTGGAAAAAAAAGAAATTTGGTAGTGCGAAATGTACGCTGCAGAAAGTGCTCCCGCGGACAATGAGCTGAACGCCTGACCCGGCCTTTTTCAGCGCCTACAGTCACCAAAAGCTCCACTATCTCTCGATTTGTTAAGTATCCCGAAGTACAGGACCTCAACTTCGCACTCGATTCCTTGTTCGGACAGCAGCTCTCTCAAAAGCTGCCAGGCACGCCAATTAAGCACGAAGGACCGTTCCAGTTCATATCGTTCGCGATAGGATGCGCTCAGGCACATGGCCACCGCGATGGCCGCTGATTATTTTCATGTTGGCCCAGCGCTGTCATCATCAGGTAGGACAAAGAACGGCACCGCGCTTTCAATGTCTCTGCGCACACGCGCAAAGGATGGTCCTCACGTGACCCTGTCTCTGAAGAGCGTTCGTCCAACCACTTTCGACTGACTATAAACCTTCGCATCGCTTATCACCCGGGCGAAAAATGCCGAGTCACTGAGCTGTGCACACGTACGCAGCGTTCGATATACCGCACAACAGATCAACAGCGCATGCTCAGAATGCGTTCCACAGACCAGCAGACAAAGATGGCAGCGTGCAGAAGGCGATTTTTGCAAAGGCCATATACGCATACTTCTTTCGGCCGGTTCGCGAACCTTTTTCATCTGTCACGGCTGTGCTGAGCTTGCGCGCCCGCTGAGTGTAAATCTATGGACGTGGCGCTCTGCCGCGTGTGTAATCACATCGAAAGGCAGGGAAAGTCCACATGGGGTTACCGACTTTGAATGTTTTCCCCAACTTGGGTTAGTAACTTATTTATCCTAATAAATCGAGCGATTACAACCATCAAGTCAGATTTCTTCATCGCGACAATGCAATCAATATCGTGCAATACTGTGGGCAACGCGCAATTTAAACAAGAACTTTATTTTACAACTGAAAGGCTTTCGGCGAGTTTGTGACTCTTCTATCTTTCGTATACAAAGAGTGTTTAGGTTGCGTGCAATGTTAATGAAAAGAGGAAAAGCTCGAGCATATGACCCAGCGTTCGAACCCGAATGAGGACTAAAAAAATATTCTGGGCTCATCTACCATACGGCTTAGCCTGATGAGAGTGAAAGGCATCCAAAGTTAGAACTCGGTTTTACTTTCAGGTATCAGTCGTATTTTAACAAACAACTGTGACAAAAATTTACTCAAATACAAAGTTATGTTAACAATTAAGGTTTAAAATACATAAGCAGGGAGCATTACACGTCACTTGCGAGAAGATAGAAGCTTTTTGACCGAAACGCCTTATACACCTACAAAACAGAAACAACCAATTCTCTTTATCCTCGAAGGTATACCGTGACCGAACCTCGGACAATGCTCTCCTGTCGTCGCTTCAATGGCCCAATACGAGATAGAGCGGTAAACCTCAAGACGCTTCGCAAAATGCAATGGTTGATCTCGGCCACCCCGCTTAGCAGACATGTAACCGGGGAGCCGCTCCCTTCACTACAACCCAGACAAGAGCCGGTTGCCGGCTCGGTTACAACAAGCCCGAACCTTGGCTTTGTTTTTGCAGCAGCAGGACCTCCCCGCCATCCAATGCCACCGCCGACGCTCCACCGACGCCTGGCGTCTTCTTTTCCGCTCGGTCATCAATACTCAGAGCCCACTGGGCCCATAAATCACGATTTCGGAGAGCGGCGTTCTCAACAACGGGTTTTCGGGTCCGTAACGAATCGGCCGTCGCAAACGGCTCACCACCGTATACACCGCCGCTGCTGCTCGCGGGATCGCCCAACTCCGAATCATTCGCCCACGGCTGGTTTCGAGGTCTCGCCGTATACACCAAAAACGAATCTTCCGCTTTCCCCAGTTGTCGGTTCGAGGAGTCTCGGTTTGGGTGGGCGCGATCATACGACTGATAGCGACGTGAGCCAGTGAGAGCGGTTTACTTAAAGGCAGGCGTGTACACGTCACCGAAATAAAAGTATACTAAACAGCGTTCTCGTTCCTCTAAATATGTCGGTTTTTTTTTTTTTTTTTTTTTTGAAGCAGTAGTTTTTAATATTTGTTGTTAATTTTCCCCCGCTTTTTAACGCGCTGTTCGGTGGTGGCTATGGCTATGCCGACCTAACGCTGTGCTCATATTTTTATGGTTTATCTAGCGTTTTGTCGTCGTCCAAATTACAGGCAAAAGCTGGGGTTGGGTACTTGTACACGTTGTCACCAAGAAGTAACTACCGCTACTCATTGCTTCATCAAAGATTAACGAAAATGCGTTACTCATCTTTTCCCTTGAAAAGTAAAGAGGTCGTTACTTCGTTACGGGAACAAAAAGTAACTAGGTAACGAGCGCTCGTGTTTGCAGTGGACAGCTGAGAACGGAGCACGCGCTCGTTGCCTTCCGTCGTGCTCTGGCTGTGCGTGCAAGCTCGAAGGTCGCGAGACGCCAAAGTGTTATCAAAGGGGGGAAGCTCGCGCTGGAGGAGGCACAACTCAAGGGCCTGCTCCGCTGTTCTCATCCCGTCGGAGAGTACGTGCCCTCGATCTGACATTTCCAAAACTAGTGGATGCCACCGAAACAGACGGACACCCGCAGATGACGAACCTCGTGGCGATAGACCTTTCCGGAAATATGTGGTGCCCCCAGCGTCTGCTCACGCATCGTGACGTTCAGATGTACGGCACCTGACATTATCCGAGAAGCGAAGGCGAAGTTGACGTTGGTTTAATTAACAGTTCGCAATTTCAGAACGCGGAGAAGGCGAAAGGAAAGCAAAACAGAGTATGTGATGACCTTATTTTCCGTTCGCTTAATTTTTGCGTATGTTAACGATAAGAAAGAGTGAATCGTGCCGCTACCAGGTTATATGTTCGAGCCGGCACGAGCGTGCAAAGGGTATCGTCTTACACTCTTTTGTCCCATATAATGCCCCTCAAAACTTCAGTTCGACGTACAGCGCACTGAAGTCAAGTAGACGGCCCCACATTTAACGAGGGGCTCGATAACGTATGTGTCAAAGACCACAGAAAGAAAACACTGAGGTGTTGGAGTAGGGCCGAGAAAACCCCAATTATTATTATTAGTAGTAGTAGTATTTTTCTGTAGTCAGTGACACGTGCATTAGCTATTTTAATAAGGTGTACCACACGGCTATCAAGCCCCTCGTGAAAGTTGGGCATGTTGGTTTGACGTCGGTGAGCTCTACGTCGAACTGAAGTTTCGGGGTGTCTTATATGGGACAAGGGGTGTACGAATATACCCTTTTTTTCTGAGAGTGCATAATTCCCCTCGTTGCAAGGTCTCCTCGGAGTTTCCGGAAAGCTATATCGCAGAAGAACAGAAAACGTGGGACGAGATATGTGTTTAAAACGAGAATGAGCATCTCTCATCTATTATTGTTTTCGACTAAAACGCACGAGTTGCGAGGAAGCGGAGGGCTTCCGAGTATACCATATTATGGTATCGTTGGGCAAACTCAAATCGTAGTAGTAGAAAGCAAATTCCCCTTACCAATTACACAGCTCGCCTGTTCGGCACTGTCTTTACTCTCGAAAACTAACTTTGGCCGCAAAAGTGTCGTCAAACGCGATCATCAAACGCGATCTCAGCTCTCTTCCGTAAGCTGAGGTAAAAACAGAGCAAACTTTTTATACGCTGCAGCACATGTAACGGGGTCTAATCTCATGACTAATGCATAACCGACGTAGAATGAATCTAATCATTTTCAGATTTTCGCCTACACATACATACATATAATAAGATAACAAAAGCGTCTTCCAAGTTCAGCTCTGCACAATCGAAGAACGAAGAAGACGCGCAGGGACGTACAGCTCTTCTCGTCTCGCGGTTCTCTTCCCACCCGTTCCCCACAACAAGATGACGAAAACACGAACCTCGTTGGAAGACAAACCATCCGTCTGTATAATCCATCTCCCGAAAACAATAAAACCAAGCTCACGAGTGCGCGTAGGGACGCGCGTTTCGAGAGCAGTTCCGAGGCGGCAAAGAAGGTCAACGTTAGATCGTGGCATGTATAGCTGGGCACGACTACAGTTTCTTTCAGCGTAACTTGGCAAAGAGCAAACGCCACGACCCCCTTGGGAGCCAGCTAGAGCGCCTGGGGAGAACTGTCACGTGCTTCGCTTCAAGCGCGTGACAACTATGCGCATCCAAACGATACCTTGTCACGTGATTCGCCCCGCCGCTCTCACTGGGGCCGCAGTTTCGTCGTTTGCCATTGTGGTCAAAAACTGAGTACATGTCAGCGCGCTTAGCATTAGCTGCAGTTCTCGTCGTGGGACTGGACAGAATCGGGTCGACGATAACGAGATCAACCCGCTGCCGGCGGGCGACGGTTTCCGCGGTCCGCGCACAATTCGCGATTCGTGACGAGAACGAAGTAGCGTCTGACAGACGTCACCTAGCTATGTCGTGCGCGGCTCGTGCAGTCTGTGGACCGACCCCGAGCGAGAAAGCGTACACATCAAAAAGGGCAGAACGGGAGCGCGTAAGTAGATCGCCTCTCCGCTCGCTTTCGCTAGGGTGCCTAGATGTCTGTCTGTCTCAGGGTGAAGACATCCATTGTTGTCTGGAATGTGCCAGCGCGTGACGCTCTCGCGCACTCGGTGCGTGACTTGGGCGGTAAGATGGCGTCTATGCATCAGCCAAAGCTACGCGCTCGAGCTGAGTGACACCGGATTGCGCGCACTTCAAAATGCATAAAAAAACGATTGGGCGGAAAAATGGCTGAGATGTCACCACTCAAGCAAAAGCGCGCGTGTGTATGAAGGCACTCTAGCTTTCGCTAGCTTTCACTCGGGGCGTCCTCCGCCAAGCCACGACAAAACAGTAAAGAAAAATAAAGAAGCGCATATTCCGAAGTGCACGTCGCAGTGTTCGGCGGACGACGGAGTCTCGGTTGCGCCACAGCGTTCCACGCTTCAGGGAGAGGAGCAGAGAGCAGCTTAGGAAATTGCATTAGCGCATCCGAACCAAATCGACCCGAACGACCATTAATTAAAGTTGCCCATCTCCCGTTTTCTCATAGTTTCGATGAGTCATACTTTCTCCCGCACCATACGTCTTCCAGGTGACCGTGGCGACATGTTTTTCATCGTCCCTTTATAGCTGTTATGTACTGGACGTAAGGACCTTCGGTATTTTTACGCGGTTGCGAATAAATGGCACTCTTATATCCTCTTTCATCATCGTGCTTCGGCAAGAAGCCATGACGGCACAAAGTAACCAAATCACAGGTCTGTCAATAAGTAGAAAGAATAAACACTCAGCGGTGAAGGACAAACACGAATGTCGGATGTGTCTGTCCTTCGTTTCCACGTGTGTATTCTTTCATTCATGTCGTAGCTGACGTCTTTATTCGCTTACGTCAAAGTAGGTGCACGGAAGCACCTATATTACTGATTTTCACTTCCATTACGGTAGGCCGTGAAAAAACGCGGGACGAAAATTGCTAGAGTTGGCACAACCCTCGGTAGGTGCAAGTGACCCTGAGGTGCACTAATGCCCCTTTCCCATTCATTCTCCCCTCCACCAGTTAAGACGGGCGTTTCTATAAGTCTGACCGAGAGCAGATAGGCATCGGGAAACATTCCTGCATACGAAATTACTCAAAGCTACATCCCAGTTAAAATCTAGCATTACAAAAACGATAAACGCGTAGGACGACAAAAAAACATTCACTCTGCAGCTTTTATTAAAAAGCTTTTTTTTTTTTTTTTTTACAGCATTAAGCTGTCAGAATGGATGTACAAATTTCTAATTACACGCGATCCTTTTTTTTTTATTTTTTAAGTAGCGTTTTTTTTGCGATAGAGAAAACAGGAATGAAGCTGTGACAAGCATGGCCTCGAAGTGAAATAAATTAAACACGGACAGGAATGAAGCCGCCTCGAATATAGCCGAGGAAGCAGCATCAGAAGCAGCTGGTGCCCCGGGTATCCACCCAAGGCCTCGTGCCTTTCCTAATCAGTCAACGACAGCGGCGATCTCACAGAGTTATGGAGCTCTCTAACTCAGACTCAGTCTAATTAAATCCGGAGTGGACGAGACGCAGGGGAGCGGATTAAACTAGGCCAAGATCTGGAATGAAGCGAAAGAGACGGCCACCTCTTCCTATGCAACCTACACAGCCGCAGCAGAAGCCGCGTGGAAGACCCCTGAACCGCTTCCACCGCAAAGCCCGGCATTAGACTTTGTAATCAGGGCCCCCGCGACGCCGGCCTGTCCCGCGTCCAAAATAGAAAGAGCCGTCGAAAGATGAATGCGGCACGACTCCCGACGCCCCGACACCCTTAATCGGGCTAATCGAAGTGAAATATGGAGCGCCGCGGGCCGCAGCACGAGTGCGCGCGCGCGGCCAAGACGGAATTGCGTCGCGCTGGGACCGCGCTCACGACGACGACGACGGCGGCGGGCAGCCCAATACCATCGAGAAGACAAGGCCTCCCTCCCCCCCCCCCCCCCCCCCTCCCTTCCCCAAACGTCATCGGTAGATCCACGCTACCGCCTTGCTCGCGTCAGCAGCGCTGCCAGCGCACCTCGCCGCGTCCCCCACGATGACTCTGGTCCAACTACAGCGTGTTTCCAGCTTGTGGTGGGTCGGGGATCCACCCAAGATGACGTCGTGCGCAGGCCTTTTGTCTTCCATGTGGTATTGGGCAGCCCCGGAGTAGCAGCAGCACCAGCAAACAAAGAAGACAGGCCCCGAAGAAACTATCAACCGGCGGCGCCGACAATCCCCGCGCATAATCGATGGGCCATCGGTATATCGGAGCCAGTGGACCGCAGAAAGGCGGTCAGCTGGAGGATACAGAGAAGCCATTGTGGAAGGCGCGGCGGCACCAGACGGCTACAGGTAGAAGCCGCTGCTAATCAGGAAACCCCGTTCGCCTCAGACGATCGAGTGGCGACGACGGTCGTTAGGGGACGCAGGTAGGCTTTGCATCCCATAGATCTTTGTTTCCAATGGCAATCGCGCTCGCAGCAGTAGCTACATATTATTTGGTACCAAGTTCCGCCCCGAGTTGCCGAATTGTGGGAAATGGGACAAAGAGAAACTTAATTTTAACGCGTGTAAAATAGGAGACAGTGTCTAAACTTAGAATTAAGCCTCGCATTGTCCCATGGAGCTAGGTTTTTCCTCGCAATATGAGAAAATTCCCGCGATTTTTCGATCCAAATTCGGCTATGCCGAGCCTGAGAGATGTACAGTCTCTCACAACATGAAAGAGCCATTCAGCAAGGCAATTTCATGCGGCGCCGCTAAGCGCAGATTCGACAAGAGGAACTTTAGTTTGATAGGAAGAGGGAAAGAAAGAGGAGAACACATTTTTATTTATTTCTTCACCGCCTGAAACCCTCGTCCAATGGATGTTTCATCGTTGACGACCGCCCCTCGTTTCCCCTGAACTGTGAGCGAACACGAGGCGTTGAAGCACCAGCAATGCAGGTTACGGTCGTACATTATGAGCATTGTTCGAGGCAACGTGTAATTCTGGCTACGAAGCTAAAGATACGCTGTTCTGGCATCCGTGAGATGAGGTAAAGTTTTAGGGATAAGAAGGTGGAGATCGTCCCATAACGTCAGAAAAAGAGAGCAAAATGGAGCCACTTTAAGTTGAACTGGACAGGATGAAGTAAGCTTGCACTTTAAACTGTCACACTGTTCCATCGACGCTTTGTAACAGGAAAACAAGAGCAGTCGTTCAACAACGGTGTCCCGGCGTTCTATCTCTCGCTGCTGATCTACGCATCTGTCGGTGAGAAACCACCTAGACTCAATCTGTGCCAATAAACGGGCCCCACACTGAAAGGTAGGGCGGCTATTTTTAATTTGTGTTTTGTGTAGCTTTGCCCGGGTCGAGCGTGACAATGATGTCGCGGCGTGTTTACCGTGGGAAACTTTTCATTTTTAAGATCTGCATAATCCACAAAATTTCATCAAGCAAGCGTGCTTATCAGTCAGGCAAAGTTTGTCACAAAAGAGAACTGCCAGAGCCAAATCATTCCAAGCAAACCCAAACAAACTAATGTTCGTGTTTAGGCAGTGTCGATCTTGCTTTGGGGTATGGCGAGACCGGGTTACACTGTAGAAGGAACATTTAACCAGTCTAGTACCACCACTAGCCTGCGAACGCAAGCCAGTACGATGCTCATAGAGATCGAAACGGAAAGGGGCGAGGATAGAACCCAGGATCCCTCGATTCTATCCTGGGTTCCACGTGTTCCGAGAGAGCTTCGGTGCGTTAACATACTCGGCCACCGAACCCCCCTAAAATCGCTCCAACGACGAAGGCAGGGTGGGTGGATCGCCGAACTCGGCGATCAATTACTGCGCATGACGTGCCGGCAAAGCGAACGCTCCTATTTGAGTTCCCGCTTCTACAACCTTGTTGGGTGACTCCAGCCATAGAGATGTAAACAACCGACGCTTTAGGAACGAATAACACATAGTAGTAAAAGCAACCGCCCTATATCGGCCCTCCCCGGTGGCCAAGTTTAGAAAAAAAGCTATTTATATTTAACGGCTTCGAAGTCGGCCCCTGCGCGTGTCGGAAAGCTGATATTGTTAAAAAAAAAAAGAAAATAATAATAATAAAACGTAAATGCAATGTTTGTTTTTACGTCCAGCAAACAGTGAAACGCGGGAACACAAACAGTTCTCGGGAAGGAGCTTTCATATTCGCCACCATTAAACGTCTCCGACGCAAAGGTTCACAGACAAAGAAAAGGAAAGCGGTGCTAGAGGAGTGAGACGCGGCAGCCATTGATGGGCCATTGGCAACAATGAGGAATCGCATACACGTCGTCAAACGGCCACACGCACATCTCCACGGTTTGCCCGCTTCCATCATCCTCCTCCTCCTCCCTCCCTCCCTCCCTCCTCCCCCCCCCCCCCCCTCCCTTAGCAGCGATACTGGAGACCGTGGCACCGTGGCGCAACTATTCCTACCGATGAACTGTCACGGACGCTACGAGTCATTCCAGCCAATCGAGAGTTTACCACGTGACTACGCGCGCCGCGCGTCGCTGTGCCCTTCTGAAGGTCACGTGGTACTCACACAGCGTTGGAATTGCTTTGATTGCTCGTAAGCTCCGCTGAAGCCCACCGTAAGGTGAATGCCCGGCCTCCTCTCGATGTCATTTTACCGCCGATTTAACGGCGCTTTTACAGCGGTTTTACGGCGGTCTTAACGACCGGTTGACTTTTTTTTTGCAAAGCATACGCTATGTGTTTGGTATATCGTCGTCGAAGGCTGTCGTCCTCCGAACGACCGAAAGACATAACGAAGTAGCGAAAGAAGACAGCCTCGGCGGCGGTTTGGCCTGTCGAGGAAAGAGAGAGAGAGAGAAGACTCGAGCTCGCGCGGCAGCCATTCATACGCTCTAACGGTGTCATTGACTCCTCTCTCCGTAGCAGCGGTCTCTCAGCGCAGCTGCCCGCGCGCGCCACACACCACCTGACACCCCTCCCGGGCTCCAACACGCGACCGAAATTCACCCGGGGGCTAACGGGTTGCCGAAAATGCGGAACGCGGTGCGTGCGTTTCCCAAAGGGTTTGCGTCACGGCATCCCCCACTCGGTAACGCGCCGCGCACTCCCACGAACAGACAGGCACAAAGAAGAAAAACCCGGAGTCGGAACCCCGCGCGTTAACACCAGCAGCAGCCGCCGCCACTTCCGGGAATGAAAGCGGCTTCCGCGTTCGGCAGGCTCGCTTCGGTCCGTTTCTTCTTTTCGCGGGTTTGCGTCTGTTACCAGGGGGCGCCGGTGCTGCATTCCTCCCGCACTTTGTTTTCCCCGTGAGTATCTCCCTAAAGGCTGCCCTACAAAGTTTGTTTCCTTAGCGAGCCAACTGTCGGGGAGAGCTCCACACCGCTTGCTTGCTTATTGCATCGTATTCCGGCAGCGGTCGGAAAAAGGGGGAATCGGAATGTTGGCCGCATTTCTGGAGGTTCGCTCCGAAAGTAGCGCGTTATGTGTGTACATAACCTCTCGACTGGTATGTGATCGGCATGCCGAGTTTTCGGCGCAGCAGGTGGTTGTCTGAAAACAATATAAAAACAAAAAAAAAAAAAAAAACGATTAAGAAACGCTTTGCGGCAAGATTCCGGCCGCGCTAGCTTCGATAGATCTTCCGGTTCCCAGAGTTCGATGTCGGTGGTGAGAATGCCACGAAAAAAGAGGCACCCGCAAAGGTGGGAAGACGGTCGCGGGGTGGCCGACGGTCGGGTTCAGCGTCGATATCTGCTCTCAAGACACGTCTCGGCGATCTTCTCACGCGATAAAATTGTATAAATGCACACCTTTGTTTATTTTATTTCTTTTTCAGCAAAATGTTTTGGGCATACTACACCGCCGACGGCGACGGAAGTCAGCGCAGGCATACACACACAACAACGCACGCACTCCGAGCACGCGGCGGAACGAAAACATA
Organism: Ixodes scapularis; assembly: GCF_016920785.2. Taxonomy (NCBI): domain Eukaryota; kingdom Metazoa; phylum Arthropoda; class Arachnida; order Ixodida; family Ixodidae; genus Ixodes; species Ixodes scapularis. The sequence continues at coordinate 61,563,751 of NW_024609835.1, read as the reverse complement.
TCGTGGTCGTCAATTTACCCCCTAGCGCACACTGGCGTCCCGCCGCGTCCATTCTTAACGACCTGTTCTTATCTCAATCGTGACGTCACTTCCGAAGCTCGTTACCTCGAGTTTATACCGCAGGGTACGGGCTCCCGATGTCCGCTCAGCTCGTTCTTCGACATAGCGAGGATCAAAGTGTAAGGAATTCAACTTTTTTGTTTATTTCTACTTTTATCTTTTACGACCAAAGAGTGCGTGAAGGCGTCTATCACCATGGCGGACATCGGAACGATCGGCGTGGAACTGCGATAACGAGGCTAGGTCTCCGAAGCTCCTGTAATTCTAATTTTGGTGACTTTACATTACTGTGTAACTTTACATTATTACTTTTATTTGTTTTTTACCCCGCCAGGAAGAAGCTTCATTCCGAGGCAAGATCATCCACCAACTGGAACACGATCGTCACACCACGTAATCGGCATCGCTATTTTTTTTTTAGCGATATTGTTTATTTGTTTGGAGTTGGTGGCATGAAATTTTATATTTATTATGCTTTCCTTTGCTTCTTTGCCTGAGTTTTTACCTTGAACTGATGGTGTGATGATTCTCAACACGCCATGCAACCTCAAGTTCAAAATAACCGTCCGCATGCGTTTCCGCACACGTGGCAAAAAGGTTGCTTGCTTCGCGCTATCTTTACGCCGAGATAATTTAAAACCGAGTTTTTAGATCACAGTAAGCACACTACCCTGCTCGACGTTGAGCTAGGCTTTCTGGTTTCCGGTGCTCACCCTGGACAGAGCTTCGTGGTGTACGTACAATTTATAACAAAATCGTAACGTAGCGTAATGGCGGAATTGTCGTGTCAATCTCGTGTTGAGACGAATGAGCGGGGCTTTCCTCGGCGCATTATAATGGTGGGGAAATAAGCAAAGTACACTGGCGTAGGGACAACAATCCTTCCGAAGTTCTTACAAGAACTGCAGTACCACTGGTTTCTTCGGTGAAACCCAGAGGGCATTTATATATACTCCGTTTCACCTTATGTTGTACCGCAGAGAAGGCTAGAAGCGCGAGCTCATAGCGTTGGCAGCTGCTCTTAACGCACGAGAGCTTGTGCCGACGAGATGTGCTCTAGTGCAAGGAGCTCGCGCTTGTAGCCTTTCCTGCGGTACGTCATAAGGTGAAAATGAGTATAGTAAATAACACGTCCACTCGCGAAAATAAAAATATAACGTAAGCAAATGTGGGACACGAGGATCGTGGGAGTTAAAAGTACAAGTATGCAAGAACGTCCTGACCCATCGGTAGTGCGGAACACTTTCCGAAATGCTTGCCGCCCCAGTTCACTCGAAAGACGGCTGACAATCTTGTTAAAGGAATTGTTTCACCCAATCATCGACGGAATCTTCCATTTCCTATCCGGACATGAACAGACGAAGCGATGTGGCTGGAAAGGGACGTAAGAGAGAGGCCACGTGATCATCGCGTCTCCGATGATAACAGACAAAACAACTGCCGTACCGACGCTAATGCGCAGCAGCAGCGGCTACCCTTCCCTTTCGAGAGTTCCGTCGGATGTCGACACGAGAAACCACCACTACTACTGCGGGACAGTCGGAGGACGCGGTGATAAAAAAATCCGGACCGCGCAACGAGGCACAGAAAGAAGGGACGAGTCTGACCCGAGCCCTCCTCTCTCGCAGCGACGAGACGGCGCGTCCACTTGAAACACGCCGACAATGGACGAGAGCAGCAGCAAGAAACGGCGCAAAATGTTTCCCTAGACGGCAGAAGACGCGGGGGTCGTGAGACGAAGCGGCCCCGTTCCGCTCGAAATACCCAGGCCATTCAGCAGACGACACAGGTAGAGGTAGCGGGACTTTGTCTCTAGACAATAGAGTGAAAGCGCGGAGACGGGCAACAGAAGGAGAAAGCGAATATACGCGTCCGCAAAAGAACGGCGGTATAGACCAACACAAGTCCGCGCTTGCCCAGAGACCAGGTCCGTATAGGGTGAAACGTCTGCACATGCGCCATGCCCACCGCAGCGGTGGCACGTTAAAGCCGCGCGACGGTGTATATTTTCAAGGTAGACAACAACAAACAAAATGGCGGCTTCCGGTTACCATGTCTATTTTCGGTGGATGGGTGTTGCGCGTGTTTTCCTATGGGGCTCGAGCGGTTACGATCGCGTATCATTAGAGTTTGCCTCTGAATGATCGGGCTTAAAGGCAAAAATTAACTTGTGTAAGAGGTCCTAAGCCTATCGACCCAACAGATGCAAGGACATTAAGGAAGAGCGGCGTCGGTGCCCGTAAGGGACCTGGCCCGAGACGGCGTAGCATTTTCCTACGTTGGGCGAAGTTTTCCAGTTTTGCGTCGAGGTACGACCGCGAATAAAGAACAATTCACGCAGTCGTGCTTGACTGCGGTACGGCGACTTACGACCGCGAGTTCTTGGGACACGCGTGTTTCGTATGCCGCGTGCAAGGCTTACCACGCTTCATACTAAGCAGGGCCGTCCCGGTGGTTCGTGGTCGCAACTCAAGGTAAGTTCTCACAACGTAGACGGACGATACTAATGTATGCAAATGAACCTTTACTGGTGCTTCATACGTAGGCACGGCAATCAATCCAATGGCTTATTTGACAGGCAGCATACAAAGCACTGATACGGTAACTCGTTGTAGTATCTCGACGTAATATATGTTATCAAACGTTTCCAACGCTGCTGCGTGAATTAACCTGTTCACCCAGTAAGGAATTGTCCTACGACGAATTTAGTTATTGGACCGATTGCCCTGCTACGAGTTGCCCTGCTACGAATTGTCTTTCGACGAACGGCCCGCGGCCCAGGAAACGCGACCGCTCCGTTGTAATAACGAAGAAAAAAGAACACGCAATGTTTCATCTGACATAGCGAAATGCATATGGGTCGTGTATACGTAAGTTGAGCCGCAAGGAAACGTATCTCCGCTTTTTAATGATCCTGAAACTGTCTGTAGTGTCTGTTTAACGTATAAGTAGCCAAGGACGCGGACATGATGTACGTATGAACAAACGTTCCGACACTGTGTCGTCCGGCCAATCAAATTGCGTGACGTCACGAATTCCGCGCTCGGACCTTGCGACTTCGGAGGCCTTGGCTGACGCCCAAAACTCCGAGGAGCATCATCACGTGAGTCGTGACGCAACGGCACGCACGGCGGCAGACGGCGGAAGAAGGGAAACGCCACTGACGGCGGCTCATCTTTCGTCCATCGTCGGCCTTCTGGGCCGCCGCCGCCGCCAACGCCGGCGCAGCAAAGCGCTTTGGATGGATCCACTCGAGACGACGTCCTTTGTTCGACCTTCGTGGCGAGCTCTTTCAACCGCACGGCTCACGAGGTCGAGGGACTGCGGCGTCATTGTTGGAACGAGCAGCGATCGAGCAATGGCCCTAAAGGGGGCTTGCACGCTGCTCCGAGCTTTTTGGCTACTTCGCTCTCGCCGAGACGAGTGCAGCCCACTCGATCACAGAGGCGTTTTCAAGAGGGCCACTTTGTACAATTGTGGGGGGATTACGTACATGTGCCGAGCGGGCGCGGCAGTTGTTACGGCGAGAAAAATACCTCAGATTCAGAAAGCCACGTCACACTACTACGGGAACACTTAGTGTCACTAAAAAGATGAAAACGACAGGGAGAAGCTTCATTTGTCTCGCCTCCAGCGCCAGGTCCCTACCTTCTACAATACCTCTACAACGATGACTTACGGTGGGCTTCGAAGATAACGAGGCTATGACCGCGGTTTTCCTGAAACCCAGAGAACAGCCGAAGTGCCAGGGAAAATAAGAAGCGGGTGTTCTGCGCCGGGCAGCCATGTCAAGCTCGTCACGCTTCGCAACAAAATTGTGAAAAATGGCAAAACAAATATGGCCGTCGTCAAGGACGTTCTACGGACGAGAGTCTTGCAAACAAAACTTTCAGCTGATCTCCCTTCATTCCTTTCAACTGATGATATCACCACGCTAGAGGAACGGCAGCGCGAACGCGTACATTACATACACACGCAAACACGCACGCACACGCAAGGAGGACCACGATACCGATCGACTGGGAAAACACATTCCAATACCAGAGCAAATAAAGACGGGCTGTGTCCACTCCAGAATGATAGAAGAAAAAGACGCAAAAGGCGTGCCCCGGGGAAGCGAGACGGTGGCCCTGGCCCCCGAGGAGGGGTGCAAAACAAACTAACGAGAAAGAAGAAAGAAATCCCCCCTAAGCTCTCTTCCCGCGCCCACTCGTGTTCCACCAATAAGAACGCAAACAACCCCGCGGAGGAAGCAAGGAAGCCCTCGACATGCCGCCGCGGAACCAAAGAAAGCAGTCTTCCCCCAAGACAAGCAAAAGAAATCTTTCAAATGCTCGCCTCCTTTTCTGGTCCGCCGTCCCCTTTCCAGCTCAATCCGTTCGGCGCACCCACGTGATCGTCCCTCCGCGAAACCTCCGCAAAGGCCCCATGTCACCTCGAGGAGGCACGCGGCGAGGGTCGGCGCTGCACGAGCGAGCGACCGACCTCGCACGTGCGCCACCCACGCGAACAACGGCAACCACGACGGAGCAACGCTCGGCTTGCTTTCTTCGAGGGCGAGAAAACCATCTCGCACGGCGCCCGTGTTGTCATCCGCCTCCGCGTCGCGTCGTAGCGTACTCGCGGCGAGCAGCGCCCCCCCGCTGCGTAAGAAGGAAAGTCGCACGAACGGGACACCGCGTCGTTACAAATGTTGGTCTGTGCAACAAACAACCCCAGCCCCGAGAGAAGCCCGAGAAGGTGGCGGGCGAGTCGAATACACGGCGTCGCCGTAGGGGGGAAAGTCGGCCTCGGTAGGCGTCCCAGAGGAGGCCAAGGCTCGGGTGACCGACATCCACGCAGCACGAGAGATCCGATCGGCGTGGCTAAGTAAGGAGCCAACTCGCGGTACGCCTCTCGGGTTTCCAACCCGCCGTTGTGCGGAACTCGATCGGGGCCGGAACACGAGCGGTAGGCGTTCGGATGCGCGTTGCTTGATCAAACGAGCGACCTAGGCGCGAGTCTTCTTCATTTCGTAAAGTGCGTTAAAAGGGGTGTAACGGACACGACACGTCTCCGAATCCAGCTCGTACGAGGCTTCATAGTGAGTGAAATTAATCTAAATGTTTTATTTTTTAGAAGACGGGAGGAAAACGCTGGCGAAATCACCGGGCCGTTCTCCAAAAATGAAATGAAACTGACATTCCGAAGCAAAGAACCGAACATATGGTGCAGGGGATCGAACATCATAAGGCGGGGGGGGGGGGGGGGGGGCATGTCTGAATTTGTCTAATACTCGGTAAGAGCCACGACCCCGTTAACCATCGGCGCGCATGAACTGAAACGGGATTTCGGCTACCGATGTGTATTATTTTTTTAGGTTGATTCTGATAAGCTCAGTTGCACACTTGTGGATGACCAATAGCAAATTCTAAAGCGCAATCAATGGAAAGTCCCAACAACCGAGTGCAATTGCAGACTGGAGAGCGGAATGCTTATCGTCGAAAATATGGAAAGGGTGGCTTGTCGACGAAGAGCTTTATAACGCTTGGTCCTGCTTCAGGCTGCTGCCTGTTCGTCGTTCTTTAGTGCCACTATCGGCGACACGCATAATCAAAACCCTCGCTGTTGCCGGTCAGAGCTCACTATGACGTACGACGGGGAAACGCTTCTGGAGTAAGATTTGCAGCTCGGACCGTGAAGTTTGACTGCACTGCTGATGAGCGCGCGACCGCACATGCTTACACAGTGCACTAGCCTCTTTACACGTTTACGTGCAGCCACCGCGATACTCTGATCAGAACCGTCACATGTACAAACCCCAAAAAAACGCCAGCCAAAAAAAAAAATATTATTGTTAGAGGCAGAAGGCAGACGTGCCCCATTAATAGATAAGTGACAAGCTTAGCGGTTTCACCACGCTGGAACACCAAAACATACTCCATATTGGGAAATCGGAAAGAGGTTCGAAACTCTGCCAAGAACCGTGAAGTCACGATGATGTAGATCTGGTCCGCTATCTCATCATAGACCTTGCTCTCTTCCGTCTCCTCAGCACTCCACGATTATCGTCCACGCAGGCGGTAATACTTTTGGGAATAGAGAACCGTAGATGGAGACCCATGCGAAGAGTGAGAATTCAGTTAGATGCTCTCCTCGCTTTCCTGCGCAACCTCTATTTCTCTCTCCATCTTGCGCACGCCTTGTTGTAGTGCCTTTCCCTCGTCTTCGCTGGCATCCGTCCCGGAGCTGCGAGACGCGGAGAAGAAGGGGGGCAAGCACACCCCCGTTGCGCGCAGGCAGACGGGCAACAAAAGAAGCGCCGGCGGAATGCCGCTCCAAATAGAAGCCCGAACCCCTGTCAGGGCGCTAAACTGCTTTTCGTGCATCGCTCGCACCGGCTTCTTCTCTTCACTGGACGAGAGCAGGAGAGAGAGAGAGCACCCGAGTCAACGATCTTCTTCCAAAACGAACACAAACGAACACGAGGGAAAAACATCGTGCTACGTTGCGGCCTGCTGCCGAGACATAGTTTTTCTTTTTTTTGGTTCTCTCCCCCGTAAAGCTCCTAATAAATACATAGAAAAAAAAAATCGCATAAAAAAAAAAGGGATGTCAACCCGTCATCCGCCCTCCTGACAGAAATACAACGGGCGTAGACCGCGTAATACAGGACGCGATATAGACATCCCGGAGGAGGAGGAGAAAAACCAAAATAGCCACAAAAACCGAAGCGCCGAGTTTGGGAACCCGGCATTTCTGATTGCGGAGTTGGGCTCGGTAAATGATGGGATACTCCCGGCTGCCTGCGTTTCCGGGTTGCACAGACAACTTCGCACACACCCCGTTCAGTCGAGGTTCGAGGTGAGACTCCTTGAGCGAAGACGTGACACCCTGAGTCCTTGGATAAGATGGCGCTACGACGGATCCTAGTTGGCATAGTAGCAGACACACTTGGTGAACCTTATCTTCCGATTCTCCGTTCTTACAACATTCACTCTATTTGTACCGAAGACACTATTTCCTTTTCTGTCCATCTCTTATGCCTCTAGCCTTTCGCACCTGTTTATGCATCCTAACCAATCAATCAATCAATCAATCATCCTAACCAATCAATCAGTCAATTCGCCACTGCCTGAAAATTATAGTGCCAAACTTGCCACCAATCCTCCTCTTCGCCACTTTTCATGGGTGATGGAACTGATCCTTTCTTTCAATTTCTACGTAGAAGCGGGGTACGCTGCCAATAAATTTGAGATTTATTTTTTCTTCCTAGTTTGTAAAGCATATACTGTAAACGAATTCTTTTTTGCGGGCTCAACATTTCGAAAATTCAGCGGACTGCGGTTTTCTGGAATATTTCCAGGGCACACAACTTCGCGGACGAGGATGGTACGCTATGTATTTGCTTGCCATTAGGAAAATATATTCGCACATTCTATTTTTCGCGGAAATATTCAAGTCGCAAATTACGCAAAAATTAGGTCCTTGCGAATATTAAGTCGTTTATAGCAAATCAAATTAGAGTACGTTTTAGAAAAATGACCTCCGGAGAGCATAAAAAAAGAAAAAGTGTGGCAATTTCTATATTCATATGCTGGCACAGCCAAGGGTTGCCTTCATTCTTCGACTGCGCCCAAATGATACCATTCACCCAAAGCTATCATAAAGAGACAGAAAAAAAAAAAAGTATCAACAACATGCCTATGTTCCCGGGCCTTCCGTTGCTAAATATGGAGGATATGCTCGTCTTTCCAAATATGTACACAAAAATGGAATAGTTACTCTTTGTAGGTCCGTCGTTCCCCGTAGCCCACTGCAAGGAAAAGAGCATGCCTTTCAGCTAGATAGGAAATAAGCTCGACATCGTTATTATAAGGATTGATATTGTCTTGTTCAAATATCAGTCTTTTTGGCAACTTCTACTCGCAGGCAGCACCGTCAGTTTAGGAACTTTATTTGTTTCTTATAGACCTTTTCCGCAAGGGCGCCGCCATCTTGAATTGTCGTCACTTCCAGTATGGGCAAAAACATTGTTTTGCCGTCGCCATTATTTGTTTTTTATATGACCAATTCGTAACGCTCAATCGCGAAAAAAAAAAAAGGGGGGGGGGGGGGTTGCTACTGATATGCATTTTTACGCACCCGCCAACACGTGTTTGTTTTGTGTCGCTGCAGGGGATACAAGCATACGGTTTATGCTCAATCATTTCGTAAACATAAAAAAAAAAAGAAAACTCATACGTGTGACATGTAAGCAACAAATCAAGGGCAATTGTGAACAATGCACTCAGACACTAAGCGCGATTTTTTACCACCGGGAGGACGCCGTTAGCGCTCGGGACGCATGACGCCGCGCGATTTTAGCGTCGTCGTTCACGAGTGAAAAATCGAAATACACCGGCTGGCGATAACCACGACAGGATGTCAGTTACACTGGGGAGGGGGCAGGAGACCGGAAGGGGCCACGCGGTCCCCGATGTTCTCTCCGACTTCCGGTCGCATCCACACGCGCGGCAAGCGGCCCAGCGAACGCAGCCGCGAGGCCCCGGTGTTGTGCACGATCGCGTGCGCGTCCGCCGCCACTCCAACGACAAATTCGGTCATTCGGCCCGTTCGCGTCAGCCCGAGCGTGACCCGAGAACAGGCCGTAAAAGGGGCTGCAGCACCCTGCCCGCTCGAAACTAGAAACGCGGGAGGGAGAGATACGATCAGAGGGCCTGTGGAGCGGCAGAGACCGACACTTGATGACGACAACAATAACTTGGCGTCGAAGACCAACCAGACGCACAAGTTGCGATCGACGCCAACTTTTTGCCGCGATCACGACGATGATTTGCCTGGGCGCTCGCGCAAGTCGTTTCGAATATATTTGTTTATGTTTGCGTCGGGTACTTTTTTTTTCTTCTTCCTTCGAACGAGGCGACGAGCGTTGCGTCCATCAAATATTCGACTCCAAACGACTCAAATCGATTAAAAGAAAAAAAAGTAAACGTAGTTAATAGTAGTTGCCGCTTCGAGGAGAAAAACAATCGCGCCCGCGCAAAATTGCTTAAACGGAATCGATGAGCATAACCGGAGTGAGAAGGTCGTGGGAACGGGACACCGCGCATAGAATGGGGACCCAATCGCTCCTCGGTTGTTTCGTGGCCAAACTACAATTACATCCCATACGAAAGACAGTAGGCGGCAGAATGGCTGAGGGGCGTCTTTTCCTCCTACGGGCAATCCTTTCTTCACATTAACAATAAAAAAATAAAAAAAAGTCTGCATGCAATTTTGTTTTTGTATCTGCAGTATCTAGCGTGATGAACGAGCAGTGTGATTCAAGTTATAGAAAGATTAAAAAAAAAAATCATTCAAATTAAAAAAAAAAAAAAAGATAAAACAAAACGACCTGCGAAAATTGGTTTAAAATTGTGCACCTGGAGACGTGAGCGGAGTAACTGAAATAAAGGCTTCGCCTCTACCGAGATCTGGCGCCTGTTGTGTTCGTTAACCGTACTTTGTGGTCAGTAGGATTACACCCAACAGCGAGTTTTCGGTCTATTAGAGTTTTAATGGGCAGTGACTATTTCGACGTGCACCGTCAAAATACTTCAAAACGTTATTTCGACGTCCGTAACGTCACTCGCGTAAAATGTCAAAATGGTGGCTTTATTATTTCGATGTCGCCCGTCAACGCAGCAGTCACGCTGTGGTAGGTAGCTGTTTCGTGGTTGCGTCCTGTTTAAAGTTTTTTTTTTTTTTTTTTTTTTTTTTGTCTTGTTGGTGTTGAGTTGACGTGTTGATGGAGTCATGTGTTGCGTACGTAAGAAGTTTCGGTCCTAGCTGGCACTGGAAATGTGTTATTCAACGTGTGTGTGGCGTAGGATTGGCTCGACAGTTGATACTTTCAGACATGACACGATCGGTGGCGATATTCGTAGCTCTCGCACGTCATTTCGACACACGTCTCGCTTAGAATTTTCGGATCTACAACGAAGGCGAGCTGGACATCCCTGCCTTGCCTGCAAGTAACAAATATAAGTGCGTACACTACGTAACACGGAGAAATTTGGCACGCTTTATGTGCCTCCATATTGTACGAGCGCGACTTCGAATGGTTGCAGTCTCGCTTCGCATCTGTCTCCCTCCCTGCTTTTAACAGGGGTTCGCGAGTTCGGTGTTTACTTCTAGATTCTTTTTGGTTCCTGTATATCGAGCGGATTAACCACGAAGCGATCGGGATGTTAAATAAAATGTTGTGAATGCAAACATTGCCTCCTTAATGTTTCTTGACTGGTGCGAACGAACAAATGTTCTAGCGCGGTTGTACGACATACACGCATTTTCCAATCAACTGCACATTTTATGACACGACATTTAGCTGCTTTGCTCGGATGAAACACGCGAAATAAATCACGAAAAGCAACGGTAGCGCATTCTGTAATGTTGGGCATAACCAAGCAAACGTTAGGTGCGGCCTGATAGCTGAGGTTGTACTTTGACAAGTTTTTGTTTGCATTCCAGATCACTTAAAAGGTAATAAAAACCGTCGACTGCACATTTGTTTTCGGAAAATGCGTGTGGAACAGCGACGTCGCCTCCAAGCAAGATGATATTTGTTCGACCGCCCTTTTCGATCACTTTCCAGCCCCAACTCTGAAGCTCCAAAGTTCCAAGATAAGAAAATGACAAGAAACATATTTTGACGAGGGACGTCAAAATTATTTTACACATGTTTTCACGTCTTCAAGAAGTGGCGTCACGGACGTCAAAATTATCGTTCGAATCATTTGAGCGTGGACGTCGAAATAGCCACTACCTAAGAGTTTTAGAATAGGGGGCCCCTACGCTTTGGGTTAACCAGCTTGGGGCGTCGCACTGCGCATGCGCAAAAGGTCCGCACTTCCGCAGCGTGACGCCCCAAGCAGCTTCTGTAGACCCGAAAAATGGCCTCCTTTTCTAAAAACTCTCTAATGTCTGTCTTTTCTTGTTTGGGCAAGTCTGCGCGGCCACAAGCACGTGCGTGCACGCGTTGCGTAGAGACCAGCTCATAAACATTGTGAAGCACTCGCACAAGAAAAGCAGCATCTTTTGAAGCCGCACGCCCACGCTCGGTGACTCCAATGGTTCAACCACAACTCCTAGGCTGGAGTAATTCGAACAAAATGATGCTTCCATCGCTGCTGGCGTCCTCGCACTGCACGGGCACGTTATCATGGCAAGAAAGCTAATTGCATCCGTGAGTCCCTGTGTTACGCAAGCGCCCATACAGCGAATGCGCTGCAGAACTAAATGTTCGTACTGCGGGGGGTGGATATCGCTTGGGATAACACTTGGGGATGCAGGCAAGATGCCGATAACAAAAACTGTTATCGATGCGTGGCTCTACTTACTACTCTTGCAACCTGCGGCACATACAAAAATCTAAATTTCGACGAGGAGAAAAAAGCTGTTCCTCGGCGTCCATTTCCGTCCCTTCGTATCCCAACCGTTAACGGGGCAATAAAACTAGATCTACGGGTGTGTACGTCTACTTTCTCATAAAGCTGTCTCTTTCAGGGTACTCTAGTGTGCTTAAAAGGCTGTCCTGACAGAACACGACTCTAAGCGGACGCGACTTGGCGCCTCATAGGAGCGGATGAAAAGGCGGACCCCAACACCCCTCTTTCTTTCCTTTTTTTTAGGTTAAATTGTGTAAATTTTGTTTGCTAAAAGTCGTGGGGAGCCGTGTTCTGTCAGGTAAACGGTAGTGTGCTGCGTCGACCCGCATTACCATCAAAACGTGTCGCCTGCCTAAGCCCGCGCACCAAACCGGTCGCCTTCCACGCACGAGGACGCACATGACCGAGAGACGAAGACCCGAAAACTCACGCTGACGCACTGCAGCGCCAGCTCACTCCAGCCCGACGGCATGTCCGGCAGCGCAGGGTGGCTGCGCTGACTCAGTCGAGCCGATCGGATGAGGGACTCGGTCCTCGCCTGCGTCGCCGCATCGCTGCCGCCGTGTACATCCAGAGCGGCGATCGGGACGGCCACATCCTCACCGCACACCACAAACACGCCGACGGAGACCGACGAGCGACCGCCGACACACGGGTCGCGCACGCCCGCACACGTTCACGTCAACCAAGCAAGCCGACGACGGCGACTGCGCGACCGCCGAGCCAAGCCACACGCGCGACGTAAATAATCCCCGGAGCACGGCGTGCAGGCAGGCGCGCAGGCGGACAGACCGCTGCCGCCGCCGGCTGCTGCTCGGGATGCCACTACACGCCGCCACGTGTCGCCACTTGCCGGAGGAGCGGGGAGAGAGAAATCGATCCCGTGCCGCCGCCTGCTGCAGTGACCGTACACCGGAGAGTACATCGACTTTCGCGTTGCGCCATCTAGGGGAGAAAAGTGGAGCCGCACAGGACACTGGGAACTTCGAAGCCCTGTCCATTAATTAGAGGTTTGCTCGCCATATTTCGCCACGCTTGCTTCGCACGACCTCTTTCAGTGGCGGTGTAGTTTCTGAGCGATCTAACGGGAGCGCTTTCAGCTGAGTACCATATGGAGAACAAAAACACCAAAAAAAGTTTTAATTAAAATCGCAAAAAAGAAATAGTATAAATACGGTGGCGGTGTTCCTCCGTTCCGAGAAGCGAAAAGAGAAGGAGGTACGCGAGGTAATGCTAAGGTTCAAACGTGATGCTTAAATTGTTTAATGGTCTTTACAGGGTGATTTCTGTTACGGGGGAAGGTGAACCGCTTAAATACTCGCCTCTTGAAGCAACAAGAACATTTTTAAAAAAGTCATGATTCTCCGCAATGCCCACTCTTGTGACATAACGTATCTAAGGCATCCATTCACTTGGATACTGTCTGGTTCTACTTCCTGCTTAGAACCGAACAGCAAACTGAACACCCCCAGTGCAAGCAGTCGCCGCTAGGGGCGTCTAAAGTAGCGTTCATCTTTCAGTTAATTTAATTTTGCCACAAAACACTCCTGCAATGGCAGTAACCGACATGAAGACATCATGAATGAGTAATGCCGTCAAAACATATTATCCCTCAAATGAGACCCGAACAAAGGAAGAACGTCCTCGAGAAAGTTTTCTTTTTTTCCAATTGCCCCCCTCCAATCGCCGGAGAAGGAGTCCAATTGGCTTGACCCGAAATTTCTAGTCGACATCATTTGGGAGAAGCTAGAATACAGCCTACTTATCATCCTGGCGCATGGGACGAACACACCTTGATTGAGAATAGGCGGATCGAGAACACCCCACGAAGCGGCAACGCAAAATGGGCCAGTCGTTCTTAACTGGCACTTAACTGTCTTCATTATAATGGGACCTCGTTCAAGGAATGCCAGAAGGTGAAAGTGCCCGCGCAAGACACACAAATCTACAAGAAGAGCCAAGGGGGAACCAATAACTAATCCAATCTATAAGCCGGGGGGCGACGTTAATTAAACTGCTACGGGGTTCATGCACGCGTCTCGAACACGAGGAAAAATACATTCCTATTACGTCGACTACTTTCATTCGCCCAGCATCGAAGACCGGGAGAGGAGCGTGCTTTAATCAGTCTCGGATCGAAGCTCGACTACACGTACTCCGCTCACCTCTACGCTGACAGTGTGGTGAATGCTACATGCTCGTTAGACCGGTCACACGTCTATCCTTCGCCACGTGATCACACTCCCGGTCTCTCAGCAAGAAAGCGGGGACAGCTGATGAAAGGCAGGCGGTTTATTGGTCCGGCAACGGCGTGGCTTCCACCGCGCTGTCAGCTGGGGGGATTTGCTCTGGAAATGTGCGCGTGTCGTCCACTCTTTTGCTGCTTCGGGCCAGCTTCAGTTATACAAATAAAAACCGGGGTTTAGTGCAATGACATTGATCTCGATCGGGATAAACGTTGCAACGTCTTCGAAGAGGAAATTGTGATCTCCAGATTCAGTAAGTGACGCACGGCACAATTGCAGACAGAAAGGGGGGGGGGGGGGGGGGGTCGAAGGTTACGGACGCTGCCTGGTACACCGTTGTTTTCCAATGAGGGTACCTCCGTCATTTATGTGACAAAAAAGATACATAATGTTCATTATTAGGGAAGGGGGTAAAGGTGGGGAAAGGAAGTGGGTTCCTTTCCCTATCTCAATGCGACCTCACGAGCGGTTTTGGCGGCTTCGACACGACTGCAGATCGACGCAGTTTTCAGTGGCAGTCTGACTATGCTGAGTCGGTGACAGGTTAAGAACTCGGCAGATGCTGAGCCTCAAGCACGAGCTTTCTGCCTTTGATAGCACTTCGAAGCACACGCAGACAAAGCCCGGAGGAAGGTAACGAGCGCGTGCTAAAGGCCGATCGTCTACTGGGCTCTTAAACGGATGCTGAACCGAAATCTGGGTTCCACAAAGTACGGCGGCAAAAGTGTGCAACAGGATGCTACAAACATCAAAACATAACTCATACAACGATATATCAAACAAATGATCGTATTTTTCAAAAAAAAAAAAAGAGGCGCATTCGACAGATATGTTTACGTCTTGTTTTTCCGAGAAGGAGAGGGAACGGCCTCGCGCCCTCGCCGCCTTGAGGGGCCGAAACGAAGAGAGGAGGAAACGAGATATCTTGACGTAACGCGCTTCGTCGGCCTCGTTCAACCTCGACCTTTTTTTAAAAAAATACGACCGTCGAGATATCGCCTTTTGAGAAGTGTTGTAGGGATTGAAGTGTGCCGCCTACAGCTCCTGCGTTGTTTTCTGAAATCCAACTATGGGTTCACCATCCCTTTAAAGGCGTCATGAAACGATATCGGGTTGGAATGTTCATGACCTTGCAGAGGCGTACTGTGCCTAGTACGGAAGCTGCTTTGTCGCAGTGAAATTGCGAGGATAAAAGGGGAGTATACTTTCAGTCTTGCCTTCGCAAAGCTCGATGAAGTAATTGTGGGATCGAAGCCAGAGTCGTGTCCAACCACTGAAGCGATGAGAAAAGCCGAACTCAAAACCGGTTCAGACACTTGCGTTTGAGTGCGTTTGACTGCGTTGCGTCGAAAACTGCAAGCGAGTCACCGGCATATCTGTGCTTCGTATGAAGCGTAGAATCCAATTCAAGGTATCATCTTGGCACGCGAGATAAAGGCACGCGATGTGCCTTTATCTCTGCCCCCTCTGCGGAAACAACTCCGCAAAACAAATAAAGAAGGGTGACACCTCAGCTGCCCTTGGTCATTGCTCCTTGTTCCCCAGAAAGAGAGGGGTTTTACAGTGATGCTTTCCGTAGAAACCTTAGCTACGAGAAAGTCGAGCGCAGAAGAAGGAATCAGACTTCGCGTATGCACCTTTTCCAGGAGAACGCAGCCATCTTGAAGGTCGTCATTTCTAGCATGCGTTAAAACGCCTATCCGACCTCTCCACTCCGCTAAGGTGTCCACGAAAAATGTGTTATTGTCACACATTCTTGTTTTGCCTCACCTATACGATCTCGTAAATTTCAGGTCGAAATGTCGTATTCTTCGTCCTGCATACCAGTTACGAAACCCACGTGACTGAGAACGAAAGAAAACGAAAAACATCCATACTCGAACAATCGCATGGTGGGCGCGCGAAAGCCGTCTGCGACTCGTGCAAATAAGTTCAAGAGGTGCACCCACCGCGTCCACGTGGGCAGCGAATCCGCAAAGCGAGCATCCGGTCGCGCGGGCACTCCGCGTTATCCACTGCGGGAACTCGCGTTCCTCGTTTCCCGATTTAATCTTCGTCCACCTAGATATCTACTACGTGCGGAAGACTCGAAACCTTCCTCACCGGAATGGTCACGTCAGCGACCATTCCGGTGACCATGCAGATAAGCGCGTACCCTAAGGCAGGATACTATTCGTACCGCAGAAATGATTTTTTCGCGGCAAGAACCAGTAGGAATGAGTCACGACCACCAGCAGGACACGATGACGCCAGGTGCAAGTAACCCATGGTCACTGGCAGAATGGGAACTGCAGGGAAGTTTCTTAGCTTCGATAATGCTTCGGCGTCTCGCGAGCCAAAGCACGACGGAAGACAACGAGAGCGTGCTGGAGGCCAGCCAATCGAAAAAGACGCCCTGCCGCTCTCATCCTGGCAGTCGCCGTAGGAAAAGAAAACTCAAAGAAACGATGCCGTTGCTCCAGAACACATTTTACTGCGGTACAGTTCTCTCTATCGTCAAAAACAGGTCCTGAAAAAGCGGATTTAACACCCCCCCCCCCCCCCTTTCCACTCCTTAAATCGCCCCTGCATTTAAGTTGTAACGCACAACAATGCAGGCATACGGAAACGACCCCCCGTATTCGCCATAAGTTGCGACGCCAACCATGTGACAACGTCTCCGCCAGACACAACGTCTCGACCAGGGAACCTACAGGGTATGGCGTCCAGCGAATACCACCCATCGCAACAATGCGGCAGTCGGTCTCGTAGCTTGCATGCCGGAGGCGCTCCATCCTGCACTTTACCTCTTTCGGTTAGCACCACGGTGTGGTTAGCACTAAGGCCAGCTCGTATTGCCGCTGACTGTATACGTGTCCTCGACATCCCGTGTTCACTGATCCCCCAGCGCAGTCGGCATGCTCTCCCACCGGCCGTAGCTCATTAGCCCGAACCCCGCTGCATACCCAGTCAACCAGTTTCGACACTGGGACGAGTTCACTGAACAGTTCCGCCACGGCGGACGCGTGCCCTTGCCCCCCTTTTCTGCGTACCCTCGACTCCCGTCCGGCATGCACGCCAGGGCGCTCCGCCGATGCATCGACGATACAAAAGCGACAACGTCCTATCCGGAACACGTTGGACGGGCCGAGTTTCACGAATGCGACGTCATATTTGAGCGATACGGCTGATACATCTACGCGCTTTGACGCATGCTCTCGCGGCTCATTTCCCATTGATGCTACGCCATTCCCCACCCGCTGCGCCGCGAATCCGCGAATCCTCCCCCCCCCCCTTTATCGCAAGATATAATAATAATAATAATAATAATAATAATAATAATAATAATAATTTATTTGGGTAGATATTTCTTCAAATCGAGGCACGGGTCTGTCAAAGCCAGTAAAGGCTTGTGGGACAGCACCCTACAGGTCATAGTCACAATATCCCCACACACAAACAGTATCAAGCTCATCATACAGTATCTACTCTCGAATTAAATAAAATATGATGAAAAAAAAAAACATACACATAGGTTCAATAACTACACTGTGATGCAATAGATGGATATGTAAAAATAAAAACCATACACGCGCACACACACTCACGCATAGTTGTGTTGTTCATTTGAAACCTTGGAGCACTTGTTTGAGTTCTTTTAAAGAGTTCACACCATATATGGTTTCTGGCAAGTCATTGAAGGTTGAAGGCACATAAAAATTGCGAACACGTTTTCCATAGTTCGTGGTGATAAAAGGCACTTTATAGCGTTCGGTCCGACGAAGTGATCTAGACACTGTGTGAGGCTCTTTATAGTCATCGTTCCAAAAATATTTCAATACAACAGTCTGAATGAATAAAGCATGGAATAGTGGCAAACCTAAAGTTGTTATTTTTTCTTCTTCAGTTTGTGACGATGAACAGTAGACAATGCTCTTAAACATTCCTTTCAAAATTGAATCAATTTTTTGGCACCATATCACAGACCCATGCCCGAAAATTGTTATGCCATACCTTAAAACACTGTACGCTAACGCTTGAGCTATCATCTTTTTGGTTGATATAGGAATTAATGATCTTGTATTATAGAGTAAGCAGGACACCTTTCTCAGTTTTTTACAGATATAAGACATGTGAAAATTCCATGACAAAGCACTATCAAACTCAATTCCTAAATACTTAACCTGATCTGCATAAGGCACTGGGCAGCAGTTGCTGTCTGCACAGTCAGACGTATGCATGTAAAGTGGATGATCAAATGTTATAATTCTTAGGGGATTATGAAAGCAAATAAGTTTAGTTTTTGATATATTTACCTCAAGACAATTTCTTTTAAACCAGTCAAATAAGCAGCACGTGTCTTTTTGAAGTAGCGTCATTGCTGTAGCATAATCAAGATGGAGCGAGAGCAACACCGTGTCGTCAGCGTATTGGAATAGTCTACATGTGGAGACAGCGTTGGACATATCGTTGACAAACACGTTGAAAAGAAGAGGTGACAAAATAGATCCCTGGGGGACTCCAGCTTTTAAATTTACCTTGGAGCTTCGTCTATTGTTTATAGAGACTACTTGTGTACGGCCGCTCAAAAAGTTTTGAAGTAGAGAAAAGAATGGACCGCGGAATCCAATTTTATGCAATTTTTTAAGTAGAATGCTATGGCTGACCGTGTCGAATGCCTTCGCCACATCAATAAAAAGTGCACACGCGACTTGACGCCTTTCAAAAGCAAGATGCAGTTCATCAGAAAAATCTTCCAGAAGTGGTTGGGTACCCCGGCCACTAACGAAACCATATTGTCTAGATGATAGAATATCAAAGCTATCTAGATACGACGTCATAGTATTAAGGATATGTTTTTCCAAAATTTGGACTATACAAGGTAAAATTGAAATTGGACGGTAATTGTTAAGCTTTTTACGCTCTCCACCTTTGAATAAAGGCTTTACTAAGGCACTCTTCAAATCATCCGGAATTTTCCCATTGGAAATGAAACCATTTAACATATAAAGGAGTACGTGCTTTATAAAATCATAATTTCTCCGTAGGTCTTCTGCATTGATTCCATCTATACCAGGGGACTTGTTTGATTTAAAACTAAAAAGTGCAGTTCTAAGATCAAGCTCCGTCATCTGAGGAAGGAAAGCCGAAGAAGCATTTGAGTCTTCTTCGGCTTTTCCTATAAACACAACGTTGGGGGAGACAAGAAAAAAAAAAAACTGTTTACAAACAGCTTGACTAGTCCCGAGCCCCCCCAAAATGCAGCCGCAGTAGAGCGCGTTTTGAAATGCAAACTTATGCACTTAACGGGAAAAAAATATAATAATAATAACTGGCAAACATTTACATAAAAATGCACACTATATAAAAAAAGAGCTTATACATAACAAGTTTTTGTTAGAATCAGACGATAGGCTCGAAAAACATATTGCGTAAGATATGTTCACGATATATTGTCAATTTCAATATTTTTAGCGCTAAGCTGGTTCAGAATGATCGGGAAGATGTATGTTCATGAAAGATGTCCACAATTTGTTATAATAAATGGCACTTCCCACGGTTCCATACTTCGTGTCGAATATGTATACACTTTTCCGGCTAAATTAAATAGCTACTGTTGATTTTCTTTTTCTCTTCAATTGTAGATTTAGAACATAAGCGGCATATATACAAATAATGAATTTTATTTACACATAGTCGATTTAAAATATTTTCTTTTGGACATTCAGTCGCATCATAGCGAATGCTTCTCGGTATCTTTTTTTCTGTAATTTTATTATTTTTTTTTAATATTCATTTCAGTGGTTGTGCCCCATACTACGTGACTATAATTTATCCGCGAATAAAATAATGAAATATATACGAGTAACCTTATCGCAAGTGGCAGAGTACGTCTGTAGCGATATATTAAGACAAGTATACAGGATAATTTCTCTAATCTAATAAGCGCATCTAAAGAGAGGAAAAAAAAATGACGTTAGTGTTTATACAGCTGCGGTCTGTCTGCCTTTGACGTGCGGCGTAATTGTTCGAAAATGTAGATGAGAAATTTAGCCGGTGCAGTACCACTGCTAGCCTGGGGCCTTTAACGTGCACCACGCAGTAATGATACACGACCGCCACGCAGGTACGATACTCATCCATACTGACACGGGCGAGGATGGAAATTGAAAACAAGATTCCTGGGTTCTGCGGCGCCAAACTCGGCCACAGATCCCCCCAAAATCGTCTCTAATCCTCGTTAGGTCCCACAATCGGTAAACAGAAAGCGTGATCTCATTACACGGACACTCAGTCATTATCCAGGCCTCCCGCGTGTATACGGTCCGGGACAGGACACTCGGTCGTGTCAAAAGAAGCAGAACGCTGCAACAACGCAACAACAGGCCGCGATGACCCCGAATTCGCCCCTCGCAGAAAGAAGCGCTCCTTGTCCCAACGCTTGTCACGGCTCTCTCTTCTTTGCGCTCGCTCTCCTCACAACACAGCGACAACGTCACGCACCGACAGACGAACAGGAGGACTCGCAGGAAAGTTTTTTTTGTGCCGCGCAAGCAGGCAGCCACTCTGTGTTCTTTATTGTTTCTGCCGTCGTCGTGCCGCTCGGAAAGAACGCGATGAGGCGCGCTCGGCGAAACCTCGTTTGGAACGGGCACACGGCGCCGGGACCCGTTCGTTCACCTTGCCAATCGGCAAATCGCCGTTCGTCGCGGGGTTCCCCCCCTTCCCGCACTACTCCCCTTTCTTCTTCCTCGCGCCAGCAGCCGCCCGTTCACCCTTGTTCTCCACCGCGTGCTCTTCCTCGTGGCTCGCTTTTGTGCTTTGGCGCTCCCCCTCTGTTATTTATTCTTCTAGAAAAACGAGACTTTTTGAGACAAGCTCGTAGCGCACCACACACGCGCCGCGCGTTCACGTCACTTGTCGGTTATCTGTAACGCGTATTCTTTCTTAGCGCTTTTTTTTTTTCCTTCACATTGCTACTTCTTCGACTCGCCGACACAAGGGACGCGCGGCGAGCCAAACGGGGAAGTCGACGAACGAGTGGGCGACTAAAGGAAGCCATCCAAACGGAGAGAGACTTCTTCGTGTTGGAGCTACGACTCCTTTTATAGCGATCTCGCGAGCCTACGACTATGGTCCTCGATGGTCGGAACTGACTGGATGACACCACGATTCTTAGAAGCGTCACCCGACACCGACTTGAAGGTTTTCGGGATTTAGTCACAGTAGTGGGCCTCGTCGTCATCCACCCCTAGAGCACTATATAGCTCCTACGGAGCAGAGTAGCGCAATCCTTTGAACTCCGTGTTTTGCCGACAACATGGCCGACAGAGCGGATCGGCGCGAGTCACGTGGTACTCAGGGTTCCAGGAGGCGGCCAGCCCTATGGGAGAATACATGGAGATCGACTCAACACGGCTGATTAAAAAATGAACGCCGAGTTCACACTTTTCAAAACTAGTCTGTCGTGAATTTAGTAAAGCACTAAACATTTTATCAAAGTTTTAATAATATCGGATGCGTGTGCAAATTTTGAGAAGGCTATTTCCAAGTCAATGGCGTTTGAAGCAGACGATTTTTGCTCGCAGCGGAGATGGGCTTTTCGGGTTGGCCGGAGTGGGTCACGTGAATGGTGTGACGTCGCTGTGTCGTCTGCTGCATGATGCCGCTCAGGGAATTTTTTAAAAAAAGTCACGTCCTTGCGGGGCACAAAACTTAGCGAAAATTATTCTAAAATGTTCCATTATTATGTCAAAAATGATTGCCATTCCGTACATCCCCACAATACTGAAGAAACAACGATTTTTTCACGTTCTCCATGCATTTCTGACCGCAGTTGGAACCTCCGGACGTTCGCCACGAGTCGCCGAGAGGCGGCGTTCTAGATTGCGCTACTCTGCTCCGAAGGAGCTATATAGTGCTCTATCCACCCCCATCCAGCAATCTAACCGTGCATAGTAGCCTCTTCGTAGATTTGAGGCCGCTTCGCACACTTTCATACCGAGTTCTTGTGATCTTTTACGACGAAAGCACACGCTGGCGCCACCTATGAGGCGGCCTTGAAACTGCAGTTCATTACAGCGAAAGTTTCGTAGTATTTGCGAGATGAAATGGCCGTTTTACGAGAAATGGTCGTTTTTAACGTTCTCCAAGGATTTTCAATTTCGAGCAAATATGAAAGAATGAACCGCGAAATAAATAGGAAATAGACGGAAATCCGGTATGTTCCACACGGCTAGCCAATAGATGGCGCGCAGTGTGCTCTAAGCTGTAAGAGATCACAAGAGGTTTTTAGCCACTCGGTCGTAAGCAGGCGCAAATGTGTGAACCAGCCTTCATCCACGTGCACGCAAAAACGGTCAATTATATCGTATCAATCCATGCTTTAAAAAAAAATGTTTCGACGCCGATAAGATTTAACTTTCTAGGCCTTCGGTGCCGACACACCAGCCAACTTGTAACTAAAAGTTTTTTTCTTTTTTTTAAACTGGTGGCAAGGTTTAGGCTTCAGTCCGCAGTTCGAACAATTCAAACCAACTCTTCATTACAATGTCAAAACTGTAGTGTCGTCCCGACACAAATGGATCTACAGGATGCCTTCAAGCGTAGCTTCGATGTCTGCCCCACATGCCAATAATGAACATAAATTTATACAAGCTTGATCCTTTTGTTAAAATAAAGACCGAGGGTCACCATGTTTTGGAGCTACTATACGCATGTAGTGTGTGGCCAGCGCGTGCTGTTTGTAGTGATGTGCGTGGGGGTGGATGTGTGCGAGGCTAGTCCGACCACACATGGTTGCTCCAACACATTCTGTGTCCCCTGGTCTTTGTCAGCATAATCAAGCTAGTACTTTTTTAACTATATAAGTTAACTGTTAGCTGTACCCACTCTTTATACAACTTCCACGTAATTCCTAAAAAAAAAAAAAAAAATGCTCGCGCAATTCAGTCAGTATATAGTATCTGGCTGGGAATCACTTGACCCCATGTTCAGTCTCCATCGTGAGTATTATTCAATTCGTGTTTTAATAATGGCCTCTAGAGGTTTATATGCCTCATAGAACTTTAACCTACATGTAGCAGTCGACTGCTACAGTTATTCGCGGAAATGAGCGTACAAACGGAGTTTATGTTAAAATTATGCCGGCACGCCGTGGCCGTCAACACGATATCAATCGCCCTCACACATAAAAAAAGCAGGTGGCCCGCCAAAGCTTCCTGGTTGCCGATCCGGCAGTTACGACATCGAACCAGACCGAACATAGAAGGGCAAACAGAGAATCGGCCTAGCTGTACCCGAAATCGCCCCGTAGGGCCTGTTCGATGTCTATTATTAATTGTTTTTTCTCCTCAACAACGGGCACGGGCACCGGCGTCTCTCGGTGACTGCTCGTAACACTGTGTTTCGGTGCAATTTCTCGTCGTCGGTTTACCTTTTTACAGGCGCCCGCTTGCCGATGCCCCGTCGGCACCCTCTGCAACGTAGAGTGTCTCCGCATCGAAACACACGACGGAAGGAAAAAGATACCAAAAGTCCCTGAGGCTTTGACGCCAAGCAGCCAGGGCGACCGACACGCGTGTACGAGGCCGCGAGCCCGAACGCAATTAAAGGCGGGAAATACCAGCAGCCACGTCTCGCTCGCCGCATTTAAAAGGAAGCCAAAATATGAGAGGAAAACGCGTCTTGCGACACGTGCATGCGTCGAATTATTCATCCGTGCACGAGTTTCAGATGTACGGCTGGAAAAACAAGTCCACCGCGCGGCAATGCGCGGCAACGCAAGCCGGGTAGGATAGTGTAAGCGGCGTTCGCGAGATTATTGCATTCCGCTTATTATCACAACCAGGATTGCGATACGACGCGCGAAAACTATGTATACTATAGTCACTTCGAACTGGCAGCACGATAGCAGTTGACGCACATTACACGAGGAAGCGATCACTGCAGTTACGAGTTGGAACACCTAGCCCGTGACAGGCTCACAGTTATACACGCGTCGTGCCGGTCGCGAGTTGTGACTCAAAGACCGCCACACCATCCGTTTCTCATCACTGAAAAGCTAACATCACCCCCCCCCCCCCCCCCCCAAACACACCCTAAAAAAAAATAAAAAATAAAAGTCGAGCAGTGAAGCTCATGACACAAATATCGCATCCATCGAATGTCATATTTGTATTCTTAGGTTTCTTCGGGAAGGAAATGCCACCGGAAAGGATTTCGTCCAAAAACCTTGCCGGGCTTTGGCGGGTAGACTATAAGCGTCGTGATTATATCCGAAGTGAGAAAGTCGGCTAAACACACAAAAGATTCCATCACTGACCCCGTCACCGGACAAACAGCAGGCGTGACGGTAAGTGGCAAAAATTGCACAGCCAGCGGGCGGAGCCCCCGATTTCGCGAGACCCAGCAAAGCCAAGCGGGGCAACGTCGCCGCTCGGCCCAGCGCCCATAATGCCCGTGCGGCAGCCGACGCGAACTTTCGCAAGTACAACTCGAGCAGCTCGCGTCGGAAGGCGGGGGAAGTGTTTTATCATCGGCGTAATTGGAGCGTCTAAGCGAAGGCTCATGAGACCCTGGCTGCACTCAGTCGTCCCCTAAGCTGACAGCGTGACGGGAGCTAGAGGCTCGCAGGACCAATCAACCACCTTTCTCGCATCAGCTGACCCCGCTCTTTGTGCGTGAAGATGGGCGGGAGGGTGATCCCGTGGCGGAAGGCAAGACTGGTCCAACGAGCATGTAGCTTCCACCGCACTGTCAGCTTAGCGGCGAACGGGATACAGCAGCGAGACAGGGCAACCTGCTGCCTGTTTCATGAACGCGCCATGGGCGTTGGCGCGGCTGTCGGAGCAACTCAACCCCCCCCCCCCCTCTTTTTTTTTTTTTTTCTTTCTTAGCGGAGTTGGATTACATATTCCGATCGATTGAGGCGTACTTTTCCTCGCGCGTGTACACGCACGACGGGTTCCTTTTTTCTTTTTTGGCTAACACGCGGGCGCGGGACGCCGTGCGTGCTCCCCCCCCGCCGTGGGACTCGGAATAATGCGCCCTGACACGCAAACGCGCAAGGAGTCAAAGATCACGAGCGACGATGGGGCAAAAAAGAGTTGTTTCCGGCTCGTGGCCATTCTCCCGAAAACGAGACATTCGCCAGGTGAACACTGGAGTAATCTTTGCGAATTTTATCGGCTAGTTTCGTCGGTGTTTCGCCCGGAAGGAGCTTGTTAGCTTCCTGGTTGTGGGCGAACCTGACGAGTATATAGTCACAGCGCTTAAACGTGATCAATGTCACATCATTCAGTAAATATCCGAGATGAGCGGGAGGATGGCTGAGGGCCCTTTTTTTTTTTTTTTTTTTTTTGAAAAACCGAAAATCGGAGTTCGGAGTGACGTCGCCCACTGGCTTTTCATCCTCCCTCGGAAAACATGGCGGCGCTCGGCACATGTAGCACTGAGGATGATGGGTAAGTCGGGGAATCGGACAAAGTTCTCTTTTTTAGCTGCCCGACGACCTCTCGGACTTCGAAAAGGAAATCGTCAAACGGTCGAAACAACTGGGTTCGGTGTCTGTGTACTTTAGTTTCGGTTATGACTCCGCGAGGCAGCCTTTCAAGCAGAATCGGCGCGTCGTGGCCGCTCACGTTGCTCACAAAAGCCCACTGCGCGTTCTCTTCCACCTCGTTTCAAAGAATTTGAGATCGCTGAAAGGGCCCTAGAACTTCCAACCGAAACTGAAGCGTCACCTGCTCACAGCGATAGCCGACAGGCACGGAGAAGAGCGGTTGACCGCGAGAAGCGGGCGACGGTTCGGAGGCGTGAGAAAAACGCGAGCTGCAGGACGACTCAATCTTTGACGTCACTGCACTGTCGCGGATCGCGCCGGAACTTCAAATTCGAACTTTTTTTTTCTTTTCTTTTACTTGAAAATGAATGTGTTTCTAAGTTTCGGATTATGAGAGTAATGTCTAGGCATCGTTTTCCATCGTTTCAGATAATAAAATAAAATATGATTTTGACCTGTGGAAAATTAAAGGATTTGAGACGACACCCAGCAATCTTCTGATTGAAACCACTCCTTTAAATTTAATAAGTAAAAAGGTAACTATTCAGAAATAATTCATAAGGTAATTATTGCGAACGTTGTTATTATCTCCTGAATGGACTCTTAATAGTCAATAGCAGGGATGAATATGACGTCAATCGTTCTTTTTCAGTGCAATTCGTAGTTTTCTCAGGAACGATAGAGCCGACGTTCCGTGAAACATCCCGCATACACAAACACGCACACTAAAAGCTCGAGGTTAGGGGCGTACTCTCGAAACACGATTGAATTACAAGTGAATGGCACGTGCAAAGAACGCCGCTCGTGACACCGAGCACTGCTTGATTAGTCCAACCAACTCGTAGTGTGGAGCTCCGACTTATGATGAAACGAACTATATATATAGGCAACACTAGAATACGCAAAGCCTTAGACCTCCTCTGCCCCCCTGGCACGTCATCACACTGGGGTGACGCCAACTCAGCGGTAGGGCCCGACGTCGAGTGTTCTTTAACGCATTGAGTGGAAGCGAGATCCAGCCCAACGCTGACACAGCGCTCGTGCAGTCTCGTACGCGTAACTCGAAAAAATAAAAAAAAAAGAGAGAAAGCGATCGATTACGTATTCCGGGATATTACTCGATTACTCGAGAAGAAAAGTAAAAAGCCGTTACTTGAAAAAGTAACCCTTACTTTTCCGATTACTTCAGATTTCCGAAACAACCGATTTTTCTGCCGGTTTAAAAACTGATATTTTGCACCGTTCATTATTGGATTATAATAAGCGAATTACAAACTACTCATATACTCAATCCAACAATTCTGATAAACCTTTCTGCTGTCGGACACTTAGTTCGATGGTTACTCGGTAGAAAACTTGTAGAAGCTAAGGGCGCCGTTACAATGGGGAGGGGAAAATCCTACCGGTTACGAGTAATTGTAGTCTACTTCCCAAAATTAATCAGACTGTTGTTGCGATTACTTCGTAATCAACGTATTCAAAAATTAATCTAAAAAAGTAATTGGTTACGAGTAATTTGATTACTCGTAATGAATACAGTACAAGACTGAACTCGTGCCCAATCTGTGTCTGCGCTCGCTTTCCCCCTGATGACGTCGAAATGCTATACGGAGAGCAAGTCGTCTGCTGTGGGCGCAGGAGTAGCGGTGACGTCAGAAAGACGCAGGGCTCTGATTGGCTGTGATTGAAGGATAGTGGGTAGACCTCAAAGCGAGCTGCCTCGAGGTCTACCCACTATCCTTCAATCACAGCCAATCAGAGCTCCGCGTTCTAACATCACCAGAACCCGCGTAAAAGGAGCAGACAAACTTGCGCTCCTCATTGCTTCGGTTATTCTAGCTGGTAGTGGTATTGGGCAGGAGATCGAACAATAGGGGGCGCTCTGACCCGTTTGTTTTCCCCACGCTTGGTGTTTACTCAACACAAGGCCTGTGCACATGCCGACAGGTCTAATGAGCATGTCCATGTCATCTTCTACAATACAGCGCGGGGCACAGTTTAATGTAAAAAATACTAACAATCGACGAAGCGACGTTAAGTGCCGGATCTAACCCCAGAGAATGCGAGCTTGACCCACTTCGGCTTTTGTGCTGAGCTGGGACTGTTCCACAATACGCGAACAACTTACATTAGGCGGAGACCCCGCTTATACGCAGCCAGCGGGACCTTCGCAGCGACTTAGGCTTCGACGGCCCGCGGGTGAGCCCTGTTTCTCCCCGGTCGGCGGGCACCCCCTTTGATGACTTGCAGCTGCGAGCCAGACGCTCTGGCGGCGGAGGGGGCCCGCTGAAGAGGAGCCGGGGGGAAGTGGGGAGACAGGTTTCGGGACGGGACGGCTTAGGCGAGTGTGTGTGTGTGGGGGGGGATATGGATGCGTGCGTCAGTGGAACGAAGGAACTCGAAGGGACAAGATCGCGGCGACGCTAACCGGAACAATGACTGTATATACGTGTATTTTTGTAATCGAGTTAATGTAATATAGTTGTTTTTTGTTTATTTGTGAATTCTTTTAACCGCGCACAGCTTCTGTCACAAAAACTATGGTGCCGAAACCCGGGAAAGAACATCGAACGAGGTGAGCGGCTTTGATCTTTGTGACCGCCTCACTGGAACGCTGTGAAAGAGCTGGGTGCGTGTTCGTGAACGGCAAACGATGGAGCGGCTTAAAGGAAAACGTGGAGTCAAACGGGAGCAAACCACAAGGCTCATCAGCGAGGCGTCGGCGGGACTGGAGACAGCGGATCTGGCCACGGTGACTGCCTGGCGAGAACGAATCAACGCATGCAACCAGACGCTTCGGTCTCTAAATGCAGAGATCGAGGACCAAGTGCCACTAGAGGATCTCGTCGCGGAATACACGACTGTATCCGAATACGACGACGAGGCCACCCGAGTTCTAGCGGTGCTAGGCTGCAAGATCGCATCGCTACGACAAAGGGAACTGCCAACGCCGACGCCCTTGAACGAGACCACATCGGCGACAGCTTCAGTACCTCCTTCCAACAGGACAAGCGGAGTGAAGCTCCCGAAGTTGCGACTCCTGACCTTTGACGGGGATATCAGCGGTTGGCAGAGCTTTTGGGAACAGTTCAGTGGTGCTGTTCACAGCAACGACAGCATCACACGATCGGAAAAGTTCCACTACCTTCGCACACTCGTCACCGGACCAGCTGCTGCCGCAATCGCAGGACTTCAGGCCACGGAGGCCTGCTACGACGATGCCATCCACATCCTGACGCAGCGGTTCGGCGACAGACGAAGAATTGAGCAAGACCACTTGGCGAAGCTCCGATCTCTGCCGCCGGTGGCGTCCGCGAAGGACACAAGGGGACTTAGGAGGATCTACGACCATGTGCAGACCAACATCCGAGGGCTAAGAGGTCTCGGCGTGGGATCGTCGACGTACTGCACAATGATGTCGGACATTCTTCTCAGGGCCCTGCCGAAAGAGATTGTGCTGGACTACCACAGGTGGCAGTCGGGCAACACCGCCTACAGGGCGTCCGGGACGTCGGAGAGAGATCCAACGTCGCCGAATGCAACAGGACAAGACGCCGGCCGCTCGATCGACTCGCTGTCCTCTGCACGGATCTGTCCCTCGCCGTTGCAATCCGCCGATGCCGAAGGTGAGCTCGCCGAGATTCTTGGGTTTCTTCGTGTCGAGGTCGAGAGCAGAGAGAGAGCCGGTGTCGTGGCCGAGCGGTATGACCCACCGCGGAAGACTGGGATCGATGGATCAGGAATGCCAGCTGCGGCACTGTTACACACAGGCATCACTGGCCAGTGCTTCTTTTGCGGCTCATCCAAGCATTCGGCGGAATTATGCACTTGCGATCTCAAACTCGATCAAAAGAAAAGAAAGCTGACAGAGGGCTCCCGGTGCTTCCGATGCACACTGGGGGGGCACCGAGCAAGAGAGTGTCGGCGGAAAGTGTCATGCGCGGGATGTTCAGGTCGGCATGCTACGTCAATGTGTGACCCCGACTGGAATCCCGCGCTGAGAAAACCGGATCGAGATGCCCCGCTGACTAGCGTCCAAAGTGCTGCCGCCGATCTATTGGATTCCGAGGTCCTGCTCCAGACGTTCCGGGCCTGGGCTGTAGAGGGGGAACGACGCGGCTACGTGCGGGCCATCGTCGACGGAGGCAGCCAACGCACTTTTATCCGAGAAGATGTTTCGCGCAAGCTCGGCCTCAAGGTTCTTGGAGAAACCAGCCTCCGACTGAATACGTTCGGCCACTGCTCGACACGACCACAACGGCGACAACTGGTCGAGGTACGACTGCGCAGTCAGTACGGCCAAGAAGAATGCGTTGTCGAGGCTGTCGAGGTACCCTTCATTTGCAAGGATGTCGTTCGGGTACCCGCCGACCACGTGTTTGTTCGCCGAGTGGAGGAAGACGGACGCCGCATTGCGGATGCGCTCCTGTTTCCTGGGGTTCCGGCGGAGGAAGGCATATCTCTGCTAGTCGGATCCGATCAGCTGTGGAGGGTCACCGGAGACCAAGTGCTGCGGTGCGAAGAAAATCAAAAACTGGTCGCCATCAGCACCATTTTTGGGTGGACCTTTCAGGGCCCCGTGTCTCACCACAGCTCTCTCAGCGGCAACGCCAACAGCATGGTATGCGTTTTGAGGGTCGGACCCGCGGAGAAGGAGGACGTCGGAGACGTGCTGCGGGGTTTTTGGGAGCTGGAGAGCATCGGCATCGCTGATCGGCCATGCAGCAAGACAGAGGAGCACAACGAGGTACTGACCGAGTTCAACGAGACAATCAAGAAAGTTGATGGACGGTACGAGGTAGGCTTGCCATGGAAA
This sequence comes from Ixodes scapularis, assembly GCF_016920785.2. Classification (NCBI taxonomy): domain Eukaryota; kingdom Metazoa; phylum Arthropoda; class Arachnida; order Ixodida; family Ixodidae; genus Ixodes; species Ixodes scapularis. The sequence continues at coordinate 61,533,679 of NW_024609835.1, read as the reverse complement.
GCCAGCACCGGAAACCTGAAAGACAACCGCACGCTGGCGTTGAAACGTCTCGGAGGTTTGACGAAAAGACTTTCACGGAATGAGTCCCTCTCGATTGAGTATGACAACGCCATCGGCAGCTACATAACAGCAGGACACGCTGAGAGGGTTCCAGCGAACACTCCAGACGCCGAGTCGTCACGCTCCCGGACCTACTATATGCCGCACCAACCAGTCATTCGGAACGAATCGGAGACAACGAAACTACGGGTCGTCTTCGATGCTTCTTCACATCTACCTGGAGCTGCGTCACTTAACGAACACCTGGACAAGGGACCGAACCTGAACGCCGACCTCGTCGGGATCTTGGTGCGCTTTCGTATGCACCCGATCGCTGTGACGGCAGACATAGAAAAGGCATTTTTACAGATCGGTGTCCGACCACAAGATAGAGACGCACTCCGCTTCCTATGGGCTCAGAGAGATCCGATGACAGAGAGTTCAGAATCACGCGTCGAGGAATGGAGAATGACTAGAGTGCCGTTTGGGACTTCCGCCAGCCCTTTTCTGTTGACCGCCACGCTTGTGCATCACCTGAACGGCGTAAATGGAGACCTCAAATCAACTGCAGAGCTGCTTCGAAGGTCGTTTTACGTCGACGACTTGCTGGTTGGGGCCTCAACGATCGAAGAAGCAGCGCTACTACAGGACCAAGCCAGTCGGATATTAGCAGATGCAGGGATGAAACTACGAAAATGGTCAACCAACGCTACAGAGCTGCAATATTCGTTTGACGGGGGTTCGACGACATCCGCCTTTTCGGAGCCGAAGGGAGTGCTTGGGCTGTTATGGCGACGGGACACGGACACGCTGGCTGTTCCAGTGGAGAGGGTGCTCAACTTCGTTACGTGCAGCGGAAGGACGAAGCGCTATGTGCTCCGTGCGGCTGCTAGAGTTTTCGACCCGTTGGGACTCCTGGCACCTTTCGTGATACGAGTGAAGGTTTTGTTCCAGCGAATCTGGGAATGCGGGCTCGGCTGGGACGACGATTTGACCGACGAGCTGCTAGTGGAATGGCGACGATGGAGTGCCGAACTCCCGCAGATTCAGACGGTGCTGATTCGTCGCTGCGTCATGAAGGAGCCAAGAGAGGTTGTGAGTTCTCTACAACTACACATCTTCTGTGACGCGAGCCCGGTGGCGTACGGCACCTGTGCCTATCTGAGAGTGGAAGGAAAAGAAGGGAAAGTCGAGGTAAACTTGGTGTTCTCAAAATCCCGTGTGGCGCCTATAAAGCGACTGACACTCCCTCGACTCGAGCTGATGGCGGCGGTGATCGGAAGACGAATAGGCCAGTACCTCGGGGAGGTCATGAATATTCAAGAGGTGTTCTACTGGACAGACAGCATGATCACGCTTCATTGGATCCGAGGGTCGGCGGCAAAATGGAAACCATTCGTGGCAAACCGAGTGATCGAGATACAGGCTGGAGAGGGGCCTTCCACGTGGAAACACTGCCCAGGGCTGGAAAATCCCGCCGATTTGATGACGCGGGGAATCAGCGCGGAAGACCTTCAAACAAGTGAACTATGGTGGAGGGGTCCAACGTGGCTTGTCAGGGCTCCAGAGGCGTGGCCAACCTTCACCATCTCCGAGGACGTTCCGGGTTCCCTAATTGAAGAGGAAGGGAAGCGGGAATATCATGCGTTGCAGACTACGACCGAGACAACTGCACCGCTGTTGGAACTGGAGCGTTACGGCACACTGGAACGAGTCCTCAGGATTACGGCATGGATCATGCGGTTCGTCAAGAACTGCAGAGAGCAACGCGATCAGCGGAAAGGACCACTGACGGCTGAAGAACTGGGACGAGCAGAGACTTGGTGGATCGCAAGAACGCAACAAGAGGCTTATCCACAAGAACTGACAGCGCTAATCAAGGATAAGAAACTGGAAAGCCGATCCAGTCTCGTCTCCCTCACCCCGTTCATCGACCCCGATCGGCTTTTGCGCGTCGGGGGACGACTTCAGCAGCTGAACGAGACCGTCGAAGTCAGGCACCCGCTCCTGCTCTCACCCGAACACCATTTCACAGAGCTGCTGGTGCGAGACTGTCATCAGCGAACACTGCACGGCGGGCTTCAAGATACTTTAAACCAACTCCGTGAGCGCTACTGGGTACCGCGGGTGCGACAGCTGACCAAAAAGATCATAAATCGGTGCAACGCTTGTCGACTCGGTCGACTGAAACCGGCTACTGCTCCGACTGCGCCGTTGCCGCAGGATCGCGTGAATCAAGCGGACCCTTTTGAGGTGGTCGGCATCGACTTCGCTGGTCCGCTAATGGTGAAGACTGCTAATTCGGACGAGAAGTCGTACATCGCTCTTTTCACCTGTGCGGTAACTCGAGCCGTGCATCTGGAGCTAGTCTCTAGCCTCTCGACAGAGGCCTTCATCATGGCTTTCCAGCGCTTCACTGCCCGAAGAGGACTGCCCGGTGTCATCTATTCGGACAATGCTCTTACGTTTAAAAGAGTCTCGAAGGACCTGTCCGGTATTTGGCCGATCTTGAGGAGTGATCGATTTCAAGATCATTGTTCACAAAACCGAATCAAATGGAAATTCATTGCCGAAAGAGCAGCGTGGTGGGGCGGCTTCTGGGAACGAATGGTTCAAACCGTCAAGCGAAGCCTGCGCATCATTCTCGGAAAAAATCGGTTCGGCTTTGAAGAATTGACCACTATTTTGCACGAGGTGGAGGCCGTCGTGAACTCCCGACCACTGGCAACAATCCACGACGACCTGCCAGACCAACCTATCTTGACTCCGGCGCACTTCCTGTCGGGCAGGCGACCGACTACCTTGCCGTCAAAAAGCCTGGACCGAATAGGAGAGTCAACAAAGGGTGAACTCTCCAGACGTTGGCGGCATCGTCAAAAAGTAATGGACAGTTTTTGGAGAAGGTGGAAAAAAGAGTATCTGCTGCAATTACGCTCAGCGCACCAATCGACAGAGACGCAGATCAACAGCCTGAAAGACGGAGATGTGGTCTTGGTGCATGAGGAAAAAGCACCGCGAATACAGTGGAAAGTGGGGCGAATTGAGGGGGTGCAAAGGGGACGGGACGGTCATGTGCGCTCGTGTTTGGTGCGCCTTCCCAACGGAACGATCCTTAGACGTCCAGTGCAACTGCTGTACCCGCTGGAACTCGCCACGTGAAAAGTGACAGGCCCTCCTCGTTCCGCGGGGCGGGAGTGTGTTCCACAATACGCGAACAACTTACATTAGGCGGAGACCCCGCTTATACGCAGCCAGCGGGACCTTCGCAGCGACTTAGGCTTCGACGGCCCGCGGGTGAGCCCTGTTTCTCCCCGGTCGGCGGGCACCCCCTTTGATGACTTGCAGCTGCGAGCCAGACGCTCTGGCGGCGGAGGGGGCCCGCTGAAGAGGAGCCGGGGGGAAGTGGGGAGACAGGTTTCGGGACGGGACGGCTTAGGCGAGTGTGTGTGTGTGGGGGGGGATATGGATGCGTGCGTCAGTGGAACGAAGGAACTCGAAGGGACAAGATCGCGGCGACGCTAACCGGAACAATGACTGTATATACGTGTATTTTTGTAATCGAGTTAATGTAATATAGTTGTTTTTTGTTTATTTGTGAATTCTTTTAACCGCGCACAGCTTCTGTCACAGGGACAGTGCATGCTGCATTGCTCATGCAGGCCGCAGTGGAAACAAAAGGGCCCCTCCTCCCTCTCACCGGAGAACACGAACTCCAGCCGAACGCTGACGCCGCGTTCGGTTATGTCGGCCGAGCGCTGAGTCATTGTATTTGTTGTCCTCACCCGTGTAGTTCTAAAGTTAACCGCTTGGGGCGTCACGGTCTGTCCTCCTCCCCAATAGGCCGCAGCAGCGTATCGCACTACACCAATCATTTGGACGCGGGCCTTAGAATTTTAGAAAAACAAAAACAAAAACAGGAAAGCGGGACTTTCGTTCGTGCTAACGGTGTCGCACTCTGTACATGCACAAACAAACCGCGTAGTCCACTTCACCCCGACCTCACGGGGCACGGTAATGAGCCTCTCTCAAACAAAAGAGCAACGGAAAAAAAGAAGAAGAGAGAGCAAGAGCGTGCTTCCTGTTATTTTCCCGAGACAAAGATTAAACTTCGCGTGACTCATGAAAAGGGCCAAGCGGCAGACGTCTCCTATTAACGTCCGCTCCTCGCGTAGTAACTTCTAAATGCCTTCGATGGCACATTTCTTCGGAACGCTCGGCCTTCAAAGGACGCTCGGTACACCTTGGCAAAATTAACGTTACGTGAGGCGACGTAAAGGTAGTAGTAGTACGCACGTGGCTGCAATTGTCTCAATTGCGCCTAAACAAAACAAAAACACAAAAAGGAAGAAACAATGCAGAGGAGAAACAAAGAGCCTCGACCACACGCATTTGCAAACTCGACGACAATGCCAGTCTGAAAAATGGAAGCACAAAGCCAAGCAAACAAAAAGAAGAAAAAAAGTTTCTTTAGAAAGTTGGAAGCATGCATGCGCAACAACTCTGTGTCACAAACATTGTCGAACAATAGCGCGCGTCCAACAATGCGTCAAGCGGCAACATTTTCTCCTAATATCCTGCGCAGTTTTGTTCTTTTATTCTGTAGGTGGGATGGCGTACGACAGAAATAGCTTGATATACAGATGGCGGGATTAGACTTTGAAAGGAAGAGTAATTCAAACCTAGTTCCTCTGTTTCGAAGCAAGCAGTGAAAATTACTTTGCTAGTCAGCGCGCCAACTTTGAGAGGAGCCACATATTTTATAAAGACAACCCGAATGGCTGTTCCGGACGTGCCATCTGGTACGTTGTAATTTCGAGTAAAAACGAAGCAATGTAAGCCATCCGCGATAAACCTTCGCATCGCTCAATCGCATCCACCGCTTACACTTCAATTGAAAGTTGATTCTAAGTAGGTGGCTGCTGCCTCTGACAACACAGTGCCGGGATGCGCCAGCTTCAGGTCGCGTGCACGATCGACGCTCCCATGCAGTCGATGCACTATCACAACTAGCGAGCTTGATATGAGATCAGAACACACGAAAGGAAAACGCTATCAATAGCGACAAAGAAAAAGAGTTATAAGAGTGTGGGCAGCAGCCTTCTCCAGTAGCGGTAAGTAGCCAACTCGCACCAACATTCGCGGAGGGGCAACTTCGCCAGCAGAGCCGCCCGAGGCCAGTAACCGCCAACATCCGAGAGGGACGGGAACGAGCCTTCTCTTCGCGTTTGTCGCGCGCGTCAATCCTTTGTAGCCGCGCAACAAAAGAGAGAGAGAGAGAGAAAAAGAGTCTGCCAAGCTTTTAATGTTACACAAAATTTGTCCCTCTTTTTCCCTTCACCCGTTCCAAAAACCATCACTGCATTCAGGTCCTTCCCAGGGAAGGAGAGAGGGGACACACCCTTGAGGGACGGCCTTTTATATGCACGCGCTCAATCCACTCAATCCGCGGTACAAAAAGTCGCGCGGACAAAACCCGTCAAGCGCTTTAAAACATGTTTTTTTTCCTTTTTTTAAAGAAAACAAAGAGCAAAACCGAGACCCGTAGAAATGCGAAACAAGGGGACTGGTTTTCTGGTTCGGCAGTCCCGCCGTCCGTGTCTGACCGACGACGACCGACCCGTACCGGCGCGTGCTCTCGCAACGAGCGCCCCGCCCTCCCCGACAGCAAGGACAGGAGTCTTCCGAAAGAGTTCGTTTGTCCCGCTTCTGCAAAGCGTGGCACACGACCGCCGGTCGGTTGCACCCGCCACACTCGCCTCTTATTATATATGTTCCACCTCCCGCATACATCAATCGCTCTCATCGAGCGACAACCGCTTCAGAGCGGCACGCTCCCCAGCCTCGTTTGTTCGTTACGATTTGAAGGTCTCACGCCGAGCCTGTTCTTCAAAAGGCCGGAAGAGATCACCGCCCGTCTGTCCATTCGCGGCAAGGGTGGGGCAGTTGGGGTGAGTGAAACTCCTGCCGGTTAACCGTGCAGCAGCGCTACCTCGAATGTCGAGCATGAAGGAGAGGGACACCGAATCGCACGACGGAATGCAGCCTCAAACATCTCGCAAGCGGGCTTTCGGCGGTCGACAACTTTGTGGGATCGCGCGGAAACTTTTTAAGCTAATACATCATACAAATGAGAGTCGTCAGACATTGCCTGACGAGTGTTCTTTCTTGTACTAGAGCCACATTGGTCATACAAAAACTGTCCGCAGGCATGTGCGAAGATTACATATTATCGCTGTATCAGGCTTGTGCGGTACCGATTACAGGTAATCGAGTTACATCTATTCACTTACTTTTTAAAGTAATTTTGTAATCATTTGATTACATCTATTAGGAAAGAATCGCGGGAGTAATCTAGGTACCGTAAAATCGCGAGCACGCGCACACTCAAAATTTTGAGATAATCGTGTAAAACTGGGGAATGGGCGCTTAGTTCTTAAGTCAACAATATGTGAAAATATGTCTTTCGTGTATTTTACGAATGTTACAACATACAGATGCGGGCGCTTATGGTAGGATGGGCGGACGCTCGGTATATTACGGTACCTTGGAAGTATACTCGAATCACTCGCAAACGTTCCCCCTCCTCGTTCTCACGGCGCCATTTGTACAAGTTTCTTTCGAGGAATCCTCGAACCAAGACTCCGACTGGACGATGGTTTAGCGAAAATTTGGTGGATTAAGAGGATGAGCAGAGTTCACAATTTCGCGCTTCAAATCCAATGACGGACAATACAAAACACCTCGTTTTAATCAAACAGAAAAAAAAATATCTGTCATTTTCAAAATGATATCGAGTAAGCGGAATGGTAACGGATACTTTCTCGAATAATGGCCAATTATTTTTGCACCTCAAGTAATGAAGTAATTTCACCGAATACAATTTAACAGAGTAATTTAACCGTAACCGATTACTTTGTTTCCGAGTAACGTGTAAAAGACGAATACGTATGATGGAGCAAGCCCGTTTTCTTTGAACGTGTTTGAAACGTTCCCCGCCGACATTTCTGTCGTCACGTCCCCAGCTGACATCTTGTCTTTCGGACGAAGTACGAGCAGCGCGACTCCAGCTTTCCACAAATTACCGCTCCGTCTCGTGAGAGTCCAAAGCGGCGTTACAGACCTCAGCCAATAACAACTGGGGTTTCCTTTCAAAGGATACCATTTATGCTCCGCAGTTTGCACGCTACACCTCTAGTAACATCTCTCTTATTGCCGAATCGACCAGGAATACGAATCATACGATATAAAACATGTCTCCCCAATGCCGTACAAAATGGCCTTTGAAACATACCGAACGATACTTTAAGTTATCCTACGAGTGAATAACTAGTTCTATTTCGGTTCCCTTCTCTGTGTCTGATTGCGCGAGACTATAGTACACTGCCGGGATGCGCATCGGCCCCTTTCGGGCGATGTGATATTCCGGCCGGGCTGAAATCGAAGCCGAACGACCGAAAGGCGCCCACGGAGCCCTCTCGGTTCTGGCAGCGCATCGGACAGCGTGGCCAATGGGCGCTGCCAGAGAGTTACGGCGGCCCCGCTTCATCGCCGGTTTGATACGCTTGTCGGCCGAAATCAGCGAGCTTTTCTTTTTTTTTCTTTTTTTCCGGGTACGACGGATCTGGGTCACCCAGTTTCCAAAATGCAGTTTCGATGCAAATGTGAACGAATAGAAGAAAAACACAATCATCTATTTTTACTTCGCAACCGAAACGGTACAAGTTAGATCTCTGCGGTCATGTACAGTAAAATATTAAGAAAAAGGAAGAATTTTAACAAACCCTTTAACACTCTATTTAGACACTTTGATATTAAACGGCAGCAATAATACGTATTAAACGTCCAATTTTACTTTTTCGTTTTTTTTTTTTTTTTCATCGCCAGATCCCGTGCGGCAAGCACAAGCTGACAGCTAAAGGCAGCAGTTTGCGCCAGGTGCACCTAGCAACCGGTCTCAGAAAAGAGTTGTTGAAAGAGGACTAACAGGCCACTAAACAAAACTATGACCAATTGTTACAGCGGTGAAAGCAGTACGTCATATTTACAAACAACCCCCCCCCCCCCCAAAAAAAAAAAAAATCGATGTTGTACGCATTTAACCTTACGCTACGCTCACGTCACTGAACCCACCTTCGTTTTTTCGGCCTCTGGTGTACAATAAGCGAGGTTGCAACCCTAAGCGATACTGTGAGAACTATAAGTAGGACCACCGATGATCGGCTGACAGTGCTGCTACTTTTGACCGAGACCAGGATAGCGCTATACTGCGTTTCACCTTATACCAGTCATCCGGGCCAATCCAATGCCTGGTGAGTGTCCCGTGATCTTCGCGAGGGCCGCAGCGACGATCGGGGCGTCATACGGTCACACTGGTGGCTCGTACCGTCCGTCCATCATATCATAAGGTAAAACATCGTATACATTGCTGCTACACCTATGATCGCCCGTTTGGATCAGCAGCGTCAGCAGCCGTAATCACACCAATGCTCTGTCAACCGCTGGCTCAAGCCCATATCTCGACCACAATAACAACATAAGTAGGCGGCCTATAGCTGTTCAAACGTCATAAAAAAAATTAAAAAATAAAATTTAAACGCGAAAGGAAAAGCACGAGGAAGAACAGGTCAAAAGAAATCTACGAGTCCATCGCAGCAAGAAGCGAATCCTGCGTAAGCTCGCCATCAGCGAACTTGTCACCCAAGAAACTACGATACCTCTTTATTTTATTTTATTTTTTTTAATCTTTGGACCTTTTATTTTTAGTTTTTAACTAATCTTCCATATGTATTTTTTTTCGATTAACTTTTTTATTATTATTATCTTAATTTTTTGTGCATTGCCCTTTTAAATCCTTTTTTTTTTTTTTTCAGAAACACGTTTTCGTTTTTTCTTTTCGTCGTCTTTTTATTAAAACGTCGGTTGAAAGTAGCGCTTGTCCTGTCCTCCCCCGTCATTTGACTTTCGCGCTAATATTTTTACGGGGTCCTCCGTCAGACCCCGACGACTATTCCCAGCGCGGCTGACGCCACAGCAAAAGCAAAAGCGGTCAAAACACGACATAGTTCCGTCTCCCAGGGCGCGTTCTACTGGCCTCCGAAAAAGTAAACGCAACAACAACAACGAAATTCCAGATTTGACTCAAGCGGTGTCGTAACTTCTCCTAAATTTGCGCGGCAAACTTCCGGGGTGATGGGTACGGCTTAGTTCTTTTTTTTTTTTTTTTAACTTTTACTTCACCGAAGGAGCACACAAAGTAACCAGTCTTCGGGCACGGAGCCACGACCGCTAGAATAATAAAGAATTTTACTGGCTCCGTTCCTATTCGGGGCAGTTCAACTCCGACAGGCACACGAGCGCACTTCAAACTTAGTGGCGCGTGCCACCGGTAGCTGTCACGTGACAGTACAAATGGACCTCTAAATCTCCCTAAGAGCCGAAAGCGTGCTCCGACTTCCGTAGACGAAGCACAACGCGCGCTTGAACGTGCTCGGCGAAAAGACTTGGAAACTTTCTCATGGAGTAGACGTGACTTGACTCGATCCGTTCGGTTCCAATACTCGTCCAAAGATTCATTCCGCCCCTTACAGCCGAGTTTAGAGTGAAACCCGAGCGCGTTCATTGTTGTGTTCAAGCTATACGAACGTCATATAGTATATAAAGACTGTATAAGGGAATCAGCGAAAAACATTAGAAGAGCTATCGTATTATGATGTCCCACTGACTGATCATAGAGGTTCACCTACTATATTACACTAATATTTGTAAAGGCAGGGGGTAATTAAACAGTTGGTCGAAATAGCCTGTAACTAAATTACGCACCAATTACTGCCGCGAAAAAGTAACGCATAACTCGGCAGTAATTAAAAAAAAAAAGGTACTCGATAAAGTAAATGAATGCCAAGTAATCCATTACCTGCAATAGATTACTTCCCAATTCTGCTGGGGCAGAAGCATATCGAAACATGTACACCCTTCAGCTTGAACTTGGAATGGACGATTTTCCGAGGTACCGGTTGGCGAGAACGCGACGGTTAAGAGATCACCTGAGAAAGTCACGGATCACAAGTAATTCGTAACCCATAACGGAATATTACTTCCCGAGGGTGCTCGAGCAAGCATGTCGAATATGTTTACACCCTTCAGCTTGAACCTCGAACGGACGATTTTTCGAATCCCAGGTTCGGGAGAGTATATATCTGGAAGAAATCTACTAGGCTTCAATCGAAGTACGATCGCACAGCCTGGGGCGTATGCACCCGCCTCGAACCGTGAATTCTCGAAGTAGTTCACTGCCAGATCGAAGCAGCGCGACAACGTGGGCTTCGAACAGTCTGGCGTGAGGCGACAGAAACGCACTCCAGATCCTACTCGAAATTGAGCGAGAAACTCGGCACAAAAGCAAGAAAATCCCCCAAGAAAAGAAACGAAGAAAACAGTCGAGACACTTTCGGGGACGATTAACGAGATAGGTTGGTTGCGAGAACTAGTTTTCCAGATCCCTTTTCTCGCCCCTTTCGAGCTTCGATTATTTTCCGCGCACCAGGGACGCCGTGACCTTCAGCAGCCCGGCCGCTTACAAAACGTCGCGTTCAAAAAAAAAAGCGGGTCAGTCCTCCGATACGGGCAAAGAGAAAAGAAACCGAACGCGATACAACAGACTGCCGAGAAGAATCAGCCAGAGCGTTTATGTTTTATTTTTCCTTTCCCTACGGGGCGTTTTGGTTTTGCTTGAATGCGATAAGCGAACGCGCACCACCATTCCGATCGTACACGCTAACGATATGCGTAGAGCGTGCGAGCTTTCTTTTTCTTTCGCCAACTTAACAACCTACCTCAGGTTTTTCTTTTTCTTTTTTTAATGTGTTATTTATAGCGAGAGTTTACTTCAGTTTGTTTTTGAAGTCCGCGCGCGCGCGCGAAGGCCCGTAGTTTTGAGTTTAAAGGATGCTTTCGGCGCGTTCCAAATTAGAGTGGCCGCTTCTGATTCTCCTCTCTCGCATTGAGATTCCGAGCCAGTGATATTCGCATTATCTCCTTTCATTTCTATGCGAAAGAAATAATCGGCTGTAAAGGAAGTGTTAGCAACACATTTTAGGAGGAAAAACATTAATAAATCATAACACGATGGGGAGGATCACTAAAATAATGGTTGCTAAAAATGTAAGTATTTCAACAAGTGAGCACATATACTCACACGATTGTTATACATAAATATGACACCTACAAAAATATACGCACGAAGATAATCGAACGAGTGTATCGATAAATGGATATGCAGCCAAACGTTTTGAACTTATTACGATTTATTGTTTGCCATTTTTACTATGTGTTTGTTTATTATCATTTACCTATGATCATACAACAGCCCCGAACAAGGATCAGAAGTATAAATAAACGAACTATTTCCCAGTGAGTGGCGGATTGCGCCACCTGGCCGGTATTTCTGTAGAACTTTTTTCATTATTAAGACGATGATGACACCTAGTCATCCGACCTTCCCACTTTTCCTTCACTCCAAAATAAACAGACGACAACATACAACAAAGGTGAGCTAGAAAGGGCGGCGTGGCGGTCGCTCGAGAATGGTCCCACGCTTGATCTGTCACTAACGCCATGGTCTCATCCGTGAGCTGGAAGCGGCGCCACGCATGGAACACCAGTTAATTATTTGAAAATTGGATCCCAAACATAGACGGAGCTCGTAAAGGTACACAAGGAAAATATAAGAGGTCATATTCACATTTGTGCTGGCGTTCGAATCTCAACCGCGAAGCGGATCCGCTCGTTTTCATCATCAAATCCGCGTAAATTTGTACCGCTTCTATAAGCAACCGTGCTCGCAACCGCTTGGCGAATGCGGTTCAGCCGCCAGTATGAATGCGGCGTTACGGCTTCACCGCACCCCTAAAGAGTGGAATGAAATACCAAATTTGCCCATTTCTGCTCACATTTGCCTCCTTTTCTAGCTCTGGCGGCGCCGCATTCAGGTGCCAGTTGAAGCCCCTCGATGCGTTTGTGTTCGCAAGTAGCGTCAAATGCGCCACCGCTTGGAAGCAAATGGCGGAGAAGCACTGAGATGAGCGGCCTTTCGAAGCAAGCAAATTGCTGTATGTTTGTACAGCCGAAAGTTAGTCTGGCGTCTCAGCTGTAGATGAGCAATTTAGCCAGTGCGGTACAACCGCTAACCTGGGGGTCTTTAACGTGCACCACACAGTAGTGATACACGATCTCACGCCGGTACGATGCTCATCCAGATCGAAACGGGCAGGGGCGGGGATTGAGCCCAGGATCCCTAGGTTCTGCAGCCCGAGGTTTCGCTCCATGTGCTCCGAGCGGGTGTGCGTTTAGTGCGCACTAGACCACTCGGCCACCGATCCCCCCGCTTTTCGAAGAGAATGACACGTGTCTTCCGTATTCCCACAATAATGATTGGCCGTACTCGTAAGAAACACCGAGCGTGAATTTCATCCGGGAACTTTAGTGCCAGCATACGATACTGCGCTTTATGGGCACGAAACGCCGGACCGTTCTCGCCCGAGCGTTAGCCACACGTTCCCTTCTAGCCCACCATAACCTAGCGGCAAGGGAAAGAACCTAGGCGTGAGCATGACTCTTCTCGGAAAAGGTTAATCGCGTGCAAGAACGTGAGCAACACGCTGGAAAAAAAAATTATAAATTGTACCCAATCCGCCGTTCCCAGAAGCGACAAATCGAGCGTCAGTTACGCGGGAGGTTTCAGCAGCTTCCGCGTCCGCTTCGCGCCCCGCCGTCCTCCAAATAAAACCGTTCGTCGTAGTCTCTGCTCGGACGGCCCTTCGCAAGGCTACACGAGAGACGGTACTCGATCAACGTCAACGCGGAGAGAAACAAACAGTCCACGCGTCGGTAGCGACGGAAGTTGGATCTAAAAGCGCCCGATAGGGTTAAAAAGAAAAAGAAAGAAACACTCACCCGCGCGATTTAGCAGCGACCGTGCAGGATTATTTGAAGCGATGCACGACGCCTTGTTCCCGCGGCTGACGCCGCCCCCGCCTTCTCCACGCCGTCATCTGCAACCGCGTATCTGCGAGAAAAGAAGAAAAAATAAATAAATAAAAGGGAGCACGATGAGTGCGACGCAAAGAGAGAAAAGTAGAAAAAAAAAAAACTGGTTTACTGCGCTTTACGAATGAAGAAGTGGCACCGCACCGCGCCGCGAGCGTCCTAGCCGCAGCCGCACACTGTCCGCCCTTCACCCTAAAGTGACTTTACTTCACCCCACCAAAGAGTTCGCTGCAAACACGATGACAGCTTTATCAATCCGCGGACGCGCCTCGAGCATTTTTCGAACCCCGTTTGCTTCATACATTTGTATGCTTGAAACATGACTGCAGACGGTTTATGCATGACCAATGTGACGTCCGTTCAAGGAAGAAACACGCCTCAGACCGTATTTTTGCACGGTGTTCTAGGTGCCTGACCGCGGCTTGCATAAGCGAGGAGGGGCACCGTATAGTCGCATCGGGGCGTGGTGAACGTATAGCCTTTGAATCGCAAGTATTGTCACAAATGACGAGGTGATGAACAAGCAATAACTGAGGAAACAAACGTTCAATGGGGCGAGCCCAAAACAAAAAGGAAACAGAAGTTAACAACAGAGCGCCGCGGGCGTCGAAGTCGGCGTAACAGGAGAATCGAACGCTGGGGCGAGACTGACTCCGGCTCGCCATGTGGAGCCCCTTTTTACAGTTCGAATCTCGTTCAGCGGTTCTACGACAACTATCTAGATGACAGACATTTTGATACGAATTATAGCGCGGCCCCCTATGCCGTGAAAGTTGCGAATACCGAAAAAATAGAGCCGCTCCCCTGTGTCTTCTATTTTATATATATATATATATATATATATATATATGCACAATATTCTATATATTAATCAAATTATTTAGGCTGTTGAACGTTTTCGTTCATCCATCTCTTACAACCACCATGCTCGTGGAGAGAGAAGTTCGTATGCAGGCTTTGTTTCTCGTTAACAACGTATGACGAAATATACACTCAGCAATGTTCCTACTGGATGGGTAAAGAGATCAGGATGGGTGGCCTCTTATAAAAAAAGAAGCACCGTAAAAAATAACGTATTTAAGATAACAAGAACCGGACGAGTGAACATCGGGCAAACTGGTCTCCCCGGACGAGGACAGCAAGCGTGCCTCCTCATGTATCACGGACAATAACCACTATGTATACGATTTGTTGCAGACGGAGTAAATGGGCCTCGACCCGGGTGGTCTCTCTTAGCAGGTTTCTTATTTAAATGAAGAAATTCCTAAAAAAAAAAACAAAGAAAAACATCGAAGTCATCCAATTTATGTCCGTGCCAGTACAGCTGCAACTTTTCGAGACCACACGGACGGCCAAAGACACGTGATAACCCTTTTGAGATCGGCGGATCGGCTTGCGCCCCTCTGTGTGCGGTGGAGATCGAATGCAAAGGGAACCTATTGGCGAAGTGCGCGACCAAACGTGTCGCCGGCCTACTACACTGGGTCAAACATTCACTATGACGTCTTAAAAGGGACTTAATTTGCTCTCATCGTACGAAAATAAGAGTATAACGTCGGACTGTTAACGTTGAACGGTGGTTGTTTAAGAAAGCGATGGACCCAAGGTTCCACTGGGCTTTTTCCACAGACCATCGAACATGGTCGTTGGCAGACGATGATGTATGTATCCAGGGTCAATGCAGAAGAGACAAAGGCTGTCTTTGTCTCTACTGCACTCGTTGAATGCGTTCGAATGCGAAAGGCGAACGCCGTAAGCAGGCGTTTTGCGCTCTAACGTGCTCTTCGACGAGTGCAGTGGAGACAAAGGTCTTTAGGTCTACCCACTAATCATTCCAACCAGAGTTCGGCGTTCTGACGCCCTCCGCGCGCTCTCATTTCCTCCTCTCTCTCATCTTCTCGGCGCATAAGCGTCCGCCATACTGCGCATCTGGAGTGTAAACAAAACAAACGCACGAAATGCGCAAAGAGCAGACGAACTTACACTCCGTGTGGACACTTGTTCTCGGTTAGAGCTCGCGAAAGAAGTACGCGTTTGATGTTCGCTTAACACGGAGCTACAAACCTGCTGCTGAAAGGAATAAGGAAACTGCACTGTCGCTAATACAGTATAGTGAGTCGCAAGGACGAGCAAAACGCTCGGTTTTTTTCCGCGGTCACATTCCGAACATTTTGCACGTTTCTCCTTTCTTTCCGTGCGTAACATCCTTCGTTCGTATTCCCATTCCAAAGTTATCGTGATGGATGCGACAGAAAACAATGCATCTGTCGGCAGAGGAGAGCACTGATGACAACAGACGTGCGAAGTACGAACACAAAACGAGAAAAACCAGCCGTTCCTTCAAAAGAGCCCCCGAGGCGAGAATGCGCGACACCGAAGTGCAGGGAAGTACAGGCCCTATCGGCGCGTGCTTCGTCGTCCACAGATCCATGCGGTGAACGTTATTGCACGTCTGCGGAGCGCGATAAGTGAAGCGTGCTTCAGATAAGGCGCGGTGTAAACAGGCTCACGTTTAGACTATGTGGCGAGCGTTCCGTTTCTCTCGGTAATGACACAGCGTGACGCACCGGGAGAATTTGGACAGCCATTCCCGAACACGTCAGCCACGAAGTGTAATCCCTGTGTGTAAAGCGCAAGTAACATACATATTAAACAAACAAAAAAACGTATTTCCAATTTTTTTTTTTTTTTGCTAAAGTGACGCTTGTGTTATTCTTCGCTGACCACTAAGTTTGTACGTCAGAACTAACTTGGGTACAAATGGCATGCTTCGATGGAAGTTATAACAAGCAACAAACTATGGGTACCCTACTAATCTGAGAAGGGGAAAGGATGTTTAATAAAAGTAGAGTCGAGAAATATATCAAAACCCAATAGAAAACTAGTACAACACAGAAAAAGAAATACACGTTACAGTAAGATGAGTGTAGTGAACAGTTAACAGTGCGTTGCGAGTGGTCGTGTAATTATGACTACCTGCAGCGAGGAAACGAAGCGACTTGGGAAACTGACATCTCTTTGCACAGTCTAGTGGCACAAACAGCACCACATGTTTTCGTTTTGCTGAAAGATAAATTTGTAATGACTAATAAGCGGAGCTCCGAAGTTAATCCATGAATGCGTTATTATGCGGCTACTTTTTATTCATCAATCAAAAGTGATCCGTGGCATTATCTCGGGCGACGTACACAGCGCTGCTAAACTGAATTCAGACGTGAATCACTGGCGACGCTATTAATAAAATTGTACACAACCCTGAAGTTCTGGTAATTTTGCTCAAACAAAATGTAAACAAAACGTGCCTAATAACTACACTACATTTGTTCCTCGTTATAACTTCGTTCGAAGCATGCCATTTTGCACCCAAGTTAGTACTGACGTACGAACTTAGTGGTCAGCGAAAAATAACGGCAAGCATCACTTTAGCAAAGGAAGTTGGGAATACGGCTGTTTCTTCTTTCCGCCCAAAGTAACGGGTATGAAAGATCAGAAAAATCATCGCGCTGACCTCTACTACAATATTTTAATCGAATAGCTACGTTGCAGGAAAGCAAGACATATCTCACGATGTTTTAGTTAGGTAGATTCTCAATTGGAGGGCGCCAATTCATCGTTAACAATTTTTCATATGTCCACAGCCCTACTAATAAGAAGTCAAAGGTTAACAAACGTCCTACTGCAAAAGCGGTCAAGGAAAACTATGTAAAACATAAAAGAACAGTGACACACACCGGACGGAAACCGCAATCGCAAGCGTCCCCGCTAAGGCAATCGCCGGGGTGTCCGCAGGATCGAGTTGGAGGAAATCCAGCAGTCGTATCTGTAACTAGTTTGTTTTCTCGGGGAACGGGCACTCGTGGAGCCGACACGGTTCGCACGCTCGTAACAGCAGGCCCACAAAACAATCTCACGGGAACAAAATGCGCACGCGCGAGAGAGAAAAGATCGGCCGATAAGAAGAAAAGAAACACAGGAAACTCGCTACTGCGACTTTTACCCTCCGGCATGTTCGAACTGAGAGCGGCATCAATCACTTCGCGAGGAAACACATAATAGACGTTTCACGAGACTCGTTGTTGGGCTGGTTGATGTGTGATGCTCAGGAAACTTGAAAGCGCAAGCGACATAGACAAACAAACACCTGTTTTTTGTTGTTGTTGTTGTTTTTTCCCCGACTTTATGTCCGCTTGCTTGCGTTTACACGTTTCTTGAACATAAGGTACGACAAACATCACTTTCGATAGCGACAAAAAAACAATAATGTTAATAAAACAACAACAAAAAAAAACTCGTGTTCTTTTTCTTTTTTTCTCTCCATTTTGCACGTTTAAATTGGAGTAAACGTCGACAGCGCACGCGACAACAGGAAGTTGTTGCGTCATGCATGTAAAGCGAAAATTGTGAGCGGACTTCAGTATGCTTATATTTCCTTCAGATATCTGCGCAGTGACAACAGCTTACCCGTTACGCTTGTCTTTCATTTCGTGATCCGCGCGCTTAAAAATTGTAACTCATATCTCGTCATATCACTCATACTTCCAGAGGCTGTGCCAGTTGCCGGCGCCTCCATGCTCCATAAAAATAAAATTTGGAGCAGTGTAATTACACAACTAAAAAAAAAAGGATTCACATTGACTTTTTTAATATATATAAAAAAATCATTATACTTTTGTTTGTTTGTTTGTTTTTTTTTGCAAAAAAGTTGCAAATATTTTGGGTTGACTTTTGTTCAAAAACAAAAATGTAGAGGACCGGTTGGGATCATTCGAGAGCTGTGAGAATATGTCTACGAGATTTCATGCCCCTCCCCTATTCGTTCATTAGCATCAAAACGCACTTTACGTTTACCGCATCCTCGTTATGCAAAAACACACACAAAAAAAATCTTTTTTTTTTGTCTGTTTTTACGCGCACGGGACTGTACAAGCGTATCAAAAACGGGCCAGTAAAAGTGTTATGTAAAATAACTGCAATTATGTCCCGGGCAAAAAAAAGAGTAACATCCCAGATAAAGGTTAGCGACTGTCTGTTTTGACGTTAGTCTGTTAAGGCCTTTTTTCTGCTCACGTAATGATCAGCAACGGTCCGACTCACTCAAAATAAATCAAAGAAAAAAACATGCGTGTATATATTTATATATACGCACGAAGAAGTCGCGGGAAACCTCCCGAAACCAATATCCCGGCTCAAGCAGAACAAGTGCAAAAATCCCCTAGAAACACAGTCAAGTCGACGGGGCGTACGGTTTTCTCCAACCAAAACACACGAGGGAAACCTTTTCCGAAAACACACAGACACCTTTCCTGTCACACGCACATTTACACGCAATCCCGTCCCCGTCACCGCATCAACCAATAACCACCACTCCGCTCACACACGCAAACCGCGCATCACTCACACGCGGGGGGAGGCAGGATCGGCACCAACCTGGTTGCGTCGGCGAGAGGCGCACTCATCCTTGCAGCGCGAACGCGCATCAAACACGCGCGCAAAGCACGGCAGAACACGACGACGACGACCACTTCCACGCACGACGGCACCCCACGCGCAACTGGCAGCAGCCGCAACATTCGCGAGCGAGCGCGCCGCCGCCGCAGAAAGAGCGTCGGCGGCGGCGGGAACCTCTGGCGCAATCGAGAAAGGATCGACTTCCTCCGGGGCAGTGGCCACAAAAATAAAAAAAAAAAAAAAATAAAAATAAAAAAAAAGAGCCGCCCGCAAGCTTACCCATGACCTGCTCCCTTAACCCTCGGCCGCCCGCTTCCCCCCTCCAACCCCCCCACGACTTGTTGCTTGTCCCGCGCCGACACTATCCACGGTCGTCGCGCCCGGTGTTCCCCCCGCAGAGCCCATTCTTTATTTTTGGTTCCCGCACCCAGATCTCCATGGGAGGTTGGTGGAGCATTTTGGAGCATTGGTCCAAGAGCGATCCTTCTTCTGGACGCAGCCATCCATCCCGGAGGAGACAGCCAACGAGCAGTCAGCCTCCCACGCCGCGCGAGAAACGAGAGCGCTCATCGTTTTCGCCGCGGGGAGGGAGAGACGGTGTGTATTCCAGAATCGTCGCGTGTTGTTGTTGTGCGGGGCAGGCGGGCACACCTCGCGTACAGAGAGAGGAAAACGATTAAGGAAACAACGCCCGTTCTTTCGCTTAACGGACTCGAGTTCGTTACATAAACAAAAGTTCAAGGGTGATCCGACACAAAGTTCTCTCTCTCTCTCTCTCTCTCTCTCTCTGGGTAACAAATAGAAGGGGGCGTGGTCGGTCTGCGAAGAGGATAGGTAAGTAGCCCCACGCTTGGCTTAAAATTAAGATGTCTTCTTTTCGCGCACTGCTGTAATGAGGTTATGCGTTCTTCGCGGCGCAGAACCGCTAGCGTGACCGGTTTTCGTAGGCTGTTAAAACAAGGTCAACTTCTTGGCGACGCGAACAATATTTCGCGTTGCCGCTTAATTGCTCGCAAAATACGATCTTCTTTCCCGGCCAGTTGGTGACACCCGGGGAGAGTAAACGAGGTTTCTAACGAGGTGCACCTGATACGGCTGCCAGCAATGTTTCTCGTTGTTCGTTCTAGCGGGAGGAGCCCGTAATGTTGCGCCGCCCATCCGTTGTTACCGTTCTACCAATTTATTTATTATTTATTTTATTTATTTATTTATTTCAAAATACTGCGACCTCGATGAGGTCATCGCAGGAGTGGAGAGAAAACATACATATACATTCAAAAAGACAATCGATTAAAGATGTACACACCCTACAAACAAAACTTAGAAAACCTTAAAAAATGCAATATCAAAAGATTACAAAAACAATCACATACACTTCAAGTACAGATTCCAGGCACCATACCAGAACACCTACTGTATTTCTAACACAAACTTATCAAAATCGAGACAACGAATGGATCCATTTATGTTATTCCAGTTTTCTATCGTTCTAGGAAAAAAAGAATATTTAAAACAGTTAAGGTGGGCTCTGTATGGTACAAGATTTAATGGATGGAAGCTTCTAGTGCGTGATTCAGTAACAAAACTAACATATTTTTCTCGATTAAGTGTACAGTTATTATTCACTATTTTATGCAGGAGCTTGAGCCGTTCTACAGCGCGTCTAGAATCAAGAGGCGTAAGTCCTATGTCAGTCATGGCAGATGTAGGAGAAAAATTGCGGTCATATCTATTACAAATAAATCTAGCTGCCTTTGATTGTATTGCGTCAATCTGCTTTATATCACCTTTTAGATAGGGATCCCACACCACACAACCGTACTCTAAGATAGGTCTAATCAAGGTCTTGTACGCCGTTATTTTAACTTCCCTAGTTGAAGATTTTAAAGTTCTCTTGACGTATCCTAGCCTTTGCAGAGCCCGAGAACAAATAGAACTGATGTGCTTATCCCATTTGAGAATAGGCGTGAAAAAAATACCCAAATACTTGTATTCGTGAACTTGACGCAGAATTATATTACGAGTACCATAGCTAAAAACAGACGGTTCCTTCTTATTAGTAAATGACATAACTACCGATTTCTCAAAATTAATTTCCATCTGCCACTTTTTACTCCAATTCAAAAACTGTTCAAGAGAGTCATTTAGTAAGGCATGGTCATCTACCGAGTTGATTTCGTTGTACAAAACGCAATCATCTGCATAGAGGCGAATTTTAACTTGAAGACCATTTGCAACGTCATTAATATAAAGTAAAAACAAAAGAGGACCTAAAACTGATCCCTGTGGGATCAGTTTTAGGTCCTCTTTACCTAAAACTGATCCCACAGGGGATCAGTTTTAGGTAAAGAGGACCAATTTATAGACGCTTTGCCGCAGCAGTGCATGGGCGCCGCCACAACCGATCTTTAGTTTCTGTTTCCTCTTATTCCGTCCGCTTCACTTCATCATTACCATAGCAGGCCAGGCTATTGCCATTTTAAATTCCACAGTGTCCTTCGCCTCGGCATTGAACGCTGTGGAAGCTCGTCGAGGTTCGTTTGAGTGGCATCGTATCTGAGTAAGACAAGAGAAGGACAGCAATGGCAGCTGTAATCTGGCGCGTGTGTAAGGTGTCTATTCGTCGTGTGTGACTGCGAGTGTCTCAATGTATTATAAGCGCGGTCTTTGGACGTACTTGGTCCGCAGCGTGTGCAATGATACTCGCAAAGCCAGATTTGCTGTATTTGTTTATTTATTCGGGTTATCGCGCAGCGCCTAAAAGGAATTATTGCGAGACGGAGACAAATCCATTTTAATAAAGTGACAAATATAGGGTAATTTGGCATGAGCATGCACCAGTTTCAGTTATAATGCTAATATCAAAGGGGGAAATGTAAACATGAAAAAGCACAAATTTAAACGTAAATACTCAAGAATGATTGAAACTTTAAATTTAAACACATAGAGTTCCCCCAGCTTCATTTCTTAATGATTGAAAACGGTGCTGTAGAGGTCATGGACAGAATCTTATTTAATAAATTCCCATAACTCGTCGTAAAAACAAAAAAAAAAATATCAGCACGTACGGTTTGCACAGATGATCAATTTCAAAAAAGAAAAAGAAAAAAAAAAATATTTCTAGAGTGGTTTCGCCTTTAGTATGTTAAGTTGGGAGGAAGCATATACTTGGTTTTATCAAGAAGATGTCAATATGAAACATGCTGCGATACAGTTCTAATCACACGGACCACGTTATGCGAGTTAAGGGAGTTGGGTCAAGGTTGTTTTTCACTAGGACAACACTCGATCTAAAGTTATAGTTACTCGTCATAAACCTGGCAGCTGTTTTGTACGCATGTTTGTACAGCGAGAAGTCAGCCTGCGCTGAACTCGCACATTAATGGTGTTTGCGGTACAACTTCCAATCTTAGGTCTTCGAGGTTGTTTCAGATATCAGCGTCGATTGCGCTGTGTTGCGTTCTGCTATACGAACCACTGCGCGGCTCTCGGCTGTCGGTAATACGTATATAGAGCATCTCGTCGTATAAGCGGCCGTAATGCAGTCGGCTCTACACTCAGAACGCAGATGTCTAAACCAGCGTTTCGAGGCTAGTTTAGGTATAGGGAGTATTCACTAGACGCCATATTTGTGGGTGCTGTTTAGAGCGTATGCTCAGAACGAGCTCAGATAAATAGGCTGCTAAGACCGGCACTCTTGATGGTGCGGAATGCACGTTGCAAAAGCACTGTGGAAGCTCGCCGTCAGCACGCGCTCAGCATTCGCGCACACAGCTATGGCCGCCAGTGAATACTCCCTATTTTCGTTTCAGCGTGACTGCTTGCGTTACGATGCCTTGCCTTCCACTGCGACACGCTACGCGGGTCTCGTTAGATGTGGCAACTATCTCGTCGCAAGCAATCACAAACAGTCGCACAGCCATAGGTTAAAGGCAAATGACTAAACGAGCCTCAAGGCTCGTTCACACAGTTGCGTTTGACTGCGCTAAGAGCGTTTGCGTCGAGCTGTTGCTATGGCGAACCTTACGACGAGCCAATGAGGAGGCGCTGTACTGCACGACGCAACGCAGCGCAACGCAGTTGGCGCAACATGTGTGAACGAGCCTTTAACGTATACCATGACGCTGCAACCGCCGCGGTGGCTGCGAGAGCGCCGGCCTATACTGATCCCCAGGTGGCGGGTTCGAATCTCGGCCGAGGCGCCCGCAATTCCGACAGAGGCTTATAGCGGAGACGTCGTCATGTAACCGAGCTTTCGGTTACAGCTTCCAGGTGGTCCAAATTAATCCTCAGTCCTCCGTTCGGGCGTGCAAGATACCTGTCGTTGGTTTGGCGCGTAAAATCCCCCAAATCCGATGACACTTCAGTAATTTCACGAATGTACACTGCGCGACACTGTTAGCGCGAACACGACATCGGCGCCTCTTCGCATTTTACTTCGAAAGGGCATTGGCGGACACGAAATTTTATCGCTTGGGATTGGTGCCCCAATTGAGCACTTCCCATTACACTCATATTTTTGATGATAGCCCTCCATCCCTAAGACTGCTCGTTAGCGATAGCAGTGTCGCGCTGTGTGTTATTGAAACCTGTAGGTTACGCTGGAGTCAACGGCACGCGTCGTCGCTCTAGATGCTAGCAAGCTGGGTAATATATTCGGCCAACGAATCCACCTGCCATCCAGAAACCTTTAGCAAAAGCGCCACCCCAGCGCGATCAGAGAGAGAGAGAGAAAAGGTAAGTCTACTTTAGTCGTAGTGTATGGCTAATGCAAAGCACACAGATCACCCGTTTCTCTGCATGGGGTAACTATAGAACCCGGCCAGATATGATTCACTTCTGAGGAAGCCGCCGACGCTAAAGTGGAACATTCGGCGGTGCACGTTCGATAAACATTTCCCCAACTCCTCCAGCGATCCGGATAATCTCCCGTGTACCGTGAAAAAGCTGGCTCTTAAACGCGGCATCGGTTATGCTTCGGCGAGTGTGCGGTCGTCTTCCTCGATCCGATTAATGCGCTCGAGACACTCGTAATCCCGTTTCGAACATCCCGTAAGCCACACACGGGCAGCAGCACGGCACGCGGCTCGCTCCACTTGGAGCAGCGTCACGCGCCACAAACGGCCGAACCCACGCGGTTCATTAAATTCCTCCCGCGCAAAACTCAAAAAGAGAAAAAAAAGAAAAAAAAGAAAGAAAGGCCGATCGGGCCACAAGCGTTACTGGGGGGAACCAGGAAAGAAGAAAAGAGCTGCAACTATCACCACCCTAACTCGTAAATTACGCCGCAGGTTGCGTCAGGGTGACGTCTCCGCGGGTTCCACCACCAAGGGCCTCCGCTATCTACGGAACGTTTCTGCTTGTTTGTTTGTTACCGTTTTTTCTCCGCCCGTGCCGAAAATAAATACGAAAAAAAAAAGAGGGAAACCGAGAGGGTACGGATAGGTGTTGAGAGAGCACAAGGGGGCGAGAAGGAAGTCGGAGACAAAGGGGGTCATTCCCGTCTCGTGATTCTCGATCGGGGGGGCGCCCGCCGCGAGAACGCCGCAGAGGCACCTGCGAGCGAGGGAGGTCAGCGTCGATAACGAACGACAGCAGCGCGGGGATTACTACGTACACAGACGCGGCCCCGCGACGTGCTCGCCGCTGGAGGAACTCGACGCAACGTATACCGTCGCGCCTGCCCTGTGACCCGCTAAGACCCGAAGCCCCCGAAACGGTTTCCTCTCAACGGGCACGAGATCGGGGAGATCGTAAAGGACGCCGGTATTCTAAACCCTTGACCACACGTGCTACCACGTGGAACAGATTGGGGCTTGTTGATCGCGGGCGGTGGGCTAGAAATACTTCCCCCAGCCTTGCTCCCTTTCCCCCTCTCTCTCACTCTCGTTTACGTTCCCTGATGTCGGCAAGTAAAGGAAATCTCGGTTTGGCGGACATACTCCACTCCACACTTTTAACGCTAGATGACCTAAGAAATGTTATTCTTAAACATGCCAGGGGCGGATTTATGGGTCACCGTCAGGCTTGAAAGAAAAAAAGAGAGGGAAAGAGAGGGACGTTATGGGTCAGATGAGTTACCGAGATCCATTTTATAAACCTATATCTATATGCTATAAAAAAAAAATCTTTAACTGGTGTATTTTGTGTGTTTTTTTCTTTCATAAAGACAGTTGCTTTTGGGAGGCTTAGAGGGGGCGGTCCCCTCCTTCTGCCCTTCGCCCTTAAATCGGCCCCTGAAACACGCAGTAAACTATTCAGAGAATAGTCGAATTGATTGTACGGAAAACGCCGCGGTCGCGCGACCTTCAAATTTTCCTTGTACAGGGCCTAACACGTATTTAACCATCCGAATGTGTTTGTCAGCCGTCCCCATTCGCACAAGCCACGAAAAAGAAGGCGGACCTTGAAGGTATAAGCGAAACCTCTCAAGCTTGAATGGTCCGGATGGACGCTCCCCCCCGACAAGGGGTTGCATCGGTGCTCCTTGATATAGCCTTACTCGCGAACTTGTTCAATATGGAACGTTTCACAGTATTCCGCATAAAGCATAGCCCCATTTTTCAGTTAATGGAATACAGTGACTGTGTCCCATCTTCGTGCAGCCCCAAAACCTTAAAGCCGGAGTCACACTGATTATACATAATACAAAGGACTAGAGTGCAGACATCAGTCACCGCGAAATCCGTGCTTCGAATGCCGCTTGGCAATGAGTTCGAGGAGAAACTGGGCAGGCGGCATTCAAACCACGGATATCGCGGTGACTGAAGTCTGCATACTGTCTTTTGTATGATGCACAGTGTGGCCCCGGCCTAAGGCAACCATCAACGGGTATCGCGCCTGCATGTCGACATCGTCTGACGACGTTCTTGACGCAGCATGGAGTTCGTGATCCTCAGTGCCTCTGTTCTGTGTAATTCGAAACTATAGTCCTAAGTGTATTGACGAAACATGCTAGTTCGGATATAAGCCACTAGAGTCACCGACGGGGCTACCGTGGGAAGGAAAGGAGGAGGCGCGTTAAAACTATATATTCCCATATTGGTAAAAAAAATGAAAACCTTTGAGACAAGGGATTAAAAATGTTACAACACAACACTGTCTCAAATCTTGTTTCTTCGATTTTTTTTCTTCTGTATTTCAGGAAATTAGGCGCTGCCATGGCGCTACCAACTCACCCCCTCTCGTTCCTTCTCCCCCACACAAACACACAAAAAAAGAATGACGACATATGAGGTTACGTGTGCCGCCACCCTGGCTGCCGGCTTGTCGTCGCGGCGCAGCAGAAGCAGTGGTGAGGTCACCCAAAGAAAACACCAAGAGCGCTTCCTGGTGTTGCTCGGCCCCCGGGCGGGATTCGCAGAACTCCCAGCGGGGGGCACGCCACTGCTCCACAAGCGGCGGTGGCATGAGCGCACCGCCACCGCGTTCCCAAACGGGACATCCCAGTACCAGAACGCGCCCGCACGACGCACACACGTACACACATACACACACGAACAAACCAAGAAAACAAAAAAACCCTGCGCCTGAGCGCGTGATGCCTAAGTGACGTCAGGACCATCTCCTTCCCTCCCCCCCCCCCCCCCCCCCACACACACACACACAAACACACTCTCGACAAAGCGCGTTCACGCAGGATGACAGCGGCCCTCGGGTTTAGCATCTCATTGGGCTCGTTTTTACGCGCATTTGTGTGCTGACAAACAACGGCGAAAACGAAAGAAACAGCTGTGGGATCGCTCCAGACACTGCCTCTCGCTGAAGACCAACTACGGCGCTTGGGCAGCGTCACCAGGACAGAAAGCCGCCAAATTCTAAGCAGGACCATAGCGGAAGCAAGCGCGGGGCCACCAGCGCATGCGCCAGCGTTCAGCTGGAACTCGAGTTTAGCGAGTCGGAACACGAGTCCCTGCCGAATGCTAACACCGTGCTCTCGTTTCCAATCTGTGATCCGCGATGGAACCTCACTATAGGCGACTCAAAAAAATGTTGGCAGTAGGGCTTTCTATGCAAGCATGTGTTAGCTCGGACCGTATACAGCGCTGAGCCCGACATCTGACCATGGCGTCGGTATGACGAACCGCAGCCCCAACGCGGTTGCGTGATGTCACAAAATGACGTCACCAAAATATGTGTGGAGAACTCAAGACATGTGTTCGCTCTTAGGTGCACGTGCTTGCTCTCTTCGCCGTCACTTTCTAATTATTTTTCTTGTCGGGTAGGGTTCGGGTTTTTCAAGTCGAGCATTTCGGCGCCTTCAACGGGAATAGAAAAAAGAAGGAAAAATAGGGGTTTACTCGCTCTTTTGAGGCCTGCTTGTTTGTCTTACCCCAGGGCATGCCTCGCTATAACGGCGGGCCGCGGCACCCTAACAAAAAAAAAAAAAATAAAAAAAAAAAAAATAAAAAGATAAATAAAATAAGGTTGCGGCTACTTTTAGGCCTCCCGTCGATCGAACGAATTTATTGTTTTTGTAAACACGGCTTTCGCCGGTTACGCAGGAGCACTCCCGCTCTTGCGTATACGCGTCCCCGGGAGCCTTTTTTCGGAATAAGAGAGCGTTGAAGTGAAAGCTCTTTTATTTTTATTTTTATCCCGTTCAGGCCTCCGTAAATCAAGTGCACCCTCCGTCAAAGCACCGTGCGCGTGTCCCAACTCCCAAGGGCGTTTCGCTGGCCCGTGATCCATTTGTTACGGTAGAGGTATAACGAGCGTGTCATTCGCAGAAAATCGCATAAATCCGACATAACAGGGAACATCCATTTCAAGCTCCCAGAGGGGTGTTTGGAACAGAACGGCACGCCACCACTCTGCCGAGGCCCTCTACTCATTTACCAAGGACCGCCATAGACGTTTTCAAGTGCTGCCTCTGGGCGCCGCCATCTTGATGCCGGTGCGGGTAGATCTTCTGATAGTCAACACTGCTGAGGCCAGTTGGTCTGTGCCTCAGCAGTGCTCGACTATCAGGCGATCGGTATAGACTTGTATAGAGTCTATACCTTGGGCGCTTCGGGAAATAATACTCCGGGAAAAGAGTAATAGCTTAGCCAGCTCAAAATAGCGCAATACCTTGCCTCAAAGAGGGAAACGGACGGGAAGGTTGGTCTCTCGAACAAGCTAAATTCCCGCTGGCATTACAGCGCATCCTATAGATAAAGAGGCCAGCGATGGGCATACTGGGCCCGAGAGCGGCGTCAGCGTTCGGCAGGGGGAACACGAGTACCTCCCGAACGCGCTGACTCAGCACTCGTGTCCATTCCCGCGCTGCCCCATATCCCGGGTAGATGACATTCAGCACAGCGATCTCAACCGCGGCGTCCAATCGATGACACTCATTTGCACACCCGTCTCGATCGCCCACCAATCGCCCCGATCGCACGTCCTTACCTAAGCACCCCCCGACAAACAATCCTCGGACATCGATCCGTCTGTCTAGACGTCGGAAAACGTTAGGCAGGCCTATTGGGCGTTCGTCGCCGCTGTAGATGAGAAATTCAGCCCGAGCAGAACAGCCGAGCCGGGCGGGGTCTTCAACGTACACCCCACAGTATAGTGATACACGACCGCACGCCGGTACGACGCTCATCCAGATCGCAACGGGCGGTGGTGGGGATTGAACCCAGGACACCCGGGCTCCTCACAAGCGCGAGTTCTCGACTCCAAGTGCTCCGAGCTGCGGTGCCGTTTACACAATCGGCCACATATCCCTCGCGGAGATCGTATGGCAGAATAGAACACAAAAGCGCTCGACCAAACCCATCACCAGGTATGCGGGGAGCCCACCACGAGCCGTTGCTGCATCCCCGGCAGCTCTCCCAATAACAATGGCGGAAAACGACTGCATGATTCAGAGGGTGTCGTGCCGGCCACCGCACGACCTGCCTGCACGTGTACGCGCGCGTGTCACAGCGAGCGGGACAGTCACCGCGACTACTCTGCAGGCGGCGGCGCGGGCTAAGGGTCATCGACCCCCGACTCCGACTCCGCGGCGGCTCCCCGCGCCGCACCCGAGCCGACAGCAAACCCGCAGCTTGCTTGCCTTTTGTTTGCTTTTCCTCTCCAGATAGGGCAGCAGAAGTATGCCGCTCTCACTCACCTGTATAGAACGACCACAACGGCAGTCGTTGCATCCATACGCGCATTCATCGTGTACGTGTCTGCTAATGATGGCCATTTTGTTTCGATTCGAACCGAACCAATTGTATTTGGTGTCGACGTGTGACCGCGGTTTCGACACTACAAATCGGGACGAAAATGCGATGCTTACCGCCCCAAAGTGCGGGACTCCGTTTTTTAATGTAGAAAGCGCTTTAGTCGTTGCATAACATCGACTTCAATATATATATATATATATATATATATATATATATATATATATATATACATATTACATCTTTAATACCAAAGTGCGAAAAAAAATGTGGTTTTATTTTTGTTTGGGTTTTGTTAAGCTCATTCTTTCATTTCGGGGTAGAGACAATTGACGACATGCCGCCTAAACTTGATTATTTTAGATGCGA
The DNA here is from genome assembly GCF_016920785.2 of Ixodes scapularis. Taxonomy (NCBI): domain Eukaryota; kingdom Metazoa; phylum Arthropoda; class Arachnida; order Ixodida; family Ixodidae; genus Ixodes; species Ixodes scapularis. The sequence goes on along the minus strand of NW_024609835.1, from coordinate 61,504,625 downwards.
TATTGAATCCCAGTCAGAACCTTCTTTTTTTATCAGCTCTTGCAGTCGATCGTTTTTTAAGCGAGATTTATTTTTACGCACTTCTTCTGTTTTCCTTTTTTTTTTTTTTAATAAGCACTCGCCCATCTTGATTCACAACCCGAACAATTCAGTATGTATACACTCCGTGAAAACTTTAGTATACGAATAAGCCATTGCCGGTTTTCTGTTTATATATTTTTTTTTTTTTAAGCATACATCATGGACCTTTCTTTCTCCGTTGGGGCACTAATATAAGTGGAAATTTTTATGCCAATTTTTTTATACCCTTTCGAAGTAAAATGCGAAAAAGTGAAAAATTCCTGTTCGCCCTAACTGTGTCATGGAGTGTGTACAGGCCTACACTCGGCACTCGGAAATGCCGTTCAAATAAATTGAAACATCCTACGCGAAAAATTGTATCATTGTACAAAGACTGAACAAAACAATTCCTCGTTTTTGACAGCAGGTAGTTTAACGACGAAAATAAACCCTGGAAAAGGGGAACAAGAGGTACAGTCTCCGGCAATATGAAAGACCCACTGGGAGCGCGTGGCCTAGGCGGTGGCTGGCGGGGGCGCTGCGAGCGCTCCGGGCAATTCCATTCTGCTTCGAGGAAAGGACGCTCACTCGGGCTCAGCTAAAGCGAGACGCCCTTATCAGATTGTGCTGAGCCCCGAGTGAGCGTCCTCCCCTCGAAGCAGAATGGAATTGCCCGGAGCGCTCGCAGCGCCCCCGCCAGCCACCGCCTCGGCCACGCGCTCCCAGTGGGTCTTTCATATCGCCGGGGACTGTACAAAGGAAAAACACAAATCTCCAAGCACAGCTAGGTGACTGGTGCGCGACCGAAAAAATCCGCCTGGTCCTGGTATTGAACCCGGGACCTCTCCATTACAGGTGGAGCGCTCTACTAACTGAGCTAACCAGGGGTTAAACGTCAGTAGAGCAAACGGGTTTTATCAGCTGCCACCAGTCTAACATCAACAAATCCCGACCAGGCGGATTATTTCGGTCGCTCACCGGTCACCTAGCTATGTTTGGAGATTTGTGTTTGTCTTTCGTCCCTCTTGTTCCCCTTCTCCAGGGTTTATTTTCGTCATTCTTGTCCAGCTCGCTTGCACCTTTGCATTTAATTGCATTATAATTAGGTAGTTCAACTTCGTGCAAAAAAACATAAAAAAACATTCATTTCTTTTTATATATGTTTTCCCCAAGACGGAATAATGTTGATTTCTTTTGCGTTTGCAAAACTAGCCCGAAGCGGTCATCTTCAAGACTTTCCCTCCGGGTAACAACGTCGCGAGCTTCAGAATACGACGAACTTATCGTTTACGATACTTAAAATTAAAAGCGCATACAACACACATTTGCATCAAAATGCGCAGAAAAGTCAGAACAATTCCGAATCATAAAAAAAAAAAGTCTATAAAGGCTCATGCAGGAAACTATCACGTAACCAAAGCCGTCGTTGAATATTCATCCTACCCGAAAAGTGTGTTAAAAAAGCTAAGACGTAAAGAGCTTAACTTAATAACAACGAATCATTAGGATCAACACGATGTGTGCCATTAATCTGCTCGTTCAACACGAATCCAACTTGAGCGACCGCACAGGGAGGCGGGGGAGTGATTGGGGCAGGGCAAAACGGATTAACGATGTCTTGAACGTTACAGGGAACGGAGCAAATATGTATCGCCTCCCGCTCCTGACTCACAACCCGAAATTAAAATAAATATAGAGAATAACAAAAGCGCAGCTGCAACCAAACACCGGCAACGCAACAAGCGTAATGCGATCGGAAGACAGCTGCAAATCGACCCGACGCAGGCGACTGCTTCCGAAACGATCAATTTTTGCGAGGGGTGCGGGAAATAAAAGTAAAACAAAGATATCGCGACGACACGATTTTTCGTGTCTGCCCCATGTCGTTACACTACGCTAGTTTACTGCCTTCGTTGCTTCTGTGCACCTTCGTGGCCTCGCCGCGTTTGCAGCATATCGGGGCAGCCAACTTGGAGATGAGATGTTTGTTCGCAGGACAACTCAGGAAAGGATCTCATCGCAGGCACGTATCCAGAGGTGTTTGTGTGTGCGTGTGTAGAAGGGGGGGGGGGGGGGGGGGGTGGGCGGCCCCCACCCCCGAAATTTTCTATTTTACTAGAGCCTTCCCTCTCTCCCCCTCCCCCTCCCCTCCCCTCCCCCTCCCCCTCCCCCCCCCCCCCCCCCCCCCGAATCAAAATCCTGGCTACGTGCCCGTCTCATCGTCATAAAAATTATATATATACAGTATATATATACTTTCCGACTACAATTGAAACGCAAGCTTTCGCTATCTAAACGCACTTATCTGTTTTATACTATTTAAAAGAGCGCCGACATTCTCATACACTGCATCAGCATGGGCGACAATGTCTTCGTTTTTGTTGAAACTCTTCCTATGAAGGCCTTTTTTCTCCATGGTGCCTTTAGGGGAAGCCAGGACAAGCTTGATGAAACATCTAAACTTTGTTCCGGCAATGGCGTAGTGAATAACATATATAGGTGAGCTGCACTTAATATTCTTTCAATTCCCAATTGCATTTCGGTCTCAACTGTACCTCCTCCACCTATACACTCCGTGCGGGAACTTATAGACCATTCCATTTAGCGCTCTCTGGGCGGCACCATTTTGTTCGACCGCAGCGCCCTCTCCACACATCCGGGAAGTTCAGCGGGTTCGGCGGGGTAAAACGAGAGAGAGGGCACGCGCCCGACTCCGCTAGCAGACGACAAAGCGGGAGGTTGCCATTCTCCATCTTTGGGCTGTATCGGCGGGCTCTACCGAACATCGAACTCTCGCTCGTGGCTGCCATTGTGAAGTGGTTCGCGTTCTTACAATAGTTGTGGCTACTCCAAAATCAGCCTATAGCTCTCTGTTGTTCTATTTTGCTAAATGATCAACTAGCATATCTTTTTTCCGTTACTTAAATAGCAGTTGAGTCAGCCGGCAGTACTACCCTCAACGACTGCTTGTATTGCGGCAGGAGAGCACGTTTTATTTATTATTTCAGACTTCCACTCATGGTCGCTAAAGGCCTACACCAGTACGAACTTTTGTATAGTAAAAAAGGTACAGCAACCGGATTTACTTTTCGCCAAAGAGACCGGCCAATATGACACAGTTTTCCCTATTTTTGTTTTTTATTTGCACGCAGGTAACAGCGCGATTGGACCCTGTTAGTATTTTTATCTAGCATAGTATTACACGGTAACTGGCATACCAAAATCTGCGCATCTGCGCTTGAAAGTTCCAAAATGACGCGATTTTAAACAGAGTTTGCACGCCAGCCGGACGCTAGCTACAGCCCACTCGGCGGAGCGGACGACACCGGGGTGAGAGGGGGAGTGCATTTTTTTTTTCTTTTACCCTCTCTGCTATGACCCGAATGGAACGGTTTCTAGGGGGCGCTTTGAAAAACGCGCGCAGCGCCGCTAGCGGAGGAGCTGGCGTTCGACAGTGAGGCGCGCTCAGCAGCCTGCGGCGCCTTTTCGCATGCTAAGCTGTGGCGGCGGAAGCGCGCACGGACGAAACTTTTGCTTTTTGAGTCGATACGTTGAGGGTGACGTTGCATGAGTGCTGAGGCAGAAGGGCATTTAGCTGTTCTCCACTTCTAATATATTGAGTTTGAGTCGTTATTAGGGGTAATTTCTCCAGTTGCGGCCGAAAAAGGAGTTGGAGCAGTTTCTCGAAAAGCAAGACGGCGCCACCATAATTGCTCTGAGTGGGAAATTTATTTCGCTCGTCGCTGTAAACGTAGGACTGCGGGAATTATTTGGAGGCGAGTGAGATGTTCACTAAGTTTGTGCACGAAGTGTGCCAAGTTTCACTAAGACAGCAAGTGTGAAAGTTATGTTTCTAACGAATAAAGAAACAAAGCTGTACGGGATATCCAATATTGGACCCAAAATGTTGTGTAACCGGGCTCTGCGAAGTGCAGATTTGGGCACACACGTGCTTGGACTTGACAGTAACATGATACAGCACTTATTATACCAAAAAGAGGTAGCAGATGGAAACCAGGTGGAAATCTGGTTTGGGCGGCGTAACTCAATGGTAACCGGTTTTGACCATGAAAGGGCTGTCAAGAGAATACCACTCGTCGTGGGAGATGGAGACTTTACCGGTAGGAAGGGACTAGTGGATTGTACTCCCAATTGAAGCAACTTTACGAAAGGTGGTTCCAAAGCCGAGAAAACAAAGTTGACGGCCAACAGACGGTTTGGCCGCCAAGGGCTTTTGCGGTCAGCTGTTGTGTAATAACCTGTTGTGCGAGGTGCTGATTTTCGGCGCACAGGTACTTTGACATGACCGTAACTTGGCACAACACTTATTATAACAAAAAGAGTTGGCATAGCGAAACCTGTGGCGGCGTAACTAAATGGGAACTGGCTTCGACCGTCAAAGGCTGTCAGATAATATCACTCATCGTGGGAGGTGCACACTTTACAGGTAGGAAGGGACCAGTGGACGGGTACTCCCAGTTCGAACCACTTCGCGATAGGTGGCTCTAAAGCCGAGAAAAAAAAATGTTGTCTACAGAACTCGGGATGTCAGCGTTTCGTCATCCAAAAGGAGGCTGATCAAGAAAGAAAGCACACCACATAAACCTCCATACTCAAGCGTCGATTCTCCAGTGATTTCGAGTTTCATTGTTGTTTTCTTTAGATTTATATTTGTCACTTTTTTTACCGTTCGAATCTTTCTTCATGAAGTACAGATTGCGTGCCATACTTGTCCGGAAATATCATCGACACGTACGATGGGGACGAAACTTCTTTGGAGGGCATTCCTCCAACGATATTGGCACTGCATACCCGCGAGTGTGGGATGGCATTTCAGTTCGTCCCATCGGCGCTGACACATGTAGGCGTTACTGGTACGAAAACAAACGCAGAGCGCAAAACGGCAGTGTACAATATGTCAGCCGTGCCGACACAGTGGCAGACATGATCGAGAGACCAAATTTCTCGCGTCGTACGGCACTGCTCCATCGTTGTCGCTGTCCCACAAAACATCGGCAAGCTGAAAAACAGTGAAACTTTGTCCCCACGAGATACGACGCATAACTATTGAAGCACTTAATGACGCAGCACAGGAAGCACTTCATGCTGTGAACCCAGCGCAACCGCACCGTTCCGACTTCAACGCGTACCAACGTACGCGGTGTGGTTTCGGTTTCGTTTTCTCTGGGGTTCTCACTGCCTACCTTCGGTACCGGCCGCGCGGCGGCGCGCCAGTCGCGTCGCACGGAGTGTATAGTATAGTTACTTATTCAGATTGAGAACACTGAAAAAAAATGCAAGATCAAATATAGGACAGGAGACATTAAATCACTGGAACACTTTGTCACAATGCTTTATTCGCTGTTGTCTTCAAAAAAAGAAAAAGAAAAAAGGCAAGTCATGTAATACCCATCCCCCTCAAAAAAAAAAAAGGAAAAGTTGTGACACGACATTTAGGCTTTACGACGCGCCACAGTTCTTCAGACCCACGTGACCGCCGCCATTTGCGCCCACTGGTATGCGACGTCATCCTGAGATCCAAGCTTACAACAATCAAAATCGTAACCACTAAGCAGGAATAACGCGATAATAGCTCATTTACGGCGTCTTGACGTATCCTTTCTTGTGTTCCTTTATTAGTGATGCAACACGCTCTAATTTCAGCAAAAAAAAAAAAAAAAGTACCCAACCAGAAGTGTGACGTCTCAACTCCTGACCAAGTGAAGAAGCAAGCAACACGAAACAACAAACACCTTCCATATCTATACGACGTCTTTCTAGGCCTAGAATCCAAAGTATCCATCCAGAGAAGCAAAAATAAAACGAAAAGCCAAGAAGCTTATGCGTCCCAGAGACGCTATACGACCGGAAACGTGGATCTCGAGGACAACGTTTGCCGTAACCCAGAGAGCAGACGGAAAAAGCAGGTCCGTAAAACATCCCGGAAGCGTCCTTCGTCCACTCCATCGCGCGGAGAGGGGCGGGTACCTCATTCGTCGCCGGGCGCCGATAATGCGGAATGGACGCATTTGTCGCTAAAATTGGCCGCCTAATCGGGAACGCGACGCGGGCGGCTATATTTGCGAACGCCAACGAGCCTTCGAGACCCGTTGACGGGTCTCGACGACTACCACCGCGCAATCGACTCGCGCTAATGGTAGAGGCGACACGTTCGCGAGTTCGGTGCGTCTGCTTCCGAGTAAGCCATGGTCGAAACAACGAGCAAAAACAAGACATGGATAGAAAACTGTTATGGGATTACGCTCTACTTCGGCCAAGCCACAATGGAAGGCTTTCGCTGTAACCCCAGCAGCCGGTATAAACGAACGTGTGAAGTTGTCCGTAAAGTAACCATAACACAAAAGAAGTTTGGTCCCATAACGCACACCACGATGATCACCCGGCAATATTCGCAGTAGCGCTTGTGGCAACATATACCGGTAGCCAGAATAGTTTATACATGCTAAATGGTATGCCGAGGATGACTCGCAGTTGCACCCGTCAAGTGACATGGGAACTAACGATCACGGAGGTCGGAAGCTTCAAGAGGCGACATGACGCCATCAGACCTTTGGGCACAATTGGACGGACTTGGGCACTCTTGAAGGCGTTCCCACTGACCGCGGCTACTACTTTCGGCTTCACTCGGGCTTTCCTCGTTTGGATGACTCGAGCTGGTGTGTCGCCTCAGCGACAAACGGAAACAACTGACACCGACAAGCCGCAAGCACGTGCACGGGAAGGCATCTTTGACAGGCTTACGATCTTCCGGTGATTGTCAACGAAGCACGAATGATTGCAAGCCTACGAAGGGTACATTCGCGCGCTCGTTGCCCGTCATTGCGAGTTGTCGGTGTCGGTTGTTTCTGTTTGTCGCCCTAGTGGGACAGGCGACGGAGTGAAATGCACGCCAGAGATGATATGCGCTCAGCAGCGAGGCAATTAAGGGCCGCTCATGTGACGTCGGTGAGGGAGAGGTACCGGGTTCGATACCCGGATCCCATGTAATCGCTCGTGCCTTTAGCCTTCGCTGCATTACATCTTAAATGAAACGGAGATGCGTGTGGTTCGTGTTCGGTTGAAGTGGGTTCCTCCGACAGCGGATTGATCAATTTGGAGGCCAATTTCAGCACTCGAGACATCGCCAGGTCGGTCGGCCTATTATATATCTTCGACGGTCGGAGTGACCGTGGGCGGTCGCTCGACACAACCGTCATCGGAGAGGCGAAGTGTCGGCCCAAGACGATTAATCGGAGGAAAAAAAAAAAAAAAGACGACCCGAAATCTAGACATGGATCTCGAACGGCAGAAAAGCGTCCGCTGCCGTGATGCCTTCTCCCGCCACGGGGAGCGCACAGACGGACGTCTATCAGCGTGCCGCTTCCCCCCGAAGAGGGTCAGGCGAGCCGAAACTTCCTCGTATCTGGACTCGACGTGCGGCGCTTTTTCGGACCCATTTGAGCTGGTTTCTGGCAATCTCGTCCTCCTCCCGATCATCGACTCATTCGGGTGTCTGGTAAAGCGGACCAAGCATCCTCTATCCCAATTTCAAATCAATGCATTTTCGCGACAAAAACCGATCGAATAAACCGGACGTCGAAGCGTCCAGAGTATATATATCTGGCTAACCTATATATTCCTGCCGCTTTGTGCCTCGCGAACTTCTGCGTTCGGAAACTAAAACCTTTTTCCGGACATTCGGAAGATGACACGATTTGGTCCTGGTAATGAGGAACACGCTTGACCGCGGTGAAGTTTTCTGATCAGGACAAGGTCACAATTCTGAAACGCGGGCACCGCACCTTCTATCCCGGGCTTTTCACCGCGTGTGAACAGCATCCTGAAAATGCGTATATTTTCCGCCCAGAAACACACCCGAGAATAACGATCTACCCGTTAGGCGCGCTGTGCGGTATACTACATAAAGTCGTACAACAACATCCTGCTTATTCACTTCCTTTCCTTATATCTACCTATTTGTTAATCGGTCACAGAATACGTTTTCTAGAACGCAAGGTTTCGCAGTGCTGACTGGCGTGATATTTGCACGACATAGGTACAATGCCAGAATGAAAGTCGCAGTGACATCCTCCTCGTATTATATTACAACACATTTACCCTTTCCCGCGACATTCACGGAAGTCCTCCTGAATTTTGCGTCAGATCTGGCCTATACTGAGACACCGAGGCAATCTGCAATCCCACGGCCACTCACAATGCCAAGAGGCGTTACCTGTGGTCGCACCTACCGCCAAGTTGATGGGGCGCGGTGGAAGCTACAGGTGCTCGTGGGACCAGTCAACCGTCTGTCATACAGCACGCGATCAAATCTCCCTATCGCATAGTCACCCGCAGAAAAGAGCGGCATCAAGCGATGGAAGTCAGGCGATTGACTGCATGGTCCGGCTAGCAATTCGTTTCCACTACGCTGTCAGCTCAAAGCCCCAGTCACACTGCTAATACACGATACAAAAAACGGTATGCGGACATTGGTCATACAAGAACTGTCCGCAGATGTATGAAGCAAACGCGCTTCTAAAATGCCTGAGGCGTGTGTCCACAAACACTTCTGCCATTATGTATGCAGCGGGGAGCAACATCTTCGCGTATACTCTCGATATACCTTTCGGAAGACCGTGGCAGATAACCGAAGGATATATGTTTCGAGTGCAATTCTGTTTGTTTCTCACCTCCCGCTGTGGTCCACATACACTCATCCAAAAACCGGCGCCCGAGTTCGAAGCATGAGAAGATGTTGCAACAACAGGAAGCGAGCAATGGTGCAACAATAGGAAGCAAATGTAGCCAAGTCCACGTGAACAAGAATCCAATCAAATCTCGATCAATCTAAATGTAGAAAAGTAAATAAAAAAAACAACAAAGAAATAAAGAGAGCAAGGAATGCTTAATTCAAGGAAACGTACACGAAAAAACAAAAATCTTTTTACTGTGTCGCAGGCTGGAGCGGCCTACCGCGGAGCAACGAATATCACCCGGAAGTAGGTACTACGAGGCGCGAGTTCGACGAGGCGAGATTCCAGCGTAATTTACGACTTAAACGTTTTCTGCGCCCATGCGGAAGTCCTCATCCGAAAACGAGCCGCCGAGTGACGGAGAATCGGCCTGCTCTTCCTCCCTAACAAACCGCCTTAAAAAAACAATAACACAAACACACACACAAAAAAACACTTAGGCGAGGAAACAGTTTCTTTGATGTTGCAGGCACGCGTGCGGTGGTTTTACCCTCTCCCCTCTCTCCCCAAAACTCGCACCAAGCCGAGCACGCGTCCGGCCGTTATAGTTGCGCATTAGGTTACGTGGGGTTGCGCGAAACCGACTCTAGCATCGATGATAGTGCTGCTGGCAGCAACGTGAATCTGAGCAGTCGTATAATAATGACATTCCCAGCAATATTACAGTCATTGGAAGGATGAGATCGGCAGGGAGGAACTCCGGTTGTCCCTCGACCAGCGCGAGCTTCCCACCTGCGATAACACTCCGACGTCTCGTGAGCCTGCAGCTTGCACGCGGAACCAAAGCACGGTGGAAGGCAACGCCCTTGCCGCTCTCACCCTGCCGGCGACTGTAGTACGAGTGGCGATAAGAGTAGTACTGGCACGCCATTCTCGCTGCTTGCGGGTGCCGGTTTGAAAATGAACTGTGAAGCGTGTTTCACATGCAGCGATTTCGGGCCTAGAGCGGCGCGATTTCTGCGGTCGCGGCGCTCGTGCCGCTTAGCCGCTGCGGCTGGCCAGGGCGCCGCGACGGCAGAAATCGCGCCGCTCTAGGGCCAAAACCGCTGCATGTGAACCAGGCTTTACACACACATTAGGGGAAAAGGAGAATCGAAAGCCATTTACTATGAATGCGTTCCGAGTTAAAGGGGACTAATCTCTCCCCCTCTTCCTCCCCCCCCCCCCCCCCCCCCCCCTAAAAAAATTGAAGATAACTATGTACGTGGTTAGAGGACACTACGTCACAGTTAATTTTCCCAGAAAACCCACAAAATAAACGCAATATTTTGTCCACAAGACTTATTTTGAGTTAGTAGCGATTTCGAAACTTCCTTCTACTTAGGTGTCCACGTCTCAAAATACAAATACGTCAGTACTTTAAAAACCCTAAATCAAGGAACAAAAAAAAAAAAAGGGGGGGGGGGGGGGGATGGGGAGGAATTGGCGTATGCCTTCAAACAAAGCCAGTACATAAAAAAAAAGTAATCCCGGAAAGTTTAGCTGTTAGAGGCGTTAAGGAATAAAAGCAACAAATAAGTTACTCGTAATTTGCCAATAAAAGGGACGCGTCCCAGACCTACGTTACCTCAATATATAAAAGGAATGCGCTAGGGTTACAAAACAAGGTAACGCACGTTATTTCTGCGTTACTTCTTATTTATGAACTAAAGCGTATTATTGTTATGTCAATATATGTATGCGTAAGCGCCATATTTCAAGAAACATAATGTCCATACTGAAACTTAACCAAACTCCCTTATCTTTTTTTACGACTTCACCTAAATTCTCACGAGGAAAAACGCGAACGCCAAAAACGCAAGAAATAATATTATAACTTGGCGCCTCGAAACACACACAAAGCAAAATTGAAGTGTAATTTATTTAAGTCGCGGGAAGAAGATGTAACGAGTAACGTCACTACGTTACTAAGTACGTTATTCGTTACTGTTTTCAAATTATAACGAATACGTTTCTACCTTAACTAAAAAAAAAAAAAAAAAGAAACGCGTTATTGGTAACGCCGTTGCCACCAACACTCTATACAGAAGTCAGTCGCATTCGAGAAATAGACCACGCAAGCCCAGAGTATGACGACAGCCCATGCCCACAATTAAGTCCCGCCCCCGAGCGTATGGCCCCGGATTCGGGAAAGCCCGCGGGTCCGAGAAGCCGTCAGCGAACCGTGTCCTCGTAAAGCGGGCTAAGCAGCAACCATCGCTCACCATCGGCCGCCTTTCTTCTCTCCTCCCCGACCGTTCTTTTTAATTCCCGAATTAATCGCCGACACGTGCGCCGAAAAACAGAGCGCTAGCATTCCACGCGGTGTGCGAAACTAGGGCCGAATTCGTCTAAAATCGACCAGGCCTGGGCATGACGTCATCGTTAGTGGACCCCAACGCGCCTCAAGCGGCAAAACACGCTGAAGCTCCGAGAGAAACGCAGCAAACACAGCAGACGCGTTCTTGCGTCGCGATCGTTGTGAGAGACTATACAAGACCACTGATCTCTACTGATGCAGGCTGGATCGCGGATCGAGGCTCGTCTTGCTGGAGTCGACTGTCAGCCATCGCTTGACACCAGCTAATGCACCAGACTCCATGGGAGAAACGGGGAAACTGCAATTTCTTACCTTAGTGAACTTTTCTCGAAGATAAAACGTTTATCGCGTTTTCCGGGAATGACAGGTAACGTTCAGGGCGCAAATATCAGAAATGCTAGAATACCGATTTTTTTTTTTTTTTCAAATAAATCTTTTACTGCTGAGGGCTCGAGGGTTGCGACCTTGCTGGTCGTAAACTGCGATGGTGTTCAATGAGACGAGAGTTGCCAAGAGTCAATGTGGAGTCGTTCGGGATATCGAAGTCATCGAAGCCTGGCGGTCAATAAGTTAGAAGGCCTCTACTGGGGAGGTGCGCATCGTTTCGTTTTAAAAAGTACTTCTGGTGCAAGCTACCTGCAGTGAGGGCTTCCGTGAAAAACTAACTCAGAACGTGTGGATCATTCGTTGAACGTGTCATTTATTTAGCAACTGAAGCAAGAGACTTGCGTTTGACGAGCTGCGCCTTTTTCCTGCGGAGTTGCGCTTTCGTAAAAATGTTCGCGTGTTCTCAAAGACAATTCTCACCGTTTACACAAGGTTTTAACAAACTTGTTCGGCAAATGACGACGAACGAGCAGAAAACGTGTCTTCAGCACTCTACCGCCCAGCCTCCGCAACGCTCCATATCTAGGTCGAATTTCCGTGTTCCAAGATGGCCGTCCAGTGGCCGCGTATTTGCGGAGCGGGAAAGCGCGATCCAGCAATTGTCATAGAGATCAGTGGCGTAAATTCATATGTGATGACGTTTTGGGGGGAAAGGCGCAGGCCTTGTACCTTCTAGGTGGCATTGGCTGTACGCGGACAGAGACGGGCCTGACCAGACGGGCTGCTTTCGCTCAGGGCAACCCGGCAAAAAGAAAGGCGCGAACAAATAGAAGAAAGTTCATAAATATTTCAGATTGACCAATTCGCACCACAAAGCGGTCCGCGGCAATTTACATCGCTAAGCAGGCACGCCGAACAAGCACACGCATCGTTGATACCCCCGCGCTGAACGAAACCCCTGGCACCAACGCGGACTGGATCATGAATACAGTTTTCGTAAACAACCCAATTAAACGTGCGCATCAAAAAAAAAAAAAAAAAGGCTAGCCTACTTTACCAGGTTCTTTTGCACTGAGTCGTCATTGCTTTTCGTAATTATTAGTAAGTTCAATATAGCTTTCCCGTTCCGATATAATTTATCAGCGGGACTAAACTTTTAGTTGCACATTCTTTCGGTGCCACGAACTGCGAACAGTTAGTTTCGCCTACCCCCACCCCCACACATACACCCATACTTTATTTATACTTCTTTTTACCGTATAACGCCAATATGATTACGATATTTTTTTTTGTAATTAATATAAATTAGAAATTATATTAAAAAAGAAGCAAAGTGTCAGTACCGTTTTAACGTTTTCCTGTCTCGCCGAATATCAACTAGGTTGCGGCAGTCATCGCCACCGTCCGACATTGGGTGGAACAACACACACGAAATCAAATTTGAACTTACCTTCCACTCAAACAATTTTTGATGCATGCGGAAGATGAGATGAAACCGCCGAATGCGTCGATGAACACCGGTATCAGTGCGGACTCGCCGAAAGAAATGAGCTGCCAGCTCATTGTCACTGCATGATACACGTCGAACATTGCAACCAGAGCACTATGCCACGCCTACAGTATCGGCACCTGGTTCCCCGATTAACTTGTGCAAGCAGCCATTTTTTTTTTTTTTTTTTTTTTATGCTTAGTACAAAGCGGGCGCAATAGACTACTTCCACAAATCCGTCACCGCGCGCCTTGCATTCTGGGAACCTGTGGGAGCGGAGCGCGTATGAATTTTGTTTCCCACTGATTCCCAGAATGCATAATGTGGCATTTTGCGAAGCGAATGAGGCGCTTCGAGTTTTGGCGAAAGTTGCGAGTCGAAAATGCGACTTCATTAACTTTGCATACCGCGTCGGAAAGCTACCCCAGGCGATATCCGCTCCAATCTCTCGCACACCATTTTTTTTTTTTTTTTTTTTTTTTTTTACATTGTAGGACGGAAAACCGCTTCCTGTTAATTTAGCTCAAGCCTCAGATAACTGGCAACACTGATTTTAAGCGCCAGGATGGTTTTTAGGCTAGGTGGCGCAAGCTACTGCCCATTATAAAGAGTACAGCCGTAAGCATCCATCCATTACTGACGTGTCGTTTTCAAAGCGTAATTTACTTAGAAGCTCTAATTGAAACTACGCGAGTCGCATCGAACCACATTTACAAAACACGTAAAAAAAAAACTTTCACGAAGGAGGTTTAGCGCGTGGTTAATTGACATGACGGACGGTCTACGAGAGGGCAGCTCGTTAAAACCTGACACCGCCTTTGTTCCAATTAAGGTCAGCCAGCAGCCGACTCGGGGAGCCTCCCTCTTCTCCGGACTCCGGAGCGATTCATGAGCGGCTTCACCGCGGGCGTCCATCCACACCTAAGGCCCGCCTCAATTTCGGAGCAATTTGTGGTCCTCTCGCCAAGTGCGGCGAACGACTCTTCCTCCGCCTCATCGCGCGTGTACGCTGAACACGCCGTCGCTCGCAACGACTCTAAAAATGCTTCCGCAAGAGGTCGAACATTATATTAGCCCTAAAATAAATGTTCTTCAACCGACATTATTACCGCGCGGCCCGCGCCTCGGCTATCGCAGCTGCCTATTATAAATTAAACCGGCGTTCGAGAGAAACGAATTTTTAACCGGGAGTATTTGGATCGGATACTGCGATCTGATTAATTATCTATTCGGAGGATATCATCAAAAGAGAGAAATGCACGCGACCATGAACGGGCCATGAGCGCACACTGAAACGACGTATTTTTGGGAACAAACTGAGCTACAGATAATAATGCTTATAAAAAGTTCACAAAAAAAAACAAAAACAAAATTATATTGCGATCAAAATTTAATGTAGCTAGAGTCATCGAGCTGTACTCTCGAGACTCCGATAGCATCTTTTTATACCGGGCGCCCGCGATGTCATATGCCGCGAGAAAACATATGACACTTTAGTATTTGTCGCGCAGCGATGTCATAAGAGTGAAAAATCGAGTCAATGCACATTGAACGCGAAAAGTAGTCCCGCACCTGCACTCAACTTAATTAATTTCGAGCCGCTCCTGGCTTGTCCGCCGTTCGCACTTCGTTGGCGAACAGACTAGGAAGTAAAAAGTTCACTAGAAAAAACCACCACTACTCCTACATCAGTCAGCTTCCTAGAGATCACGAGAAAAATACCGTCTGTTCACATATGCGTGGCCTGCACGTGACATCATCGCGCCGTGCCAATGGTCATTCCCACTACCACCCACGGTTGAAGAGAGAGGTGTCGGAACAAGGCTAAAAGGGAGGTTGCAATTCCACTCGGGCATTGCACATCTCCCGGCGGGGTAGTCGTCGGGTCGGGGCTCCGCGAGCAGGCGCGGTCGCGCACCTCGCTGCCTTGAAAACGTGTGCGCGAATAAGGACGGTTCCTCGAGCTCCTGTCATGCCGCGCCATCTCACGGCGTTTGTTAGAAATGGGAGCGAACCTTCGGAAACTCTTGCTCCGTGGCGAGCTGGCGCGGTTCAGACGCCCCTCTCTTGTTGCACCGTGTTCCTATACTTGATCCTGCCAAGGAAAAGGAACTCGGTGGCGCGGAACATGTGCTGCAGAAGGTGTACGCGCTCAGCAGCAAGGTCCCTCACAATGGCCGCTGATAAGATGTCAGTGCGAGTTATGTACTATATGCACATCAGTCGCCGGTTCATGATGATCAATCCTGGGAGAGGGTACACGCGATTTGTATTCTACACAACTCCCAGCAGTGTTTCCTAGATAACAATATAGACCAACAGTCATAAATGAGTCGCGCACTCGATAGGGCCGAAATCTGGAACATTAGCAGCGCGCTTATACGACCTGTATCCCCTTACATAAAAAAGCAACAAAAAACAACAACAGAAACGAGTGGAAATTATTTTTTCTTCGTTTACATCCACCGATTTTTGAGCAAAGGGTATATACCTGTCTTCTCCAGGACATAAAATTAGACAATTACGTTCGGTGTGTGAACATGTTTTGCCACGTTTCCTTCCTCCTGTCGCTAGAAATGATAAACAGACAAGTTGAGTTAACCAAGGAAGGTCGGAGGGAAGTCCCCTATCTCGACTCAGCTAACCACGACCCACTTGTAGGTTTCGTTGTTTTTTCTTTGTTTTTTCTCAACTGCCTCCCACCGCGACCCACCGCCGCGAACGTCTTGCTCGAGCGTCCGATGGAATTAATGAAACTGCCCGGCGATGTTTCTTCACGGATGCGAACCTGTCCCTGTTCACGACGCAAGCCAAGATCAGGGACAGGCTCGAGATACCTCCGCGCCAAAAGCTCGTCCCAATACGCCCGGTGCTCGACAAACAAAACTCTCTCCACCAATGAACACCAATAAAAATGGGACACGTTTTGGGGCCATCAGTAGCCTGAGTACGCATCTCTCAATCGCAGAAAATTGAACGAGAAAAAAAAGAATTGTCGATCGTTTTCAGCGTTCATAGAACGACTATTCCGCTTCACACTCAAAGGCTCATGGTCGCGCTGAAACCACGAGGATAAAAGAGGACTACTTCTTTGTCTTGCCTTCGCAAAGCGCGAGGACGTAATTGCGGTATCGAAACCACCCGCCAGACGGCAGTCGAGCACGGCTCATGAATTGGACGCGAGAACTGCGTGAGCACTCCATTTCGGCTCGTAACAATCCATGCGTCGGCGGACACTCCGGTGTGTCCAACCACTGCGGTGATGAGAATAGCCGAACTCTAACCGCCGAATTCAGAAACCTCACTCAAACTACACTCAAACTGAAGGGCCCCTCCACTTCCTCGAGGAAGGCGCGAGGGCCGGCGCTGGCCAATCGCGAGGACGGATCCGTCCTCGCGATTGGCCAGTCTTTCTTTGTGTACACGATACTTTAAACAAGACTGGCATTGTACGTTGTGGTTCGACACCCACTATTGTCGCCGTCCTTATAGAGCCTCATCTTTAATCATCACCTCGTCACCTCATATTTCTCTTCATCAACAGTAAGTACAATAGGCTACCACCATATTACAATCCAAGAATTGAAAAATTGAGTCGTTCAGTCCTTCAACAAGTTTATTATTTATATAATGTTATTACGTTACAACCTCGAGACGATCGACGACCATCGTCGATCTTCAAATACTTCTACCTGTATATAAATTAGACGCACAAAGGAGGAGGGGGGGGGGGGGGGGGGGGGGGGGAGGTCGGTGGCCGAGTGCATGGTCTAGCGCACACCAGCTCGGAGCACTTGGAGCGAAAGCTCGCGCTGCAGAAGCCACCCCGCCCCTGCCCGTTTCGATCTGGAAGAGCATCGTACCGGCGTGCGGTCGTGTATCACTACTGCGTGGTGCACGTTAAAGACCCCAGGTTTGCAGTTGTACCGCACTCGCTAAATAGCTCATCTACAGTCAGGGATGGGCAAAATACATGCTAATATGCAGTGATGGGCAATATTTCAAATACAGTATTTGAAATACGTATTTCAAATACTTTGTGAATTTTGCATTTGTATTTAATTACAAATTGGGTAATGTATTTGACCTGTGTATTTAAATACTAAAACGTGGGTATTTCAAATACAATTGTAATTAAATACAATTTTGTGGGCGAAAATACATCCCTCAAATTTATTCTCACTGTCCAGAGCAGGAAGAAAACTATTTCCTGCACCGAATGCAGTGTCTCTCAATCAAACACTAGCGTTTAGTGACTTTGTGATTACGGTGCTAATCCAGGGCAAGAATAGTGACGAAATGGACTTTCACAGGCAGACTGGCTAAATAAGTGTCTGTGACAACTTGTGATGTTTTCCAGCCTGATTTCCATCCATATTTTTGCCTGGAACATTCTAAATGCGCGGGTCGTCCAGATTTTTGTAACTGGTGCGAGGTGCAACAATAAAAAAATATCTAGCTAGTGCTGCGCGTCTTGGTCGTCTCGGTTGTTTGTTGGTCTATACCAGGGGTAGCCAGGCTGACCCGGCCCAAAAGCCGCAAACAAAACCATGAAGCTTCAAGAGCCGGGGGGGGGGGGGGGGGGGGGGGGGGATTACGTGTCAGCACATCCATCGAGCCAGTACATCCATCGAGCCATTACATCCATCAATGGATGTAATGGCTCGGTGGATGTACGGGCTCGATGGATGTACTGACATGCGTATGGATGTAGCTGCTCGATGGATGTAGTTGCTCGTTGGATGTAGTTGCTCGCTGGATGAAGTGGCTCGGTGGATGTAATTGCTCGCCGTTCCTGTTATCATGCCTACATCCATCGTGCTAGTACATCCATAGAAGCCAAGATGGCCGCCGTGGGGCCGCAATTATATTTAAGCTGATTACTTTGTCTGCGGTATTCATATTCTCATTGGTTCGGAGCCTCAGCAAACAAGGGGTAAGCCACAGAACATTAGTGAATCACAACTGAACTCAACGGGGCATTCAAACTTTTTTTTTTCTTGCCGAAAAGCGAAATAAAAAGTAAGATTATGTCTACCGTCCTAATCCCCTATTAAAGTAGTTTACTGTAGAAGATTTAATTTTCACGATGACCTAATATTCGCGAGGACCTGAATTTCACGATTTGATCAAATTCGCGAAAAATTGGTCACGCGAATAAGTCACCCCATGAATACGAATACATTGCGTATATCTCCCTTTCACGAAATGTTCTGCCCGCGAAATTTCCGAAACCGGCACTTCGCGAAATGTCGAGCCCGCGAAATTAAACTCGTTTCTATTGAGTTAATTACGAGAGTTAAAGAGCAGTAACTAATGTTTCATACATGTGGAAACAACAAACAAGGAAAATAACGCCTTGTCATTAGGATCGGCTCCCAACGGCGGAAGTGGTGGCGCATGCGCAAAGCGGGCATACGACGGCCCCGTCGGGCCCAATCACTTTCGAGACGGGTTCGCGGACTGTTTTCATATGGCATGACACCCATACTCCCTCTTGATAATTTGAAGTTCGAGCTCCGTTAAATCCGGTAAATTCATCAGGACTGGGGGAGACTCGTGCGGCTTCGGTGAGGCCGAGGGCCGCACAAGGTGCATGACGCACAATGGGTAATTTTACTTGCTTTTGTGCATTATTCATTTTTTTCGGCGTATAACTCCTGAAATAATGTGAACTATTGAAAAATATATGGCTCGTTTGCTGCTGCGTTCACTGAGGTCGGGCTCAGGGCAAGATGATAGGCATGCTAAGCGGATTCGTTCTTTGATCTTTTGCCTTGCAGGCACTTTATGGTGAAATTGCGTCACGCGAACCATGTTTACAAATGTACAGATAGCAGAAAAACCTTCTAGGCTTGAGTATGGAAAGCTCCGAACATATTCAGGATTGCCAAATTCGCTGGGTTAAGGCTACACCGCTCCCCACATCAGTATATCTTGTGTTGGCCCGTTATTATGATGATGCGTTTTGCCACCTCTCGTGACGATGCGACTACTTGCAACCAGGTACTACCGTGAGACAAGACCGATTTTTAAGCCTCTTGCGACGGCGGAGGACCGGATGCGCTGCCGCGGAGCAGGTCTTACGCCGTCATTTCTCTCGGTCGTACTCGGTTGCAAGTGTCTGAACAGCGCTTAAAAGAGTCGGTTCAGACATTTGCGTTTGACTGCGTTACGACTGGTTACAACCAATGGCGATCCTCACGACGAGCCAATGGGGAGTCGACGCAGTCAAAGCAAATGTCTCAACCATCTTTAAGAGAATTACACTGACCCTTTCGCGATTGCTGCTCGCACCGGCACAAGCGGTCGCAAAGAGTCGTTCATAAGCAAACGCAAATGTCTGAAGTAGCTTTCAAGAAAGAAAGAAACGAAATGTGTAGCGGAGAAAATTTGCGTAATTGATGCATGCATATGGCACGTTTTTGGATGAAGCTGCTTGATGGATATGATAACGCGATGGATGTAATGACACGCTTTGGATGAAGTTGCTCGATGGATGTGATGGCGCAGTGGATGTAATGGCACGATGGATCCAATGACACGTTGGATTTGGTTACACGCTGGATGAACTGGCCCAAAATGGATCTACTGGCACTATGGATGTACTGGCACTATGGATGTACTGGCACGATGGATGTAACGGCACGAGATTGGACGGATTTGCTCGATGGATGTAATGGCACGATGGATGTGCTGGCCCCAAGCCGGGGGGGGGGGGGGGGGGGGGGGGGGGGGGGAGGGAGGGGGGGAGCAAACTTTTGTTTAGGCAATAAACGAAACTCGACCTACTTTCAATCGATCCAAGTCAACAGTAGTCCAACTGTACGTAAGGTAGCAGTAGCACAAGACTACCAAACCGCAACCTGTTTTACGATTAAAATCGCGTTCCATTCCTCTTTCTGGAGAAGTGCTAGTGTGACCGGGAGGGAGGCGGGGGGGGGGGGGGGGGGAGGGAGGCTATGGGATGGAGCCGCGAGTCGCACTTTAACATGCGAAGAGCCGCATGCGGCTCGCGAGCCGCACCTTGGCCCCCCCTGTTCTATACCAATATGTAATCGACAAGAAAAAGCAGCTTGAAGCTCTGTACTTTTTTCACCTATTACGTCGCAGCTGATTAGATTTCTTTGTGAATATATTTCTATTACGTTACTGGAGCCTCGCACACTAACTCCCGAGTGTGCGATGCAAAATTAAAATGAGATACCCAGAAACTCGTTGCAGGTGCCCTGAAGTCGCTGACGCATATTTTGAGGAATGTATTTGGAAAAGTATTTGGAGGAGACCAAATACATTTGGTTGTATTTGTATCTTGTACTCAAATGATTTTTTTTTTTGAAAATGTAATTAGATTTGTAATTAAATACATTTCTGACGAAGTATTTTGTATTTGTATTTTGATACATATTTGCATGTATTTTGCCCATCCCTGCTAATATGTATCAAAATACAAATACAAAGTCGTACTTTTGAATCATGATGATCGGCAGTTGCGTCTGCTTTGCACAAGCACCAAAATGCCGGTGCCACAACAATGTCGGGGAACGGTTGTGCCGATACTCTAAGGCCCGCTTCAGACGGGCAACTTTTCCAGCAATTTTGAGGTTGCTGGCAGGTTGTTCCCTAGCTTTCCCCAGATCGACGCGAATTGCTGAGATCGGGTCCGGCTCGAACAAGCGAGCAACTCGGAGCAATTCGAAGACGGTTGAAGCGGCTGCACCCAATCAGAGGCGCGATATTTTCACGTGACACCCCTGTGGTGGTGATGATGACAGCTAAAGACTTTGTTCTGGTTTGGAATGGATCGTTTTCGGAAATAAATTATTTCAGAAAAATGAGTTAGTATTCTCAATGCCGTTCAAAAGATATGAGAACGCGTTTTTAGCGCGTAACTGGTGGTCTAAATAGTGAAAGAAGAATCAAATTTAATGATGATGATGGCAAGTCGGAGCAATTCGGTTGCCGCGTGCGAACGCGGGCGGCCGGTGTTGTTGGTGTTGCGACGTCAAGTTGCAGGGTGAAATTGCTCCGTCTGAAGCGGGCCTAACCTAAGCGCAGCTCGTTTAGTGGCTCTAGCTCCGAGTTGAGGGGGATGAACGATGCTCATATATCTCTAAATCTTTTTGGCGACTGTCCTTCCTTGTAAAGAGAAAAAAAAAAAAAAACTCTACGGCAAGTCGGGTATTAACGCCAGGGAGTGATTCTGAGTAGTGCTTGGCGGAAGTAGAAAGATCGTTTCATGACTTGTTAATTCCGAGAGCAGCAAACGTTCCGCTCTTACGCAGCCAATAAAGCAGCGTCACGTCATGGTGCTTGTCGTCTGCTTGCTATCACCGGACCAATCACGCACCGTAAATCCCACGTAATACTGCGTTTTTTTTTTTTTCTTTTTGTTTTTTTTAAAGAGCGTGATTTGTTTTGGTTAGTATAGCAATCCGCACAAAGGCGACGAGTGCCGTGACGATGCTTTTTTGGCGCTGCTTATTGATTGGCTTCATCGGATTGTAGCCTCGGCTGCGGTCGTACGTTTAGTGAAACGAACTACACCAGCATATAGTTGACTCAAACTTGAAATCTGAACGACAGAGCAGGAAACGGTAACGTCACCTCGAACATGTTTTTGTTTTGTTTTTTTCTTTCTTTTTTGCGCTACGCTGAACAAAGGCTGAGCTCCGCGGAGCAAATACGCGGCGAACAAGCGACGAACTTCACCCGGTGGCAAGTTCGCGTTGCACACGGCGCAACAGCCACTGTTTTGACGACGCGCGCAGAGCGAGCGCTGCCGGGCGAAGTTCGCCACTTTTTTATTTTATGTTTTTTTTCGCCCTGAGGAGTTTAGTCATAAAGACTAAACTCCATGGAGCGAATATGTAGCGAGAAATGAGCATTGTACCGGCGTGCAGTCGTTGTACCACTGCACTGGCTAAATGGCTCATCTAGAGCGAGTGACTCGTCGCAACTTTGAAATGGCTGACCGACTACACTCTCCATAAATTGGTATCAATAATTGGAATAATTATTATTCGAGATAAAAAGAAAAAAAATTCATGTGAACATTTTATTACGTCGAATTCCTCACTCCTAGCAGCTCCAACGTGACGTTCGTAAAATGCTCGTCCCACAGCGACTTCACGCCAGTCAAGGCCACGCCTAGCTGTCATTTACCGCCTCAACCAGTTCGCCCGTAGAGAAAATTACGCCTACTCCGAACGCCCAACTTCGTTACAATAAATAAATAAAAAAAAAAAAAAAAAAAAAAAAACGAGATAGAAACTTAGAACTACCATAACAGCACGTTGAATAAGTCACTCGGACAAATTAATCCCGACAGACAAGGTTCGACAGACCGAAAGAGAGAGAAAGAGGAGATGCACACCAGTGCAACCCCCGGGGACTTCCCCGACTCGGACGCAGCAACGTGCCAGAGAGCACCGACTCATTTCCAAGGCAATTACCTACCGCGGCGTGACCGGTGAGCGGTAAAAAGAGAACATCCCGGGACCCGTACTCCTGCCGGCCCCCTTCACGGGCACTTCGCTAACCCAAGACGCTCGTCACCCAAATTATTCATTAGACTCCCACGTGCTCCCTGCTCCCGCTGGGCCAAGGAATTAAGTGCCGCCCGCGACAGCTCTACACAAATAGATACGCAGCAACGAGCGCTTCGCCAAATGCAGTACCGCCAGTTGCTCGGGTACATTCGTCATTCCAAATCTTTTGCCTTCGTTTCTTTTTTTACGCGTACGCAAAGCTAACCTTTAAATCTGTCCTCGCAGCTCGTTAGTCAGGGAGGCATACGACGAAACTCTGGGGGCCCTGCCCTTTAGCGGTGGTGCCTATTTAAAAAACCGGCAACTACGAATACACTACGTTCCTATGTTTTGCCTTATACGTATATATATATATATATATATATATATATATATATATATATATATATATATATATATATATATATATATATATATATATATACAGCCTAACGGGACGATATTTCGAAAGGATTGCAGACAGGTGAAAAACGTAACGAAGGCGATGTTCCCGAACATCCGGATACTGAAAAAGGTTAGTGGACTGGGACAGGGAGAATTAAGCCGCTGGGTTAAACGGAAACCTGGGCCAAACGGTGCCGTGCTGATTTCAGGGTGTCTTTTCAGTCAGTCGACCTCGTTTGAAACTACAGGGTGTCCAGAGTGAATCCCTGCGCTCTAAAACGAGCCGGGTAAAATCGGCGCCTGCACATAGGGAGCTCGAACTTTCACCGAATGTGCACTGCGGTGGTGCATTTTACCTGGTGAAATTTCAAGGGGTAGCACACAGTAAACTTTGAAACATTTATAATGGTGTTTGGAACGTGCGTCATACCAAATACACCTCTTCAAAGCGTTGTTTTTTAACAAGAGATGTAATGTTTTTGATACACCTACTGAACGCGTGAGAGGTGATGTTACGCCTTTTGGCGGCTTTGGAAAGGTGTTCAGCAGATATTACATCTTTTACAGAGGACAAGGTGTTTCTGCCTGAAAACACATTTTTTTATTTGCCGCAATAGACTCCACTGAAATAAAAGACCGGTGTCGTACTGGGCTCTGCGTCTACGACAGATTTTTGAGAACGTTGAGAAAGGAAGGGGGAGAGAGAGACGGGAAAGGGGGGCAGAGAAAGGGGGGGGGGGGGTCTAATCCAACTAGAAAAAAGGGGAGGATTATGCAAAAAATTAGAAGTGGCACCATTTCTCATAGTTTCGGTTTCCAACTCTAAACAGGGTGTCTAGCAAATTATTATTTTGAAATTCCCTGACTTTTCCAGGCTTTCCCTGACAATTTCAGGTGAAATTCCCGGACCACTCTAGAGGCGGTTAAATAGATGAGACCATTACAACACAAGGTAGTAAGCATTGAGGACTCTGAGGATCATTTTGCATGGGCTTAATCCAACATGCATATTCCGAAATATTCGAGTTCGTCCAGTCGTAGTTAACCGGTCACTTCTGGAAACACAATGAAAACACGACGCTCAACCATAACCATAACCGAGTCATAACCGAATGGCAGCATGGCCGCCAGATGCACACTTTCGGTTACTTTTGGCTTAAGGCTTGGATTGGCGTCTGCGGCTTTCCTATTTGTTGATAAATCTAGTAGCTCTAACTGGATCTAGCCTAGTGTCGCGCCCTCAGGCCAATCCAATCCAAGGCTTAGACCGGATTTGTCGGCTGTTCCCTTTGCATCAGGTAGTACACTCTACACCTGCTCCCTGTATTGAATAAGCGTTTTTCAGCACCACCAGAGCCCGCGCTCCGTTCTAAGCAGACTTTATTGCCTATTTTTGTGCCCCCAAGTCCTCAAGCCTTTGCTCAGGCTCATTTTCCCTGACTGGACTCGATTTTTAACAATATTCCTGACAATTCCCCGATATTTCCCGGTAATTAAAATTTCCCTGACAATTCCCGGTTTTCCCGGTCGCTAGACACCCTGTCTAAAACACAGAGACACCCCATCGCCATCACTATCAACAAGAAGACAACAAGATACACGATGGGCGAGAAAGGTATATAAGCATATGTACATACAAAGTTTTAACACTGAATGGACAAACCGAACCCTAAAACTAAAATTAATATGCCAACCGTCAAGTGTGGATACAGAACAATCTCTGTAATACCCTAGTTACACGGGCCATTTTAACAGTGGTTAAACAAACAGCAGTTAGCGACCGCTAGCCATGGTGCAAGTGCAATCAAGCGCGCAAAACGACGATTAAACGTTTACGACAGCCCTCTTGGCGGACGCATAGGGCGGATGCCAACGTCAGCGTGCGCAGGCTTATAGACCAATGGTTACGGTGCAATCGCTGCAAAGTAGTTCTACAGGAATGCCGTTCGAGGTTCATACCCCTGGACACAATTACACGCATGAGCGCTATCAACGACCATACCTACGAGTCGGATACCAGACTGCGAGGTCGTTCCGTTTCGGAAAGACATTACCAACAGAGATGGCAGTAATGACATTACTGTAATTAAATTACTTTCCGTGGTGATGAGTACGGTGATGAATTACTTTTATAGGCTGGTAATTTAGTAATGTAATCACTTTCAGGTAGCAATTTCTAGAAAATTACTCATTACTTCTTAAATAACTGTTGTCCTAAAAAAAAATTCGTTTGCAAGTTTTGAGAAAAAACAGCAAATAAACGAGGGCAAGCTGAGAGCAAGGCCTTGTACGAGGAACACGCCAGACGCACAAAGGCGGGCTCGAGAGGCGAGGGATAGAAAAGCTTTCCCGTGAAGACATCGCTGGAAGGCGACGGCTCAAAGAACTCCAGACAAGATAGATTTACGGCGCCACGTCATCAGGACGGTTCTATACTTCATTCATCCCTAAGTATAGCAGTGGAAGCCACGAGCTCACCGGAACCAATCAACCACCTTCCCTTCATCCCCTGACACCTTCTCTGCGCGCGGGTATGAACGAGAGCGTGGTTACATGGAGCAATGTAAACGCGCGACTGGACCAACAAGTGCGTAGCTTCCACCGCACTGTCAGCCAGGGGTGAACGACTTTTAGGCTAGAATGCGAAGAGCATATCAACAATTAGGTCAACACATTTTAAAACCTGAGAGGAGAGCTAGGACACGCAGATCCCCAGCCTTCTTATTAATTCAAGCAAAGTCGAACCGTAAGCTTGGACCATCGTGAACAACAAACCATAGCAATAAATAGTTAATACCAAATGCCTTGTCAAGGCCCCAGAACGTTTCGTACGTAGTCTTGGGCTTTTGTAAGTACAAATACTTTTGGTCGAAAAAGACGGGAAGCGAGCAAAGCTGCTGCCGCACGCGATACGCCTCTCTGCCTTTCCTCGCGCCAACCCTTTCCTCAGCTGGAGACGCTTTTGCCTAAGAAATAACCATCTCCCTTGTGTGACAGCGTGCAGGAACTGGGGCTCTTCGGGATGCGCGAGTATGCGTCCACTAGTACTCTTTTGGAAAAAAGGATTAAACTGCATATGAGTCGGGAGGGAAACGTTTCGCATGACAACTTTGTAAGAACAAGTTCCCATGGCCCGACCAAAGTTACTGACACTCACTATAACTTCTTCGAAGTCAGAAAGACGGAATCATATCACCCTTTAACTAAGTAGTAAGGACCTTCACCTTCAAATTCAGAGCGAAACCGGTGAGTCGACTGTCTTTGAGTCCCATCTAAAGAAGCTATTCATCTTGTTTAACACTTCCGTCGTGTGCGCCAATGGAACGACCGTTCAGTATGGTTTACTTCGAGGCGCATGAAGCTTAATCGGTGTAAAAAGGGAGACGCGAGTTCTAGTGCATACACTGTAAATAAAATAAGCACGAATTACTTACTGCCTCGAGGCATTCAAAAGTAATGTAAAAGTAATTTCATTGCTCTTGGAAAGTAACTGCAATGTAATGCCGTTACTTTTAGTTTGTGGTAATTTGTAATACGATTTCCTTATTTCCGAAAAGCAATTCTGCCATCTCTGATTACCAACGTGCACACAAGCTCGTCGTCACGCAATTCTCCCGAGCGGCCAACGCACTCCGGTTAGTTTGGGGGCAAGGACGACTTTCTGAGAAACCCTCTTGGATAATATACATACGTACATTGGAAACCCAATTTAAGTCGCATAAAGTACACTCATTCAAGATTCAGATATCAACTACCTCTTACGACGGAGCTAGAAGGAAATTGTACGCACAACGTCGGTAACTAAAGGGGCATTCACACGAGGGAGAAATCCTGGGGATTTCCACATGGCACGTGCTTTGCTATGTGCAAACGTCAGGCTTTGCTATGTGCAAAAGCCTCGCGTTTTCATCTCGTGATGCGAGCGTGCCGGGGAGAAATCTCCGGAATTTCTCCCTCCTGTGAATACCCCTTTAACGGCAACCAAACTAAAATCGGACGCATGCAGCGCAGCTCGATCGGAGCACGGGGAGCGAAAGCTCGCACTTTACAACCCAGAGAAGTGGGCAGGGGTGGTTTCAAGCTCCACCTCTACCCATTTCCATCTGGATGAGCATCATGCCGGCATGCGGTCGTGTATCGCTACAGCGCGATGCACGTAAAAGACCCCGGACAAGCGGTGGTAATGCACTGCAGAGGTCAGCATTTTAGGTCGCCCTCACTCACCCTCACCGCCACACTCACCTAAGCCCCTCACTCACCCTCACACTCACAGCTACACTCACCTTCAGCCCCTCACTCACCCTCATCCTCACAATCACACTCACCTTCAGCCCTTCACTCACCCTCACTGAACCTCACGGTCCTCATAGCCCTCATGCACTCGTGGCCCTCACGCCACTTACCGCCCTCACGCACTCATGGCCCTCACGCCACTCACCGCCCTCACGCCACTCACCGCCCTCACGCCACTCACCGTCCTCAATCCCCTCACGCACTCATGGCCCTCACACCACTCACCGCCCTTACACTTCTCACGCACTCACCGCCCTCACTCCACAAACCGCCCTCACGCCCCTCACGCACTCACACCCCTCACGCACTCATGGCCCTCACGCCACTCACCGCCCTCACGCACTCATGGCCCTCACGCCACTCACCGCCCTCACGCCACTCACCGTCCTCAATCCCCTCACGCACTCATGGCCCTCACACCACTCACCGCCCTTACACTTCTCACGCACTCACCGCCCTCACTCCACAAACCGCCCTCATACCCCTCACGCACTCATGGCCCCCACGCGACTCACACGCCTCACGCACTCATAGGTGGTGTTGACTCATGCCGCTCAGGCCACTCACCGCCCTCACGCCCCTCACGGACTCATGGCCCTCACACCTCTCACGCACTCACCGCCCTCATACCTCTCACGCACTCATGGCCCTCACACCCCTTACGCACTCACGGTCTTTACGCACTCATACCCCTCACGCACTCATGGCCCTCACACCTCTCACCGCCCTCACGCACTCATACCCCTCACGCACTCATGGCCCTCACACCCCTCACGGCCCTCACGCACTCATGACCCTCACACTCCTCACGCACCTCACGCACTCATACCCCTCACGCACTCATGGCCCTCACGCTATACTCAGGCCCGCTTCAGATGGGGCAATTTCGCCCAGAAACTTGACGTCGCAACACCAGCAACACGGGCCGCCCGCGTTTAATTTGCCATCATCATGAAATTTCATTTTTCTTGCACTATTTAGACACACAATTACCCGCTATAAACGTGTTTCTATGCATTTAAAGCTTGTTGAGAATACTAATGCATCTTTCTCAAACAGTTTATTTCCAAAAACGATAAATTTCAAACTAGAACCACGTCTTTTGTTGTCATCATCACAGGTACAAGGTATTACGTGAAAATATCGCGTCCCGAATTGGATGCAGCCGCTTCAAAAGTCTTCAAATTGCACCGAGTTGCTCGCTTGTTTCGAGCCGGACCCGATCTCAGCAATTTGTGCCGACCTAGGGAAAGCTAGGGAACAACCCGTCAACAACACCAAAATTGCTGAGAAAGTTGCTCCGTCTGAAGGGGGCCTCACGTACTCACGGTCCTCACAGCCCTCACGGCCCTCACAGCCCTCACTCACCCTCACGCTCATGAATTTTCCTGGTTCAGAAACCCACTCACCCTCACCTCACCTGTGAAGATGAGGGTGTGTGAGGGCCCTCATGAGTGACGTTTCCCGAAATATGCTGCACTGGCTAAATTTATCGTTACAGCGTAAACCGGTGTCGCCAAA
The DNA here is from genome assembly GCF_016920785.2 of Ixodes scapularis. NCBI lineage: Eukaryota > Metazoa > Arthropoda > Arachnida > Ixodida > Ixodidae > Ixodes > Ixodes scapularis. The sequence continues at coordinate 61,475,948 of NW_024609835.1, read as the reverse complement.
CATCAAAGGCAACGCTGTCTAAACACGAACGTCTAATTTGCTTTTCCTTTGCCACGCCAGCACCGCGTCCCGACTCAGGCTCGATTGCTCGCTATTTCTACTTCGTTCGCACCGTCATCAGGCTTCGGCGTCTCGCCAATCTGTCCTAACTAGTTCGCACACGATGAGGGCCACCATACTCCGCGGTCAGAGAGAACCACGATCATCTCCATTCAATCCACGCGCGTCGCGGAGCCTCCTGCGAAGGCACCATTAGCCCACATCGAGGACGACGCGGGGCGGCCGCGACACAAGAGGCCGGCTGCGACATCGGACGGGTCCCCTTCGCCGAAAACCCGCCGAAAGGCGAGGACTCCAAACAGTCAGCGCCAGGCACGCAGATCTGGGCCAGCCTCGTCCCGATAGCTTCCTCCTGCAGAGACGAGCCGACGACGTGCCCGCCGTCCGAGAGATCAAAACTAGATCGCGTCGAGGTGTACGCCGGAGGAGGGAATAAAACAAAAGAAAACAAATACCCCCGCGCAAGTAAACAGCCGCCTGCGATGAAAAGAACGTACTGGATTTCACGCGGCTTCGAACGCCGACAAGGCGGAGAAGCACGAAAAACAGAAAAGGCGAGCGCACAAAAAGAAACCTTTTACCCCACCCCGTGAGAAAAGATGCGTTTTATTTTCTTATTTTTCTGGTTTTGTCGCGAGTCCGATTAGAACGGGCGACAAGTGCCTCTTCCACGCGATGTTGGCCGATGTATCTCGTCGGCGTAGTGGGGGGGGGGGGGGGGGCTCTTGCCGTGTGTAGACGACGTATCGCCGCCGTTATTCTTTCGCGGGGACCAGTTTTCGAGGGCTCTTTTTCTTTGCGTCCCTCGCTCAAAGCTTGGACTCTGCGCTCGAACGCTTTACAACCGCGACGCGATACGGAAGCCCGTATCGCGTCGCGAATGAAGGCTGCACGCCTCCGGCCGACTTCGAGCGTCCCCGAGACTATAAACGTCGAGCCCCGCGTCGATCTTAAGAGACTACATACAGAGCAGCCAAGCTGTACTGACCTACAAAACAAAACTACTGAAAAAAAAAAGCGTCTGACTTTTGTTGCACATGGTTCCCACCATAATTTAAACCCTGAGACAAGCCCTAGCCGACAAGGAGAAATTAAGCAACCGACGGGGTTAAGATTGTGTTGTTTCCTATAACCATCTTCTCCAAGAATTCCCCCTTTGCATCTCGTCAGCATAAAGTCGTTCGCTTTGTTGAAAGTACGGGTGTATGCACTTGACGGTGTTGTTCCACCACATACGGTCCTTGATGATGTATATGCAAATAGACAACAGGAAGAAGGGGGTCTACCCTCCTTTCCCAAGCCTGTACTCGAAATCGGTACTTCCGAGCTTGATCCCTTAGTGACCGTTTCCCAGAACTACCTGTCTCGGCGCTCTAGTTCACAACGGGAACCTTATCTGACTGCTTATCTGATCCACGCAGGCTGATCTAACTGGCCGGAAAAGATGACAGCGGTCTCGGGAAGATACACAAGAGTGCACCGAATCGGGACCGCCATTATTTCTAACGTTACCTGGCGTAATGGAACGCATTTCGCGGGGTTCCCTAGCGAGAAATCGGACTCGGTCCGCGCGTACACGACGCAAGCGGCATCAAACCGGTACACTTAGCCGTAAAATACGCGCGGCGGCACGTCTCTACATGCATGCGCCGACTCGGAAGTTAGCCGCTATTACACGCTTCATTAAGCATGGCAATACGCGCACCCCTTTGGGGCCGAGCGCGCGCGGTGCGAATGGGTCGAGGTACCGGGCTGACCCGCCGCCAAAGGCCGTCGCGGATCTCCCCCGTGCACCGACTGCAATCTGACCGTCATCGGCCTATCGCCGCTCCTTACTGGCGATTCGGGGAAGGGCATTCTTGCCGAGGTCGTCTGGTTCCCTGCGCGCGGCTGCCACTGGTGCTGGAGAACGATCGGCCGCCAGCGTCTCAGATAAAGAGTGCGGAGGAGTGATTTTCGTTTATCGCCGCGTCTCCTGGGAAGGACTGTTGCACACCACACCGCCCCGATGTACCGAACAGACAAGGCCACACACTTTTGCAAGCAGCCACGCTTCAAGACCTAGTCTGGCCACCGTGGCTGGGAAACGCCTCGTTGTTGGCGTGCGCGAACTACAGGGGCGCCCTCTGTAGTTCGCTTCTCTAGCTACCATCATCATCGCTCGTGACGTCACAAGTAGGACAGACTGGGACCGACTGCGCTGATTTTGGATCCCTCGGCTCATCAGCTCGCTTCATGAGCGCTTTGGGTAACGCTCGGCAGCCTTTTTCACGTGTTGCGTTTATTTGGCGAAGTGACGTTTGTAGTGGGCCATTTTACCAAAACGTGGAACCGCGGCACGCGTAGTCGTGTTAACAAACCCTTTTGGCGCAGAGGTGTCGAAGCGCTGGGATGGTGGTCTGCTGTTCTCGACCCCAGTACAAAAAGCTGAATGAAAATAGAATATCCAGCGCTTTCTCCACTACAGTGTCTACCCCGGCGAATAGGGTGTATTTATTTCATTATGATTCGAACAAAATAAAACCGAGAAAGCAATGTCTCATCAAATTGAAAATAGTAAAGCGAAGTTCGAGAACCTCGTGCGTGTGTAGTACACACTTCAGTGAAAGCGACTCCGTGTATCCTGTTGGTTCCAACATGCTGTATGAGTGCTGCTCCCTTATTAGTTCCGAGTTGATTCCTTTTTGTTTTAATTTTGTAGACCAATAAACAAATATTTCCTCAAAATTACTGGCCGGAAGAATCGGCGGGTGACTTCCAGAGTCGTTTCAATGAAATCTCTACTTATTCACCCGGTCCACGCGAAACATGCTCGACCCCTTCGCGATCGACGTCTTAAATTAAATCTAGCAAGTCGGTGACATTTCACCGTCCCAACAAATGAGGTATACACCAATTGCTATGAATTACTACCGTTTGTAAGTTTAATTTTGTCTGCCCAAAAGCCAATATTGCGTGATTCGTTTCTCAGCGATCAATTGTAAATTGTAAACAATTTTTAGTAAACATATGATGAGCAAATTTATCAAGGCTGAATTTGCCGCGTCATGTACGACAATTTAAGAATTTATGCAAATTTCTGTTTTTCTTTCGAGCAGAGTTCGCGATGTGACAAACTTTTTTGCCACGTATTCGATACGGGAGGAGCTAAGCATCAGATGCTGACGAGTGTTTGCTCGTCAACAACTGTGGAGTCACGCTTGGGTAGAAGCGTCGGTACCGGCAGCTCAACATTGCTAAAACAAGTGTGCGGCGTTTCGCAACACAAGTGTGCGGCGTTTCGCAACACAACTGTGAGAACGTGCACAGCAAAGACATCACGTCATTTACTCTGGTGAATGTAAAATCTTCTTTTTGTGCACCAGCCTCTACAAAAAAAAAAAAGAAAAAAAAAGGTAACGAGAATCAGTGAGGCTGTGAAAAGCCCTGACGCACGCCGCACGAGCTGTAATGTGAAGCTGGAGGTTTGCTTTTAAACATATTAAGTGTTTTTTTTTTTTTTTTTTTTCTAGAAAGGTCGCTTGCAAAAAACGTCACGCGCGTTTGTTCAAAAAATAAACCGTTTTTAATCGTTATAGATGCGACCTAACATAGCCACTCCGTGCTTCGACATAGCGCGTCGTCTGCTCGCACCCTACCAGAGCTGTCACAGGAGGGCTCCCGAGAGGTGGCGCCACCAAAACATCTCGTCGCCATATTTGCAAGGTGCCGCCCGTTACAAGTGGTAGAGTCGTCGGCATTCATCCATTTATTCATGTTGTATGTGTGTGTCAAACTTTATTATCAATGTGACGCCCGTTCCGGCGCTAAGAAGGGAGCGGTGCGCCAATCTGGCAATCGCAGGCACGCCTTAAAAAGCTTTCACTATAGCGCCTGGACTATGACTGCTCTGTATACCACGTTTTCAAAAGTGGACCCTCAATTTCCGCCCGATGGCGTCATAAAAGCGTCATGCTGTTACCTGTCGCGATTCAGGTGGTGGCACAGCGGCAGAAGCTGGATGTTGCGGACGCCTCTACTGCCGCGGGTCACTCTGCAGCCGATGAAAAAGCCGGCACGAGTTGGGGACGCCGCGACGACAGCGACCCTCGCTTTTTTCGCCAGCATTTCTACGACCAACTGCCAGGATCGCGACATCCGACAGCACGACAAGCCGGCTTTTGCGACGCCATTGGTTGCTACTTCGGGACCAATTTCGATGTATGGGCTGGATAGGACGGTAAACACACCAGCGGAAGACGCGTTCCCTGCACCGTGGCACGACTATCGGCCGATCTACGCACACTGGGGGCAAGATGGCGGCGCCCAGTGGCCTTATTTGCGAACGAATAGAGTGCGAGCTCCAAAAGCCGCTTCCTGATCCCGCACGCGCAGCCTTGCTCGGGAGTCGGAACACGGATAAAACGAGGGAGTGCGGTGCCGCTTTTCGCCGCAGCACGCATAACAATAGGGTTTCGACAACAAACGAATTCATAGCATTACCGAGCACGTAAGAGGCATACAACCGGTAGCCAACTATACTGTGCATTCTTAAATTTGAATGGCAGACTAAAAGGGAGCGCCCTCCGTTCCGCGCGCTTCCTCTCTCCCCTCTCTTTTAAACACGTCGAGGCTTTGTACAGAGCGTAAAAAGAGCCGAACTTCAAAACTACCCACAAAGGACGAAATGAGAACTCCAAAGCGCTTTCTTTTCAGATATCTTATTTCGTCGCACAAACACGTAAAAAACAAAAAATAAAAAAGGCCCGCTATCAACAAAATATTGTGCGACCTCTTTCCTAAAAAAAAAGTACACACGCACGCACACAAACCAAAAAAAACAAAAAAGAAACTCGCCAGCGCCACCACCCCCCATATATTCTCATATTGCATTACATCACTCATGAATCCCATTGAAAAGACCTTCTACCTCGCTCCCCCTTTCTTATACTCCCCCCGCAACGAATCGCCAAATTAAAAGCGAATACTTCTATCCCCCCCCCCCCCCCCCCCCCCCAAAGGGCCAAAAAAAAAATGTTCCCCATTTAAAAAAAAAAAAAAAAAAGCACGAGCTCTAGCCCTGCACCATCACCCAGCACGGACCGGGGGGAAGGAGAAGGCGGCCTAGATCGCCGTACGTGCACCGACTACCGCGCGTGCACGCGCGCGGGCGATCCCGAAGGTTAATTGAAGGCAGCGGTGGCAGCAGCCCCCCACCGCTGGCGGACATTGATCAAAGTCGTCCAAGAAGATGCCCGAGAAGATCGGAGATTGCATCGGCAACCGTTCCGATGAGAAGGTTGCCCCCCATCATCATCATCATCATCATCATCTTGAAAAGCGGGCAGTAGCCGCATCCAGTTTTCGTAAGACACGAAACACGAGCGCTTCCGGAGAGCAGCGCGAAGTCCTCTCCTCGGCGGACCGCTGCGGAAGCCGCGAGCCGTCGGAGCCAATCCAAAGCCTTGTGAGCATCACGTGACATTCCCGAGGGGCGCAGAGAGAATCGCGGAGTCACGTGATACCCTCAAAGCGCTGGATTAATGGGATTAATTTACCGTCCGTGTTTACGGTAAATACCGATAAACCCCGTAACGTAACCCCCAAACCCATGTTATAAAAATCGGGAAAACCCGAAATACCCCGAATAGACCTTTTCCGGAAAATCCCACAAGGCCTCTTGTCAATCCCACATTGCACCGCGCTGCGCGGGCGTTCCAGCCGGCTCGTACGCTCCGTACAACCTGGAAGTGGCTCAATTACCTCATCTCTTACCACTGCGAGTCCAGGGCACAGTGAAAACAGAGCGAACACTTCGCAGAGCCAATACGTATCTTGTTTTGTTATCGTCCCGAGTTCTACGCGTCCTGAAATCGCAAAATGTTAAACAAACGTGCACCGCCCCTTTTTTATGGGTATACTCCACGCGCCATAGATCGGTTTGTCGTAGTGCGTCGAAGACACGATGGGAGGCGTTGCGTATTTGTATAGAATGGTCGATTGGAGCTGTTGTTCTTCGAGAAGAAAATTGCTTCGTGCATAGGTTTGCTATGCTGCATAAATTTCCGTAGAACTACGGCCACAGCTGCAGAAACGTTCACGGGTTCCTGCCGCGTGACGATGTCGGGTGCGCAAAAAGCGAATGCCCGTGGCTCGGAGTCCGGTATAGAGGCAAATGCATGCAGCCCCCCGCGCTGCCATCTCCGAGGAGCATATGCAAAGTTGCGTGAGATTGTTTTCAACGCTTCGCCGAGTCGTGCGAGAGAGTCGCGTAAACTGCCCGTGCCGCAGAGCACGCGAGCTCGGCCACTACCCAGAGCGATGAGCAAAAATTGTAAAATAGCGGCTGCCGGAGCGGCGTCTATCGCCGTTTCAATTAGACAGGAGCGCGTCGCGTTGAAGCGAGCAAACGAGCAAGCCAGCAGAGAAGAAAGGACGCGCGTGCATACTGCACGGTTCTCGGCAGCAGGCGGCGCTCTGTGTGACGTCACTTCCGTGACAAGTTTTCGTGACATCGACCCTCCCAACTTTACACCCCCTTCCAAGCGCGGGGAAAAACGTAGTTCTACGTCAAAAACCCAAACCGAAAGTTTACGGGATGTTACAACGTTCCCTGAATAGTTCATTGGGCTGCTTCTTTCTTAGGGATCCATATCCGAGTCCCACTAAAGCGACAAACAAAAACAGCTGACACCGACAAGCCACAAACATGTGCACCATGCGCGCGAAGGTATATCTGGCAGGGTGTGTTCACTCGGGCTTACTTCACGAGTACCGAGGCACTGCATACTGTACGTGTTTGCGGCTTGTCGGTGTCGGTTGTTTCCGCTCGTCATTCTAGTGGAACTCAGACATCATCGGCACAGGGACGTTTCCCAAGTATTCGGGACGCGCAAGTTAACCCTAGGCTGGGGAATCCCGTGCCTGTCTCATCTTTTTTTTTTTTTTTTTGAGACATTGCCGCTTATAAACATCGATTTTGCCCAATCAATCCAACCCTCCCTCCCCCAAAAAAAAATTCGAATGAGAAAACAAAAAAACAAAACAAAAAAAAAACATAGCAGGCAATTGTGTTGCATGTGAAACACCTGTGGTTTCAGCCCAAATCCTCGTCGAATGATGTCTCCGCTCTCGGCGCTCTTTATCGGTTCCTACCTTTCATAACAATTCCTGGAATGGAGATCCCGGCGCTAACCCAGGTTTTAAGCCCATGGCGCTTTTCCAGAACCCTCCATAGCTGCAGATCTTTCTTCGCCGACATCCAACCGCCGTCGGGCGGACGATTGCGTAATCATCAGCCAATGGGCGTCGAATGAGCGTGGCCTCGCGCGTGACATTATACCTGAACCAATCAGACAGCATCGACCTAGGGGGTGTGACGTCATTACCCGGCTCAGCCAATCAGCATCGAGTTAATCGGCGGCTTCACTTTTCGGCTTCACAAGACACCCCTGACGAGACAAACCACGTTTCACGTGGCCTTCCCATAGCGTCCGTTGCGGTTCATCGCAAGGCGAAACGGAGTGCGTCTCCTTCCGCCTTCAAGTACAAGAAGAAACTAGTCCTTTTTCGCACGCTGTTGTTCCCGCCACCGATCCGCGTGTCCGTCCGGGGCAAAGCTTCCACCTCACGATCGGATCTTTTAATGCGATAATCCGTAGCGATCCGGAGGAGGGGTGACCTCCTTCTGTACAGCGACGACCGGCCTTTTGAAGCCATCTATAACCGAAATGCTCTCCGTTGGGGGTTTCCGGCGAGGAGTTAAAAAAAGATAGTGTTGAGCCGAATTCGAGGCCCTCGGGGCATTTCCGCGTATGTACCCATTCCGTATCGAGCCGAGCTTAGAGCTCGCCGCCGCCGGAGCGGCCAACTCCATAAATCTGTCTGAAAGTCGGGTAAGACGGCAAAGCACACGCGCGAAGTCATCTTGCCGATAGAGCGGAAAACAAATATCGGAAAGTCGTTCGACCTTCCTGCAGCTGGGTGTGGCCGACGCCTATTAGGCCAATACCTGGTGACAAACGTAGTTACAAAAAAAAAAAAAAAAAAAAATAGCAAGAAAACAATATTTTTACTTGTCACCCGCGTAACAGCTTCTCTATCGTTCAGGACCATATAAGTGCCGAGGATAAACTGCTAATTCTTTCCAGCATGCTATAAAGCTTCCTGAAAAACAAATTGCAGCAGAGGTGCCTGGTCGGGCCTGAGCACAAAGCACACAATGACGTGACTTAAGCGTCATCGACAAAATGCCCTTAGCAGCATCTTAATTTAGTGTAAAGTTAGACACGCCAAATGAGCGATTTTAGTGAAATTTCGAAAACATCGCATCGCGAGCTCACTGAAATCAGTGTCGTTTCAAGCTGGACATAAGCTAAAAAATGTCACCCTGGCTGCTAAAAAAGAAAAAAAAAACTTACATTTAAATTTATTTTTGCTTTATTTTACCAGAACACAGAAACGCAAAGTTCCATAGTTTGTTTCAGTCCATAGCCTCCTATATATGGTAACTTGCCAGACGGCGAACATTACGGCCCCTCGAGCCAATCAGAGCGCCGAAGCGAGGCACTTGACATTCGGAGTACAACACTCTTACAACAACAACAGCTCTCGTGAAGGGGACGTATCGTTCGCCTTTCACATAACGATATTAGAGACTTTTAGCAAACCGTTTCTGTGTTCCGCGTACCACACTACCGGAGCCATTGAAGCATGCTTTTAAGAGCGCGCCTGGCGGTCGCAGTGTCACCCGGGCGAGCGCTTAAAGCATGCTTCAAAGTTCAAATGCTCCGGTAGTACGGTACGCTTGACACGGTCAAGGACCGACCGTTCATACACTTGCGTTTGACTCCGACTGACTGAGACAAGACCGGTTTTCAAGCCTTTTGTGCCGGTTTACGACCGGCTGCATTGCTGCGCGTTCGGTCGTAAACAGTCCAAAAGGCCCGTTCACACACTTGCGACTCTCAGGAACGGGGAGGCTAAAAACCGGTTTTAAGCTTTTTGTGATGGCTTAGGACCGCCTCCGAAGCAGCGCAGCCGGTCGCGAGCCGTACCAAGAGGCTTAAAAGGCTCGAGGTACACCTAAGCACTTCTTATGAGTTGTGAATGCGAAAGCGTGCGTGTCGATCTTGCGCGCGGCATTCTGAAGTGGCAGCGCCGCGCTGGCATGGCCGTGCCGCCCGCCCCGCCCCCTGCCGATTTCTTTTACCGGCGCGCTGGCGACGCGAGCACGCAGCGCCATGGGGTGGCGCTGCTTGAAACTGACGCGCGGAGGCCACATCCCTCAGATTTCGGCTTCATTTCGTTGTCGTGTTGCGTGGCTTTTTGCGCGGCTTCAAAGCTGGGAGGCTTCAGATCGCGGCTTCACTTCGCTCCATAGGGAGAGGGGAATTTAGCTGCCGTTTGGCGGATGACGTCGGATCGCTCCATGGGACAGTTAATGCTTTCGCATTAAAAACCGGTCGTGTCGGAGACGGTTGTAGTCAAACGCAAGTGTGTGAACGGGCCTTAAAAGGCTTAAAAACCGATCTTGTCTCAGTCGGTCGGAGTCCAACGCAAGTGTGTGTGTGTGTGAACGGGCCTTAACGGTTTGCTGACATCCGAAGCGCGCGCCCGAAGCGATACCGGGACAGCGAGAACGATTCGCTAAAACTCCCTAATGTCTAGCGTTATCGGAGAGCTCAGTACCGACGAGTGCTCGCCGGATCATTTGGGGATCCTTCGCAAGATTGGTCCAAGGTCGGCGGTTGCCCGCTCCTAATGGGTCCGCGCCAACGCCCACCGACGTTCCGCGCACGAGAGCCACCCGTTCGAATAAGATCTCGGGCGTCCTTGCAGCCTAGGCGAACCGACAACAGCAGTGCCCGCGCCTCACGCCGTAAACGCGCCAGGCATCGCCCCTCGTTACGGCGCCGAGGAAGCCAATTACCTCGCGCCATGCAGTCCCGATTTCCATCGCAGCCTCGAACGTGTGCGAATCGGAACGGAGCAGAATAACGACCGATTTCCGAGAGAAATGGACGTCGACTATAATTATGAGCGAATCTGTGCGAACGATTGCTACAATCGGTTTCACACCAAGTCCAAGCGCTGCCAATGCTATAGCTGATGGAACGAATCAGACAGCGTCAAGAGTGCACCAACATGGTCATGTTTCCGCACGTGATCTATCGTCGCAGAACCAACCATGTACAGGGAAGGTTCAGTGATTTGCGCTTTTGAGACAGTAATTCCATTAAAGTCCCTTGGTGCTTCTTTTTACAAGTTACTAAACGAATGACGAGTCACATTCCGTAGAAACAAAATGGCGTCGTTCAGTTCATTCTTCTGTGTCGTGCGCTGCCATTCGCTTCCTAAAATTTGCACCGTCACGCAGTCGGCGCTTCAACAATTGTCGCTACTTGTAGGAACCTCTTATTTAGGAACTTGGTCATATCGGTCACATCAGCTCGTAGCGCTGCGTTCGGGTGCAAGCTGAAACGAAGTTTAGGAAGCCAAGCTCGTGTCTCCGGATATTCACTGTAATGCCCCAGTCTACATTCAGGCAGAACAGTCGGAGTCAGCTAACGCGATTTGCAGACACTTTAAAAACTCGACAGCTGCCTGCTGCGTCCACTTTCCCACAGAACGACTGATGAAATCCAAGCAAACGACGACGCAGGAAAAAGAAAAAAAAAAGTATTTATTCATTTGAACCTTTTTTTTTTAATGAAACGTCACTGAGCATGGAGATCCACCTTACTGACGGCATACTGAGTACCCATTGCAGACTTTCCCGTCTAAACATTTTTTTAATCGTTATTTGTAGATCGAACTAATCTTTTTTGCAGATTTTTTTTTTGTAGCGATTTGTAGTTTTTGTAGATCGGACTAATCGACTCTCATATATACATTGCCTGTACAGGCACTTTTAGGATGTACAGTCTTTTTAAAAAGTTTAGAGCCCACCGCGCGCGTGGCTGGAGCGGGCTCGCTCCCGTGCAGCGGCGCACTTATCATTGGCGCTCGCTGGTTGCGAGATTTTTTAGAGCGAGGGGGGAACTTCGCTCTCGCTAAACTGTGTTGACTGTATGTTTACACAGCCTCGATGCTAGTACGCCTCACCGGGTGTCTCTTAGCCGCAGAGGAGAAATTTAGCCAGCGCAGTACAATCGCTAACCTGGGGTCGTTAACGTGCAGCATGCATGCAGTAGTGATTACACGAACGCGTGCCGGTCCGAAATTCACCCAAATCAAAACGGGCAGGGGCTGGTGACCAAACCCAGGTGGTTCTGCAGCACAAGCTTTCGCTCCACGCTTTCCTTGATCTTGTATTCACACAGTAGTCCCGCAGCCTCAATTGGCTTCTTCCGCCGAGAAAACCTTTTTCGACTCTCACAGACTACCAAGTATACCCACGATTTTTCTCCCAATCTGTTCTCGTTGGAACTCTCACCAGTAATTATGGTAATAAAAATCCGAGACTCAGGAACACAGAAGGGGACGAACACAACACAACGTCTCTGGCTGCAGTAATTATATACCTCGTGAACAACTAGTGGGTCCTCCCCTTAGCGAAAACTAGGTTACTTTAAGTATACTTTACGGTCTTTTAAGATACTCATTCTCAAGAAGTATACTAAAATTGTCCTTAAAGGATGCTAGCCAGAAGTAGGCTTGTACTATTAGTGTCCTTTCTTAGTATGCTTGAAGTAAGTATTGTAATAGTATACTTTTAGTAAACTAGCTAAGACCTAAGTAGCTTCTAAGTTCATGCGAAGCGTCTTACTAGTAGCCTGTCCTGGGTATCTTTTAGTGCACTAGAAGAACGTGATGGAAGTAAGCTGGAAGGATCTTGTAAGTATTCGTGCAGTGACTTATCAGTTGCCTCTCTAAGGTTTCTTTTAGTGAACGAAAAGTTTACTATGGAAGTGCGCTGAAAGGATAATCAGAGCATGCACCGAGTATGCTTAGCTGCGCTCACCATGAAATGAGGACAACATTGTGCTTCGTCGCTGTGTCTGTGTCATGAAATGGCGTCAGCAGCTCGCGTTGTTTCGAGCGCTGTGGCGTTTCAGTGCTGTACGTGAGCCCCCTGATCAAGTTCTCAGCGTTCCGGTGGCAGGCGTGACCGACTACGTCTGCGATTGCACCGTCCCAGAATGAGTGTAGTGACCATTATAAGTTGCGCACACGCTGTGGACGCGTAGCTTCCCGGCGTGGCGATCAAGAAATGAGCCGCCTGGAAACGACAACAATAGTTGCGTTGACGCAGTGGTTACCCCTCACAAGAGCGCAAGAAAAACTGTGAAAGGTACGTTTAGTTGATATCTTCAGGAATATGAAAGGTAGCCGCTGCAGTCTCAGCGTAGTTGTTGTCGTTTCCAGTTCGTTCTGGTTACACGGACGCGGTGAGCAGCCTGCAACAGCGAGTGAGATACGCTATTACCGTTTGATCCACCAGCTTCGGGAGGCTGATATCACATCGCAACCCGCAAAAGTCAGGCGCTTGGCGGATGAATCCGAACACCGCGTACAAAGAAAGTGATTGCTTGGTGACAATCAACAAATATGCGAGCATGACGGACTACGTCTGTGATTCCATCGTTTAATCATCAGTGCTACGTGTTATTTGCCCCACCAACATCGACGAGCAATCTTCTGTCGTCGATAGTTCTCAGTCGGATTATAAAGCAGTGCAGTTTGTGTAGTGGTACACCGGGTCGCGAAATCGATGCTCCTGAGTTTCGTCGACGCAGAAAAAACAAGCTTCATCGTGTCTGCGTCTGAGAGCTCCGCGTGGTTTCATTGCAGTGTTAAAATTCGAATGATTTGGGGTCTGTTGCTGTCGTGACGCGTTTGAGTTCTTGGTATTTCTATCAGTCGCGAGCGTGACCGACCACGTTTGCAAATACGTCGCTTTTTAGACTTAAGCTAGGTGGCGCAAGCTACCGCCCGTTACAAAGTGCGTTGCAAGGTGCCGCAGTAGTATCCATACCCATACAATCATCCAGATGGTGCCGGGTTGATCAGCCGTCAGTTTTGTTGTCTTTAAATAAACCAGTTTTTTTTATGAACGTTCGATGATGTTACTTCGAAAACTTTAGCATTCCGAAGTGGGATTACCGCTGAGCCTCCCCGGAACAGTGGTGGCTGCGACAGCCACGTTCACGCCGACGAACGTGAGTCTTCTTCGCGGGCGGTGGTGCGCGTCCATTGTTTCCGCCACCGACGAGAGGCCGTTCAGTGTTCCCGTTGACTCGACGAGAAAGCACAGCCATGGCCGCGGACCGTGAGCTCGTACGGACCCTGGCGTCGCAACCGGGCTTCGCATCGGTGACCGCGATGCCAGACTTGACGGCGTCCATTCCCGCCTTCTCTGACTCGTCGTCGGCAGCGAGCGCCATGGCGCATATCAACACCGTGGCGGCGCAACGCAGTCCGGGTGGAGCGATGAAATAACGCTCGCTGTTGCTTCATCGAAGGTGAGCGGGACGACTTGAGTGGCATCCAACGACCGGGAAGCGACTGGAAACTTGGTCGAAATGGGCTGAAGAACTACAGATGGTGTTCCCCGATGATGACGATTCGCACTCTACGAGATGATGCTCCGGCGGACACAGACCGGGTGAGTCCGTCGCTGATTATTTTTTCGACAAGAGCTTCTTCTGCTCGAAGTGTGACGTCAAGGAAATGAGTTTACAATGGCGCAGCTTATAATCGCGGAACTTCGGAACATGAACCACGCTGTGATCCTGCGGCTTCAACAGCGACGTTCGCAACGTCTTTCGAAATTTTGCAAAAACTTGCTGATTTTTTTTTCTTGAAATCACTCGTTGCAGAACAAGCAGCCCACAAGAAAAAAAAAAAAAAAGACACTGTGGAGGACAAGCTTCTCAAAAAGCTTCGCCAGGAGCTGAAAGGTCACAGGGTATGTATAACAACATTTTTGTTAGAAAGTGTTAGCTTTATGGAGAGCGCATCAGATTTATATAATGTTGCCATTTTGGTGCTTGGTTAGATATATTTTAATCAATGTCATTATTGCTTTTTCAAGTGTACTTATCAATTATTCATTCATGCAAACTGCAAGCTGTTCAGAATGCTGAAGTAATTGGAGACTAGATATACTGTTTCAGTAACCTTTGCACTGTGAGGGCAGATGACATATGATGTTATTTTCCTCAGCATTAGAAAAAGTTGGTGGCAACGGGAATGCAGCTTTGCGGGTCAGTCAGAGGTCACTTCTGGGAAGCAGTTGCTTAGGACTTCCAATGTTATACTTTGTTGTACAACTCTGATAATCTATCATTACTGCTTATATTTTCTGTTTATAGCTCCGTGCATCTTCTGGGGATCCTGAGGACGTTGCATCACAAGCTCGAGGACCTGTCTTCGCTGTACCTGCCCTGGCCTCTGCTGAAGAGGCCTCTGCTAGGTCCAAGGAGTCCCGGATAAAGGAGGGCGAGACCTGGGCGAACAATGTCGAGACCAGGGCCAGTGAGCCTCAGACCGGGGCCGAAGCCAGGGCTAATAAGGTCAAAGCCTGGGCCAACGAGGCCGAAACCAGGGCAGGGCCACCGAGGCTGAAGCCAGCATGGAGCAGGTTGAGACCAGGACCGACCTGACTGGGGGACGCTGAGGCTAGGGCGGCCGAGACCAGAGCACAGGAGGTCGAGGTTGTAACGTAGCGTCCTCTGCATCCGGATGTAAGGTGAAACAGTATAACCTATTTGTCCAGGCCTAACTGCTCGATGTCGCAAATTTGCAACCTAAAAGATTTTTTGCTTAGAAGTTCATTTGCACCAAAAATAACTTTAGGGATCGATTACATATACACATTTGCAGGTACGTCCCCTGGGCGCCGCCATCTTCCTAGCTGGAGAGCGCGTGAGCTGCGCCATAACCTAATTACGATGCCTTGAGAAGAAGACGTAGTCAGATTATGGCGCGGCCCACAGTGTACCTAAGTACCCCCCAGTAAGCAAGATGGCGGCGCCCATAGGCCATACTTACAAAGATGTATACAAAGCAAAAAAATAAAGTTTAAAACATTTTTCTTATCTACACTTTGCTTTAATTCCCTGCGTTAAATGGTCAACAAGCTTCTTCATATCCCAAAATGAGTACTACTGCTGCTACCATTCTTTGTGATTCTGTAAGTTTTTTTCGTTAAACTGAATGCTGATACAGGAGAGACTTTTTCAAAATCAGGGTAGGCAATATCTGTGATGGTAAAGCACTGAATCGAGATGCGAGAGCTGACCCTGCTTGTGTTTGGAGTTTGACTGTCTCTATGTTTACACACAGTGTCAATTTTCATGCCTCAATTTGCTGTTCTCCTTACAGGAATAGCTTGTGCATTTCTCTTTAAAGTTGCAGCTGTACATAGGTGAAATGGGGCCACTCATAGTATGATATAGAGTGGCAGCAGCATTCTTACTCGATTTGGGAGCGGTTTGTGAAGCGGCGTGTTGACAGTGAGTGCCCGTGTCGAAAGCAGTGAAATATGCACAAAAATACTGAATGTGCACTAGGAGAGAAATTTTGAAAATAAAAGTGACAGCCACTGAACTGAGCTGACTAAGATCAGGGAATGAGATTTGAGGGGTATTGGGGTGGCGAAGCAGTCTGAAGGGAGAGCAATATTTCTAGTGCAAGTTAAAGGGCTCGGATAATTTCACAAATGGTTTCTTTATGGTGAGTATACACATGTCCAGCATGGGATTTCAGGCTTGGATTTCACAGCTTCATGCTTTCCCACCATTCATATTAAAAGTTTGAAGTCTAGGAGCAAGTTTGGTGCAGTGTTTGCTTTAATCGTGTGCACTTTTAATTTTCCTTAATGTTAAACCAGGTGTCACATGTGTGTAACTTCAAAGCGCCTGTGATTTCAGTGTTGACTGTTGAACCAGTAATTTTCTTATAATTTGATGCTTCCTACCGGCAGGTGTGCCACCCCTTGTTGCGGCTATGGAGACTCGTGGAGTGGCAGGCCCTGTGGTTCAAGAGGATATTGTGTAGAATATGGTATGTAACAATTTTTTTTCTTCACATCGCAGTTAAAGGTGTGAATCTTTTATCTTGTCTTTTTCCTAACCGTAATGGCTCATTCACACGAAATTTTGACGCTGGGCGTCAAAATTTGATCAGATTATTTTGATGCTCGAACCACAATCGCAGACTTTTGACGCTGGGTGTCAGAACTCTGTGGAATATCCTGTGGCAAGCGGATCGATCAAAGACCTTTTTGATCTTTTTTTTTCTTTTTTGCTGGAGAAAACTTTTTAATTAGAACAAAAGGCAGGAATTCTATTGCCATATGTCACACCAGGGAATGTCAGCTTATGTGCAGCAAGAAAATGGATTTCGGCGGCGCGAGGATGTCTCGTGCAAGGCTCTGTCACATGCCTCCTCAGCTTGCAATGGCCTTGCCGCTTGCCTTCCTTGTCTTGCTCGGCCTTTTCTGTCCTCAGCTACAGTTGGTTTGCGACAGCACACTGCCTTTTGGTGCCAGGGTAGGTAGATGCAGCTTTTAAAAAAGGTCTATTGCATCCTTTGTGATATAGCAGACGTTCACAAATCATTTTAAATCTCGTTTAGCAGACGATACATCAATGTCTTTTTTGTTCTGTTTTCGTCGGTGATTGACACTTCATGGCAGGCGAAACCAACACAATTTAGACGAACTTGAGGTTTTAGCACCGATTTTCCATGTTACCTAAAAGGAGTCAGTGTGAAGCGCGGATTGAACACGAGTGTCATGTCAGCCTTGACTGCCCATTCGGTGAGAACACGAGTCGCACCTGATTGATGATGCTTCACTAATTATTAATCTTAAATCTGTGCTCTGCTCGGTCCCCCTTTTGGTCACAGAAAATCCAGTGCGTTGACTTCCCAAACTCTTCTTTTTCTCGCACTGACAGCAACATATTTGCAAACAGTCTTTTAGCTCCTTCACTCTCGCCAAGACGAAAATCAGACCCCGTGCTGTGGACAGCTTTCGTTCGGTGCTCGCGTATTTCTTGGTTGTCACTGAGCAATGAGCATAGGTAACCTACTCAAAGTAATGCATGGTGTGTGTCAAAAGTTGACCTCCTAACTTCCTCCGCCGACGCACACTGGCACGGCAGGGTTGTACTAAGGAAACTGATTTCCCAGATACATCATATGGGAACGGCAGGGAGTAGTAAGCCTCAACATTATAACTTACAGTGCGACTAGGACAAAGACAGACAGAGGAGAAAACACAGGACAAGCGCTGAACTGGCAACTGATTCTATTGAAAAGAAAATACATATGATGCTGCTGCTGCTCAGGCAGGCATGCCCCTCCGTGGCCCTGGCGCTTCTTCTTTTACTCAACACGATACCAGCCGAGTTATCCGAGATCCGAAAAGCCGATCTCGCTCTTCATCAAAGTCACTGTGGGCTGGCTCACACACAGAGATCCGTTTTGTGTTATGTAGTATGTCTCCATCATTTCTCGGGGTAGTTTTTGGTTGTGTCGGAACATCACTGTCGTGTTGTTAAAGAAGGGTTGGCATCCGCAATCCCGGCAATGCATCGCGAGATGTGTGTGAGCGGTTCCTTTTGTAGAACTGTGGCGTTCTTGTAGTCTTATCTTGAGGCAACGCCCAGTTTGTCCTATGTAGGCACGCCCGCAGGAAAACGGGATCTTATAGACCACACCTTTTATGCAGGCGACAAACTGCATTCCGTGTTTGATGCTGCTGCGGCTGAGATGTCGGATCGTCATTTCTCTCACTTTTGTTGACTGTGGAGCACACAGAGCCGAGATTGTGACAGGCGGAAAAATCAACATTCACATTGTATCTCGAGGCAGCTTTCTTGAGTCCGTGGGAAAGGCGGTGGATGTATGGTATGACTGAAGTTTTCCTTTTCTCTTTCTGCTCGAGGTCACATTGCTCGATCTCTGGATCTGTTTTAAGGTATTTCACGATTTTTTCGCAAGTTGAAGTAATGACCGAATTAAGATACCCCAAATCCTTGAGCCGTTGAATTTTGGAAATGAAGTGGGAACTCAATTTGTGGATGCATGTGCTTGTTAAAGCTGTCCTCAGACAGGGAAATGCGATGCCTTGTTTGACGAGTTTAGAGTAGGCTGACTGAAAGTTTAGAAGAGCCTTTGCTGTTCTGGGACTGTAACACCAGCAAACATGATCATCCCCCTCTTTGATGCGGAGATCCAGGAACTCAATAAGGTTCTTTTTTGGGGCTTCATAGGTGAATCGAAGTCCTTGCCTTTTTTTCGTGAAGATCTTCAGCACATCGTCAAGCTTCTGATGGAAATTAGCCCGCTCAACGAAGACCAAATAATCGTCTACGTACCTAAACACTTTTTTGGTGTTTTTCTCCAAGCAAGGTTCCAGATCCCGATGGATCTTGCCTAGGAAGATGTTACTGAGCACAGAGGCTACCCTCGACCCTATGCATACTCCGGACTTCTGTAGGTACACCTTGTCCTGCCATCCGATGAATGTGGACTTAAGCCCACTCCAAACTCGTCACACAAGGCATCGCATTTTCCTGTCTGAGGACAGATTTAACAAGCACATGCATCCACAAATTGAGTTCCAGCTTCATGTCCCAAATTCAACGGTTCAAGGATTCGGGGTATCCTAATTCGGTCATTACTTCAGCTTGCGAAAAAAATCATGAAATACCTTAAAACAGATCCAGAGATCGAGCAATGTGACCTCGAGCAGAAAGAGAAAAGGAAAACTTCAGTCATACCGTACATCCACCGTCTTTCCCACGGACTCAAGAAAGCTGCCACGAGATACAATGTGAATGTTGTTTTTTCCGCCCGCCACAAGCTTAGATCTGTGTGCTCCACAGACAACAAACGTGCGAGAAATGACGATCCTACATCTCACAGCCGCTGCAGCATCAAACACGGAATGCAGTTTGTCGCCTGCATAAAAGGTGTGGTCTACAAGATCCCGTTTTCCTGCGGGCGTGCCTACATAGGACAAACTGGGAGTTGCCTCAACATAAGACTACGAAAACACCACAGTTCTATGAAAGGAACCGCTCACACACATCTCACAATGCATTGCCGGGATTGCGGATGCCAACCCCTTTTGAACAACACGACAGTGATGTTCCGACACAACCAGAAACTACCCCGAGAAATGATGCAGGCGTACTACATAACACAAAACGGATCCTTGTGTGTGAGCCAGCCCACAGTGACTTTGATAAAGAGCGAGATCGGCTTTTTGTATCTCGGATAATTCGGCTGGTATCGTGTTAAGTGAAAGAAAAAGCGCCAGGACCACGGAGGGGCATGCCTGGACGAGCAGCAGCATCATCATATGTATTTCCTTTTCAATCGAATCAGTTGCTCGTTAAGCGCTTGGCCTGTGTTTTCTCCTCTGTCTCTCTTTGTCCTAGTCGCACTGTAAGTTATAATGATCTCTACCGTAAACTCGCCCAATTGTCCATTCTGCTAAGCCTGAACAGTTCGGTCTTTTTTTGGTGACCAAATTCGGTCGGCAGCAAGACTGCTTTTTAAAAGTGTGAACGAACCATATGTTCTAGCAAAAAATGTGCCTATTAGAGAGGTTCAACTATTAGAACCATAGCTATACTTACTGACCTTTTAATGTGAGGCCTAAGTTTCCACATTCCACCAGGATGTGCGAAGAGGTAAGCATTGGAATCTATGGAAGAAGCTTAGCAATGTTGAGGCATAGAAAGGTAATGGTTCTTCAAACAGTGCTAACCGTATTGTTGGTTTCATTTCTGAATTGTTTTGTGTTGTCTCTGTTTCTGTCGTGTCCTTAAATCCCAGTGATTTGCTTTGTTCGTGGTTTGCAAGGTTTCAGCAGACCCGTCCTCTTTTTTAAAATGTTCTTTTTTTTAATTAGATGCTGTATATGCAGGCTTAGGCCATCCCAACAATGTCAGGACTGCTTTCTGCTGATCATTTTCATAACCTAAATATAATTCAGTTAGAACCCAGGGAACAATTTTTGCAACAGATATATCCCTCATTGCCTCTACGCACGCCTTCTAAATTCTGGGAACTGGATGGAAATAGTGTATTAGGTTCACCACTATCTTTCGATGATTTTCCGAGTGATGCTGCCACACTCCACGAATGCGGCCAGCGGAAGTTCTCATTCAGCCACTGTAGGGCGCGCAGCATTCAATCGGTTGAGGCGTTTTCAAAGCTGGAGGATATAGTGGTGCCTCGATTATGTGACTTTCAGGAGACTGCGCGACAACATTGGATAATCCAAAAAACAACAGTTACGGGTCAAAGACATACAGAACTTCCAAACAGCCTTTAAGCTGATAATCTGCTGGAATCTGAAGAAGCTAGAACCCTCATGCAACTATGAATGTAACCTAGAAATTGTAATAGAGGTGCCAATCAATCTTTATTATCACATTGGAACTTCAAAAGAAATCAGTGAGTTTCTGCTGACTCGTCCAGTTGTGCATAAACCGGGGACGCATAATTGGGGTTTTACTGTATCCACTGTGGGACACATTTCATTCTCGATCGCATAATGTGTAGAAGTTTCTTAAAAATTTCTGGGCGTTGCCTTTAAGGACTAGCATTTTCAAAATAAAAAAAAACAATCAGAAAACTGCTTTAATAAACGACGCAGATCAAGCCTGGAATGTGCTCGACAGCGGATGTTTTCTTCAGCTTCGATAACACTTCCCCAGTCGACTGCTGCATGCTGTAAGATTGCCAATTCAGAACTTCCGGAGGCTGCAATCACAGAGTGAAGCGTAATTATAGTTGGAGGCACTACTACAGTCCATGTGCATGTTCTCTTAAAGGGACACTTGCATGGCTGTTAGGAATATAGCTAATAATAATCAATAATATTGATTACTATTAGCCTTGGCACACTCGCAACTGTTGTTTATTTGGAAAGACAATTTACTATGTAGGCCTCTTCGGCCAGCCTAGTCATCATCACTTCGCGCGAAGCATTTTTGTTTAATAGTGCAATTGATGGCCCACTTACACACTCTTTTCCTTTTTCCTAAATATCATATTCCTCATGCAGTTCTCTGCTTGTTTTGGCATTGTATCTGGCAAGAATCTTAACATCGTGCAACACCAAGGAACAGGGGCATTTGCTGCAGTGAATGGCGAGGTGGCCAGACAGGCAGCCACGTGCTCATGGGCACGTTCATTCATGCATCCACAAATTTATTATTGTGTTTTATGCTGCAAGGCTCAGACGGCTGCTCTATGATGTTGATTCTGTGGCAGAGCCGAGCCATCTTATTGGATGCCAAGGACACCACGGGAATGCGGTGGCGCTGACCGACTTTCCTTAATTGTGTGAAACTGAGGGTATGGTATCACAGCTGGTCTTACATTGGACCTCTCACGAGTGGGTTTGTTTATCCAGAAGCAAGCTACCTGCAGATGTGTATAATTCAGGTCGCCAAAAGCTTGTTAAATAAAGTTGAGGCATAAACAAGCCTGCTCGTGAGAGGCCCAATGTGAGACCAGATGTGGTACCATACTTACACTCATTCCTGCCAACTCTTCCGAATTTTTCGTAAAATGTACAAATTGGGACTAATTTTACGATTTTACGAATCTTGCTTCAAATCTTACAAAAAATTTTTTTTATTTTTTTTGTTGTTGTTTTTGTAACTCCGTTGTTGGTGGTATCTTGTATTGCCACAAGAGGGCGATAGGTACCGTCCACAGCAGCGTCGTGGTTTTTACTATCCGTCTATCCGGTGGCCACGAATCGAAAACCAATCCAAAGCTCAAAGCCTTTGTTCGTGTGTTCGGCGGTGCAAAGGTGCAAGTTGGTTCGGCGTGTTCAGACGTTGCTGGGGCCTCGTTGTTTCGGCCAGTTTCGAGGCAAAAAGTATGGCGTCTGTGTTTGTTGCGCGTGTAACTGTAGCATTCTCCTTGTCACTGTGGCTTCGCGGCGCAATGCCGAACTCGAAACCTCAAAAGAGGTACTTTCAGGTGTTCCTGAAGTCCTACACGTCGAAATTTCCGTGCTTCATGCCGCCCAAAAAGCAAGAGAAGTTTGGATTGTGTAGCACGTACACGTGTGATGTAAGCGTTTCGCACGCTGGCCAGGCTGACATTAAGCTGCACATCGCTTCGCGTAACCCCCCCCCCCCCCCCCCCCCCCCCCCGGCCGCAGCCGCGCGACTTTTATGAATTTGAAATTCCACAGGTTAGCAGGTATGTACACTCAGTGTCACACAATTCAAGGAAGTCGGTCAGCGGTACCGCACTACTGTGATGTCTTCGGCACACAATAGGATGGCTTGGCTCTGCCACAGAATCAACAGGCCCAAGCCCCGCCGTCTTAGCCTTGCAGCATAAAACACAAGGATAAAATTACTGGGTGTGTTTTGGGCGTTGTGTATCAGATACCAATATTGTGAGGGGCAGTGTATATGGGCCAGATGTGGGAATGACCCTGCCCGTGAGCATGTGGCTGCCACGCCAGCCAGCCTGTCTGGCCACCTCGCCATTCACTGCAGCAGATGCCTCTGTTCCTCGGTATTGCATTATGTTAAGATTCTCGCAAATACAATGACAGAACAAGCAGAGAACTGCATGAAGCATATGAAATTTGGGAAAAAGGAAAAAAGCGTGTGAGTGAGGCATCAATCGCCCTATTAAACAAAAATGCTTTGCGCCAATGTGATGGTGACTAGCCTGACCAGTGGACTTTATATAGTAAATGTTCAAACTAGCCTTATTACCCTCTTTACTATTAGCTAGCTCTCTTCATCAAACACTTCCTTACCACCAGCATGTCACGGCCATTCGTGCACATGCGCTCATCTAAAAGGCATTCATATGGATGTAATGACCGTATTTGGTTCTATTTTTATGTTTCAGATAACCTTTGGAGACATTGCGCTTCCTGAAGCGCAGTTGAAGCATGTCGACACGAAGCAGCCATCCATTTACGTTCAGGAACTCGCGGTCATGGTATTTGAAACTGAGGCCCTGACAAACTGCTGCCTTACGGGGTCGGCAATGAAGGGAAAGCTTCCTAAAAAGGGAGTTAAGGACTTGATAGGTGAGTAAATTGCCATAAAGAGGAAATGGCAAGGCACTATTGCAATCAAACTTAACAGGAACAAATACTAAGTTTACTCTTGACATATATTGGACTTAAATCTTGAACAAAAGCTCACCAGACAGAAGCTCACCGGTCAAAAGCTCACCACGTGAAAATTTAATGTTGGTCTTAACACGAGTGCAGACAACTTAGGTGCATGCGTGCGACACTAAAACACAACAATGAATTAAATCTGATAGGCACATGGTTTGTTGATTAGACTGGAAACAAGTTTTTCGATTGGTTAGAAGGAAATGCACTCCCGTACAGGCTGTTTCCAGCAGTCTTGGTAGATCTCGGTGTACCTGGAGCCCCTTGCAAATATTTTCCAGACGGTTGTGGCATACCTTGAGTCAACCCAGATTGATCTTATCAGCTTCAGCTCCACTCATTTTGGTGACCTAAATCTTTGTCCCAAATCGTTGCTTCTGTGCCTGTTATGGCTTACCTGTCGACACCGTTGCATGAGATGGGGTACCACTTCTTCTAAAAATAGTGCAATGTCCATTGCGTCCGCACTTTGGCCCAGCTCGTGACTCACCGGGTAGCCAAAAAAAAGGGGGTGAGCTGTTGTGTGGGTCTAAGAAAAAAACGGGTGAGCTTCTGTCCGGTGAGCTTTTGTCTGGTCACCATTGGACTTGTGTCTCGGTACTCATGGATGGTTGTTTCTTTTTGGCTTATGTTGGGGGAGGTATTTGTCTTTTTGTGTCATTACGTCTTGCGCTACACGTCTGGTTTGCAATAATGTGCCCCAGTTCTAGCATACTTTAATTTTTGCCTAGATTATAATTCACTCTAATGTTCCTTCTGCTTAATTTTGATCGTCGATTTATATCAGCGATTAAACTTAACGAAACTTCAGTATTGTTTACTTTTGTGTACAATTTTCTGAAGATAGCTGACTGTTTACCCCAGCTTTAGGCTGCTGAATCTTTCAAAAACTTTCAGCTTGTTCAGTTGTTTTTAAAGTAATTGTTTGGTACAGTATGTCCTCAGTTGGTTTTATATCAGTAAACCCTGAATTATAATATAAAATAGATGTCAGAATCAAAATTAAAAAAATGTGGTCATCTGCGTGTTTAAAATTATTGTCTAGCTACGCTATCTCCGACTTTCTAGCCAAATATCCTGAGGCACTGGTTCTCGAACAGGGTTCCTAGTACAGTATACTGAGGGTTCTTTCAGCACCTGAACTTCCTCAATCGTTCCTATACCATTGTCATACACTCAATTGCAACAATGCCAAGAGTGGAAGGGGCTGCTCGGCTAACAATAACATTAGTAAATTTTTGTTCGCTGATGTCAGAAAGTTTGAGAGTCCCTGTCACAAAGAATGTTATGTTTGCAGGCTTTTAAAGGGGTTATGAAATAGTCCTCAGACTTCGGCCAAGTAAGTGTGGCAGTATCTCACCATCGCATGTGCAGTGAAGATCAGAAAACAATTTTTTCCAAGGTGCACTAGTTTTATTAAAAAAATTAAATAGACTTAAGCTTGGGGGGCCCCTCAACCTTTAGAGTCCTTTCCAGGTCACGTGCGTGTGACATGAATTGGGGGCCAAATGAGTGAATGACAACTTTTATAAAAACCTTAGCTTCAAATTGGGCAGATACCTGCTCAACCCGCAAACTCAACCACTATTGGCGCCAAGCCAGTAGTTCCTGTGGCCACCTAAGCTGCATGATGAAAAATGGACCCTTTTTTCCTTTCTGATTACGCAGTGCACTCGCAACATTTTGAGGGATCACGGTGTGTTTTCTCGTACTTGTGATAAGGTAAAAGAAATAAAAGTAACGAGCTCCAGACTGTTTCCA
Organism: Ixodes scapularis; assembly: GCF_016920785.2. Classification (NCBI taxonomy): domain Eukaryota; kingdom Metazoa; phylum Arthropoda; class Arachnida; order Ixodida; family Ixodidae; genus Ixodes; species Ixodes scapularis. Next base: position 61,451,011 of record NW_024609835.1, on the reverse strand, counting down.
CAGTAAACTTGTTTCATGATCCCTTTAATGCATTGCAAATTGACGAAATGCCTTGTTTTACATTATTTCACAGCAGCAATATTTCACAGTTGCCAATAAACATAGTCATTGGTCCCCGTGCTCAATATATTTAGATGATTAACTTTTTGTTGTTGGTTTCTTTTTGTGAAATTTTCTAAAATTATGTGGACCTGAAGTATAATTTTAAGTAGTATTAAGTAAATATGGAGTCTTAAGGCAAGTTCCTTAATTGTCTATTGTCTTCTCTTTTCAGCTTTTGTTACTGCCAATTCCCTGGAGAAACTCGGAAGTCCGTGAAAGAATACCTGTAAAGGAAGTGCAGCAATGCTTCCTACACTCAAAACAAAGCTTCCAACACACAAAAGAAAACTGCAGAATGAAAAAAAAAAAAAAAAATTAGCTTTCATTTTCATTTATTTTGCGCATTGGCTTTTTTTTTCTCTTAAATCTGATTAGCGATTAATTTAGATTTTATTTAACAAGTGCATTAACTTTTTTCATTAATTTTACTTCAGTCATGTAGGTGATGTTACTTCAGTCATGGTAGATGATAAATATTGTAGGTTTTATATTAACAGGTGCAATACTATTTTTGCTCGTTTTTCTTCATCATGATAGTTTGTAATTATTTTTTTCTTCTAATAAGAGCTTGTTTATAAAGCTTTAAGTGCATCTGTGATATTTGTAAGCCACTAAAAGTATTACGTTTTTTGTTCCATCGTAAGTGTTTGTTTTAGGCAACATGTGTTCATTATATTGAAAAAAATATTTGTTTAATAAAAAGTTCTTACTTTAATTTGTCATCACTTTGAACTCGTTTACATTAAAGCCTGTAACATAATGCATTTCAGTTTCGATAACTGCAAACCACTGCAATTGCTAAATCAATATAATTTTCTACTTTTCTTATCTGGAATTGGTCAGGAATAAATTGGTGAAATGCTTTAAAAGTTCTATTAAGTGTACCCCCGATTATATTTGAAAGCCTGCTTCCAAATTTAATCCGGGGTACAATTTATAGTACTAAAGGCCTGCATAAAAGCATACTAAAATTCTGCTCAGAAGTGTACTAGAGGAAGTATCCTAAAAGGATGGCGAAATGTTACTTCTGAAGTGCGTAAGAAGTGTACTAAAATGCCTCTTACAGGCATGCTTAGAAGTATCCTAAAAGTATAGCGAAATGTTACTTTAGAAGTGCGTAAGAAGTATACTAAAATGCCTCTTACAGGTATGCTTAGAAGTATACTAAAAGTATGGCGAAATGCTACTTTGAAGTGCGTCAGAAGTATACTAAAAACCGGCCAATTTAGAGCAACAAGCATACTTCTGGAAGTGCAAATAAAGTATACTCTAAGAGCCCCGGTTTTTCGCTAAGGGTCGTTACGGTAATGTTTACGAATAACGACTAGTCCAGTTGGTGATGCAAACAAGGGAAACGTTTTCTGGTGTCGGGACTCTTCGAGACTGCTCATTCTACGAATACTCTCCAATCCAAGCCATATGACGTATCTGAGGGATCCTTTGACGCTCGCTCATTAAACCATCTTGCAATCAACAAATCAATACAGTACTCCTTCCAGGTCTAGGTCAGCTTCATTAAGACTGGAACAGCCCCATAACGGGCAGTAAAGCAGCGACCGTGTCACGTCAACCGTAAAGGCGCGTTTACACTGGCAAGTGGCAGCTGCCGCGCGACGACTTTTGCCGCAAAAGCGACGGTTGCAAGTCGCCGACCTGCTGGGAGCAGTCGCTTCCAGACCGATTTTTGCGAACGGTCGCCGAGTCGCGTGGCGGCTGAACAAATCAGCGGCGCTTCGGAACTGGCGTGAGATGGACCTCGCGTTTGTTTACATCCGACAGGCCGAACTTCTGCGGGAGCAGCAACCAACATGTCTGTCCAACGCCTCGGTTCGCGGTGGCGGCCGCGGATACGGAGCCACGGAGGTCTCCGCGGCGGCTCTGGTCAGCGCTATTAAAGAATACCCACTTCTTTATAAAAGCAACACCCCTATTCGAACGAGCACCCGCCAAAGAACTCGGCCAGGCTGGAAGTCCGTGGCTTTTGGCTCGACAGACGCGCAGAAGCTGGAGTGAGTGAAGGTTAGTGTAGCGATAGTGCTTTTATTGTACGGTTCCGAAGGTCCAAGGTCAATATGGCAAGTATTTATTTTGTAGCGAAAAAAATGCACGTGAAAAATACCATGGGAAAGCTGCGAAACGCGAACCCGAAACGAAAACAACAGTGGGAAAACGAAACGCGAAAGAAAAACGGAGAGAATTCGTGACGCGAACGACGAACTTTTTGGTGCTATTACATCGCTAGCATCGGCTAGCGTACCGTCTCTGTCGAAAATGATTCGTCAAAATAACATTAACGTAGTGAGCGATGTTAAATGCATCAATCAATGTTAAGAAATTATAATTTTAAGACCCTGAATAATTTTGAGTCGCGATAAATTGCGTCATCTAACCCAGTCAGGTTATTACATAGCCCTTACAGCAAGCAGATCCGACGCGGTGGTGTCGATAATAAACTATTTTAACCGTGCCCGGTTGACCCAGTTCGACCCAGCGCCAACTCAACGCCGAGATACAACGTTGCTTTTCGACGCTCCAAGCAATGACACGCAATCGTTCTACAAAAAACAACAACAACAAAAAAAAAATACACGACGTCGCCAAGCTGCCGCAATTTGCGCACTTTACCGACCGGCACAGAATTGCTTCGCCGGGCTATAAAAAGCCAATCGCTCCGCGATCTAAAAATAAAAAAATAAAAAAATCGCGCGCTTAGGAACGTTGCGACAAAACGACCACTACCGCAAGGTGTCTATTAAAGGCGAGTTCTCGCGGGGACCATGCATCATCGTCCGAATTCCGCTTATTAAATCAGCCGACACCATCCCCCCCTCCCCCCTCGTTTACCCTTTAAAAAAAAAATATGAAAAGAAAACCAGTAACCAGAAAGAGCACTTTAAAATTGGTCGTCGGACGAGGAGGAAACAGCCTCCAAGAGCTGAACGCAAAACAGGGGTGTGGAACCTGGCACCGCTCGCGTATCTCCGTCGTTAATCACCTTCAGCACCCGGCGTTACTTATTGTTTCTTAATCGACACACAGCCCAATCTTCACTCCCGTCTACGCGCGCACAACCAACCCCATCGAGCCAATATGCTCTGTGTTCGCGTCAACGATCCGCCGTCCAAATGGTGCCGGGCCAATTCTAGACTGCCCCGCGAGGCCAACGCGCAGAAGAGATGTGACGGATACTGTCGTTTCTCGGGCAGCACCGGTGAAAGAGACGCGAACCGAAGAACGAGAGCGCACGCGGCAATTGGAAACGGTCAGTGGGCATGCATCAATCTCCAGCTTCGCCTAGAAGTTTTATAGTGTACCGGGATGCCTATTATTGCACGGTTAACAACGAGTCTCGCGTACTGCCGACCGAGGTCTTTTCAATCGAGAGATAACGGCCCGGTGCAATTCTCGTTTGAGCAACTTTCGATGGCAATACTGCAAGGTGGAATGGTATACACAAGCATCGCACTAACACAGTTCGACGCTGTGACCCTGTCGGCCAGGTAAAATCGGTTACGTTGCAAGATATATGGTCATGCTACCCGATATAATCTCGATAACGTAGTCTACTTCGCGGCAGTATACGCGGAGGGAAAGCTCGCTACGCAACGCTTGTAAGTTTAAGTCAGCAGTCGTCCTCAACAAGCCAAATCGTCCATCTACAGCGCGGACAACCACGCCATTTTTGAGACAGACAGGCTTTCATAGAAGGAATGTGCCCTCAACCTCCAAGAAATCACAAAAAGAGAACACGTGGTGGACGTGCGGCTTCGACTGCATTATTTCTTTGTGCCGCCTTTCTGCGATCACGGACAACGCGTGAAAGGTGGAGGAGAAGTCGTGGCCTCCTAAGAGAGACAACTCTGAGGCTCCACACCTAAGCTACAACCAAGAGCGCGGCCGCACTGAAAAGAATGCTTAGAGATACGAGATTCCCTCCTTCTCTCGCCTATAGGAAAGGGACGTGTTTCGGCAGATGAAGCGGCCGTGGTTTCGGCAACACAATTTAGTTACGAGGCCGTAGTGCTAGATTTTCCACGTCACCTACAATAGGCCAACGCGGGGCATGGATTGAACACGAGTGATGCCCACGCGTTCGGATGGGACACATGCCTTATCTGTTCCCCGGGCTCGGCTCTCGCCTCTTTACATGACGTAGAAAATCCAGTACTACGGCCTTCTCTCGGGGTAATGCTAACATCGATAAGCTTCCACGTTTACCGGTGGCTACAGACAGCCCATAACGGCGGCACCCCGGACAACCGTTCTCGGGCAACGTCTTCGTCGCTCTTTTGTTTACCGAGTGCTCCTGGTGTAACTATCTCCTCGCGCGAGGTTGTGCAAGACGCGCGCAGTCAAGGTGGCGCAAGAGACAAGGAGATGGGCGTCAGTTGCGTCGAGCTGAGTGATGACAACGTCAACGGTGCGACGAACCCCGGGAAAGAGCCGACCTATAATGGACGCGCACGGACAGCCCGAGGGGGATGGCACCTCCGGAGACTCGTGAATCGTGTGCCACTACACCGCTATTATGATACGTTGGTTAAATCCAGGGATGGGCAGTATTTCAAATACAAGCATTTGAAATACGTATTTCAAATACTTTGTGTATTTTGCAATTGTATTTAATTACAAATTGGATAATGTATTGACATGTGTATTTAAATATTAAAACGAGGGTATTTCAAGTACAATTGTAATTAAATACAATTTTGTGGGGAAACATACATCACCTCAAATTTATTGTCACTGTCCAGAGCAGGAAGAAAACTACGTTCTGCACCGAATGCAGTGTCTCTCAGTCAAGCACAAGCGTTTAGTGACTTGGTGATTACGGTGCTAGCCCGGGGCAAGAATACTGACGAAATCGACGTTCACAGGCAGACTGGCTAAATAAGTGCCTGTGACAACTTGTGATGCTTTCCAGCCTGATTTCCATCCATATTTTTGCCTGGAACATTCTAAATGTGCGGGTCGTCCAGATTTTCGTAACTGGTGCGAGTTGCAACAATAAAAAATTCTCTAGCTAGTGCTGCGCGTCTTGGTCATCTCGGTTCTTTGTTGGCCTGTACCAAAATGTAATCGACAAAAAAAAGATGCCTGAAGCTCTGTACTTTTTCCACCTATTACGTCCAAGCTGATTACATTTTTTTGTGATTATATTTCTATTACGTTACTAGAGCCTCGCACACTAACTCCCGAGTGTGCGATGCAAAATTAAAATGAGATACCCAGAAACCCGTTGCAGCACCTGCAACGGGTTTCTGGGTATCTCATTTTAATTTTGCATCGCACACTCGGGAGTTAGTGTGCGAGGCTCTAGTAACGTAATAGAAATATAATCACAAAAAAATGTAATCAGCTTGGACGTAATAGGTGGAAAAAGTACAGAGCTTCAGGCATCTTTTTTGATGCCTGAAGTCGCTGACGCAAATTTTGAGGAATGTATTTGGAAAAGTATTTGGAGGGAGACCAAATACATTTCGTAGTACTTGTATCTTGTATTTAAATGCTTTTTTGGACATGTAATTAGATTTGTAATTAAATACATTTTTGACGAAGTATTTTGTATTTGTATTTCGATACATATTTGCATGCATTTTGCCCATCCCTGGTTAAATCATACTTTATTTCATGTTGAGCCATACTTACTCGCTGCAGGTGAGAAAGGCAAGAAGACGCATATGAAACAGAAGCACAACAACGAGATTCAACATCTTCGGTAATTGTGCGGGACAGTTAAAAAGGGAGCGGGTGCGATACTCGAGTATTGCAGCAATCTATCACCCAAGCATGTTAACGTGGACACGACCGCACTCGACTACGAGGGAACCGCAGTCGTCCAAATCGAACCTCGTAGCGGCGAGGAACGAGCCAACCAATCGAGTAAACCTAGACGAAATCGGAAAAGTGGTTCATGCAGAAGACATCGTCCACTCACCGGTGACCATATCGCTGCCTCGATCGTCGCACAAACACCGGCAAACAATCAACGAGCAACGCGAACCGAGACGACGAGGACCGTGCTCCAACGACGACCGTCTCTTACACACGCGCGCCCTCCGAGCATCAACGAGGCAGCAATTTGAGGCAATGATCGCGCTAGCAGCCGGCCAAGAGTATACATTCCTGGCTAAAGCGAGCACCCTTGCTGCTTACCCAAGCACGACGCAAACGATGTGTCGCTCGCGTTGCCGCGGCAGCCTCTTGGCTCACTGCCGCGCTGTCCTTCGACGCCTGTCCTTCTTGGCGACACAGTCTCGGTAATCGACAAACCCCCCCACTGGTCCTCCTCGCTCGCGCTCCCGTCATCGTGCAGCCATAACAGTCGGACAGACGCAACAATACGCCCAACCTGCGCTATTTGCCCTTTTTCCCGGTGTCAGAAGCCGCGCCCGCGTCCTCTGAAACAGCGCCGTTCGCTGGAAACCCGAACGACGCACCCGCGGCAGCAACGAACGTCAGGTCATCGGATGATACCTGGATCACCGTCATCTATTGTAGGACTAATACAACTGAGAAAACGAAACGACGGGGGCAATAAAGTAGTATATATTGACACGACTTTAACATCACGGGGCGAGGCCGAAGATGCGTACGAGCTTCAATGAATCACCAGGGACCACGCCCGCACGCCAGAAGACGGGCCTTTAACGAACGAGACGTAACGTGTCGTCCCGATCTCGGTAGGATGCCACGCTCAATAAGGGCGAATCCCCCGACGGGTTGTGTGGCGAAAACTAAATGTTCTGTATTTCCTTTTTGCTTGTTTGTTTGTGTGCGTGCGTGTGTATACACGAACTCATCTTTGTTACGTCACGGCGCGGTGGTGGCGCGTCGGGCGCACTTTCAGATCTTGGATTGTGGGCGGAAGCCGCCAAGGGGCACGTGCATTCCTGCGTTACTTAGGAAGAAACCGAACAAAAACCTGCCTTCTCGTCAAAACGCCGCGAATGGGGAGTCGGGAAAGGTTTGAAGGTCAGTTTTCTGCCTGCTCGGTTCCTCCGAGAGCGTGAACAGGGGCCGTGAAAGAGGAAAAACCTACGCGGTCGGACCACGATTGCTTGGGCGGGAAGCACTTTCGACTAAATTCACGGATACTAGTGGTCGTTAGATTTATTTGCTTTGTTCCAACATGAACGCGGGAAAACCGTCAAGTTGCATTGACCACCTACGGACTACGCTCACAGCGTCATCACGGTCAAATGGCCGCCTCATCGTTCGAGCTGTCGTCTGCTCGTTCAAACGACAGCGGCCCGTAGACCAAAACGTTGATCCGGTAATTGCGATAAGTGCAGACCTCAAAAGACGTTTAAGTTTGAAGGTTCCTTCGGGTAAGTAGGCTCGGTGTAAACAGTAGATATAAGGAGATGTTGTAATTGTCACCGGTGGTCATCACTGACTTGTTATGCCTGATTCACTAGGTCCGATTCTGCTTGCGATTTTCAGTATCGAATTCGAGATATCAGCTACGGTTCAGGCTTTTGCAGCCTGAGCGACGTCACGACTGAAAATCGCGAGCAGAACCTCACCAAGTGAATCAGGCTTTAGCGTCCATTCTGCGGCGTCCACGCGGAATGAATCGCCGCATGTTACATTATTCACGCCGAGTTTTGCGGCGTAGCGAGCCTCGTTAAATTCGCTGAGGCCGCTCAAGTAGTCAGACATTGCCAGGGAGACGTAGAATTAACAATTCCAACGCGAAAAAGAGCGCGGGAACTCACACCGACGCCGACAACATCCCATTTCAATGGTTTGTTTATGGGCAACGGCGAGCTTCTTGCCCATACCCCCCTCGCGCATGCGCGGCGTCGGTGGCGTCCGCTAGGGGCGCTCCGGTTTGTTTGTAAACACGAGTTGGTGTATATAGTAAAAACTGAGGAGTAGAGCCTGCGTGTCTAAGCAAATACAACGAACTGAGAACAAACCGAAGAAAATAAACCAATTGTTACGAGTGTTATGGTGTACCTGGGGCGATATCAAAGAAGTTCCAGAAAAGTCAAAGAACAGACTTCTTCGAGCTGTTCATATTTCGTGCATGTAGAACCAAACTTGGTAGAACGATAACCCAAAGAGCACAAAGTGTTGCCACCTGCGCAACGGTGCACGAGATGATAGAGGGCAATGCGCCCGCAGTTAGCCGGTAAAAGCGAACCACATTTGTGTCGGACCACAAATATAAAGTGCGCGCATCATTGAAACCTCGCTAGCGTGTGGAACAAAATGCCTAAGTTTCAGAATTCAGCAGCATTCGATTCGAAAAAGGAAACAACCTTCTTTACTTCTTGCCTTCCCTTTCCCTGCTTCCTCCTCCTCCTCCTCCTCCTCCTCCTCCTCCTCCTCCTCCTCCTCCTCCTCCTCCTCCTCCTCCTCCTCCTCCTCCTCCTCCTCCTCCTCCTCCTCCTCCTCCTCCTCCTCCTCCTCCTCCTCCTCCTCCTCCTCCTCCTCCTCCTCCTCCTCCTCCTCCTCCTCCTCCTCCCAAGTGTTCGGATTTGGCAGCAGGCAGCTATTATTTTATTTAAGAAAATCGTGTCCATGTGCTCGTGTCCATGTGCTGTCTGGTTACAACCTCTGGCGTTATACTCTAACGGAGCGAGCTTTCAACAATATACTTTTTGTTGTTGTTTTTTCGGTGGAAAC
>NW_024609835.1:61381334-61442172 GCF_016920785.2 Ixodes scapularis | reverse complement strand
TAAATCATGCTTTATTTCATGTTGAGCCATACTTACTCGCTGCACGTGAGAGAGGCAAGAAGGCGCATATGAAACAGAAGCACAACAACGAGATTCAACATCTTCGGTAATTGTGCGGGACAGTTAAAAAGGGAGCGGGTGCGATACTCGAGTATTGCAGCAATCTATCACCCAAGCATGTTAACGTGGACACGACCGCATTCGACTACGAGGGAACCGCAGTCGTCCAAATCGAACCTCGTAGCGGCGAGGAACGAGCCAACCAATCGAGTAAACCTATACGAAACCGGAAAAGTGGTTCATGCAGAAGACATCGTCCACTCACCGGTGACCATATCGCTGCCTCGATCGTCGCACAAACACCGGCAAACAATCAACGAGCAACGCGAACCGAGACGACGAGGACCGTGCTCCAACGACGACCGTCTCTTACACACGCGCGCCCTCCGAGCATCAACGAGGCAGCAATTTGAGGCAATGATCGCGCAAGCAGCCGGCCAAGTGTATACATTCCTGGCTAAAGCGAGCACCCTTGCTGCTTACCCAAGCACGACGCAAACGATGTGTCGCTCGCGTTGCCGCGGCAGCCTCTTGGCTCACTGCCGCGCTGTCCTTCGACGTCTGTCCCTCTTGGCGACACAGTCTCGGTAATCGACAAACCCCCCTCTGGTCCTCCTCGCTCGCGCTCCCGTCATCGTGCAGCCATAACAGTCGGACAGACGCAACAATACGCCCAACCTGCGCTATTTGCCCTTTTACCCGGTGTCAGAAGCCGCGCCCGCGTCCTCTGAAACAGCGCCGTTCACTGGAAACCCGAACGACGCACCTCCCGGCAGCAACGAACGTCAGGTCATCGGATGATACCTGGATCACCGTCATCCATTGTAGGACTAATACAACTGAGAAAACGAAACGACGGGGGCAATAAAGTAGTATATATTGACACGACTTTAACATCACGGGGCGAGGCCGAAGATGCGTGCGAGCTTCAATGAATCACCAGGGACCACGCCCGCGTGCCAGAAGACGGGCCTTTAACGAACGAGACGTAACGTGTCGTCCCGAGCTCGGTAGGATGCCACGCTCAATAAGGGCGAATCCCCCGACGAGTTGTGTGGCGAAAACTAAATGTTCTGTATTCCCTTTTTGCTTGTTTGTTTGTGTGCGTGCGTGTGTATACACGAACTCATCTTTGTTAAGTCACGGCGCGGTGGTGGCGCGTCGGGCGCACTTTCAGGTCTTGGGCTGTGGGCGGAAGCCGCCAAGGGGCACGTGCACTCCTGCGTTACTTAGGAAGAAACCGAACAAAAACCTGCCTTCTCGTCAAAACGCCGCAACTGGGGCTTTACCAAATGAGTTGGGAAAGGTTTGAAGGTCATTTTTCATGCGTTTTCTGCCTGCTCGGTTCGTCCGAGAACGTGAACAGGGGCCGTGAAAGGGGAAAAACATACGCCGTCGGACCACGATTGCTTGGGCGGAAAGCACTTTGGATCAAATTCACGGATACTAGTGGTCGTTAGATTTATTTGCTTTGTTCCAACATGAACGCGGGAAAACCGTCAAGTTGCATTGACCACCTACGGACTACGCTCACAGCGTCATCACGGTCAAATGGCCGCCTCATCGTTCCAGCTGTCGTCTGCTCCCTCAAACGCTTCTGCTTGTCGTCTGCTCGTTCAAACGACAGCGGCCCGTAGACCAAAACGTTGATCCGGTAATTGCGATAAGTGCAGACCTCAAAAGACGTTTAAGTTTGAAGGTTCCTTCGGGTAAGTAAACTCGGTGTAAACAGTAGATAGTTGATAATTGTTACCGGTGGTCATCACTGACTTCTTATGCCTGATTCACTCGGTCCGATTCTGCTTGCGATTTTCAGTATCGAATTCGAGATATCAGCTACAGTTCAGCCTTTTGCAGCCCGAGCGACGTCATGAATGAAAATCGCGAGCAGAACCTCACCAAGTGAATCAGGCTTTAGCGTCCATTCTGCAGCGTCCACGCGGAATGAATCGCCGCATGTTACATTTTTCACGCCGAGTTTTTCGGTGTAGCGAGCCTCGTTAAATTCGCTGAGGCCGCTCAAGTAGTCAGACATTGCCAGAGAGACGTAGAATTGACAATTTCAACGCGAAAAAGAGCGCGGGGACTCACGCCGATACCGACAACATCGCATTCCAATGGTTTGTTTATGGGCAACGGCGAGCTTCTTGCCCATACCCCCATCGCGCATGCGCGGCGTCGGTGGCGTCCGCTAGGGGCGCTCCGGTTTGTTTGTAAACATGAGTTGGTGTATATAGTAAAAACTGAAGAGTAAAGCCTGCGTGTCTAAGCAAATACAACGAACTGAAAACAAACCGAAGAAAATAAACCAATTGTTACGAGTGTCATGGTGTACCTGGGGCGATATCAAAGAAAACCCAGAAAAGTCAAAGAATAGACTTCTTCGAGCTGTTCATATTTCGTGCATGTAGAACCAAAGTTGGTAGAACGATAACCCAAAGAGCACAGAGTGTTGCCGCCTGCACAACGGTGCACGAGATGATAGTGCGCAATGCGCCCGCAGTTAGCCGGTAAAAGCGAACCACGTTTGTGTCGGACCACAAATATAAAGTGCGCATCATTGAAACCTCGCTAGCGTGTGGAACAAAATGCCCAAGTTTCAGAATTCAGCAGCATTCGATTCGAAAAAGGAAACAACCTTCTTTACTTCTTCCCTTCCCTTTCCCTCCCTCTCTCTCTCCCTCCCTCCCTCCCTCCTCCTCCTCCTCCCCCCAAGTGTTCGGCTTTGGCAGCAGGCAGCTATTATTTTATTTAAGAAAATCGTGTCCATGTGCTGCCTGGTTACAACCTCTGGCGTTATACTCTAACGGAGCGACCTTTCAACAATATACTACGTAGTTTTTTTGTTGTTTTTTTTTTCGGTGGAAACAAAGGGGATCACTTCTTTTGGCACAACGGCTCCACAGTACGCAGTACTCCACTCCACAATTTCCATCCCTCGGCTCGGCGACGTGACCGGCGTTCACGAGGTCGCTGCCCTCGATAAGAGGTGGCTGTCACCGATGTACTACAAACGCTCTCTGAGCGATAGCGGAACCGCATGAGCATTCGTTGTGATACGGGCGAGGAAATTTTTGTCAGGTAAAAAAGTACCACTCGCAAACCCCAACAAATATCACACAAGCCGATTAAGCATTGGCGCGTGTGCCACAGAAAGGCAAATTTCAAAAGCAAGCGAGGTCGGACGTGCCGGGACCAACACCACCTAGACAGAAGGCCTCCGCATGGTTTCTTCTTGAAACGTCATCACAGTCGGATCGCGCTCGGTCGGCTATTGGACCCGAGCCCGACCTTCGACGCGCTGATTGGCCACGAGCCGCAGCCGAACACTGACGCAGCACTCGTGCCCAATCTCTCGCCTCGATCGATCTGACTATGATGACGCGTGTGGAGGCCTCCTGTCCAGGTGGTCTTGGCCGGGACACGCATGTTGAAGATAGGGTATGCGTCCTCATGTGCACCTTGCTTAGGCTGGTAACAAGTCACCCTGGTGCTCGCGACGCTTCTCTTCCTTTTCCGCTTTAGCGCGTGAAACAGCGTCTCCCGGCACGAACTTCCGGCACTGACTGTACTACGGCGGCATTTTGTCACCGGCTATTTCACTGTACCTTCCCCGTGACCGCGACCCGCCGGCATCCTGACTACAAAGAATTCCATGACTCTAGGGTGCCTCAATGAAGATACCCTACGTCGCCTTAAACAGGAGGACATTGAGGTACCCTAGGTTGAACGATTCCCCGAGGGGCCTAGGACGTAACTCAGCGTGACACCTATCAAAGGGAGTCTATAATGATGCGGATATTAGCACTTAAAGAAGCACTGAAGTCATTTTTGGAAAAGTTCGTTTTTGATCTTATACTGTTTAAAATGTGGTAGTTCTCACATTTACCAAGTCCGATATCACAAAACCGTCTATTTACCTCAGGGACTTTTTTTTTTTTTTTTTCTCGCGGACTACACTGTGTGGACCAATGAAAGCCCTACAATAGGCGCAGATTCCGAATGATTTTATTATAACTGATTTCGAAGAGAGTTTGATCGGTACACAATCAGATAAGACTCCTCTTTTTCACCGCGGGCGAAGCCATTGCTTGCAACTCGACGACAAGCGCCCTTCGTCGACCACTTTACTCGGAAGAAAATTCTTCCCAAAAAGGGCGTGTCACGATTTTTGAACACGCTTTTAACGAGGAAATAAGCTGGGATGTCGGGATGTTTAGAGCGTCAAGATCGAGTTGTCACCACAAAAGAGCGATCTCCGAATCGACTTCAGTGCCCCTTTCAAAGGCTGAAGAGCAACATTCTGCACAGCCTCGTCGCACAAGGTGCGAGACACGTAGGCGGCTGACGGCAAGCGGGAAGTGCGACGCTGTGGCGAAAACATCGTCGCCGTGCCTCGTCAGCCCGAAGCGTGCGCAGTGGCCGCCCAATAACGAGACCAAGGCCGGACTGGCGGCGTCGGCGAGTCACCGCAACCAGTTTGACCGTGAGCGGGACACCGGCACCGGAGGTTCCCGCGTCGGACGACGCAATCCGCTGTTCCGACACGGCGGGGCCGCTGTGGAAACCGTCCGTCAAGTGCCCAATCAAGCGCCGTCCACTGGTTCAACTTGGGACTACAAGCAGACACGTCGCAACGGCCTTCGGGCAGCTCCCGGCCGGATCTGGTTCAGACACGCGTGCACGAGGCTCAAGGAGCACGCGGAGGGCCAAAGTTGCACTTTCCGGTGCACAGTAGCCGCAACACTATCTTCAGTTTCAAAATCCCAAAAAGACGCACAGCTCCATCTTATATTTCAGTTCAGTTTTTGTTATCAAAACTCGAGAAAAGACGCAGAGAATCCGCGTTTTACTGTGCAAGTAGCGAGAGTTTTAAAGCACTTTCTGACACTGCGAGGTGCTATCCAGAATGTGGAACAGTTGTAGCGAACCCAAAACAGGGTGACATCATAGTGACATCAAACCGAACCCGTAGCACCGGAAGCCCTTGAAAACTAAACAGATAACAGTGAACGCATCTCCCGTTTCCCAGGCGAAGAGACACGCTCTCCAAGGTCAGTGGCCCTGGGCCACACGATGTTGGCAGTGCCTTCCAAGAACCACAACGACCTCTGAATAGGCGCGGGAAGGATCCACGAGATACACGTTTGACAAATCTCTACGGGGGAAGAGTTGCGAAGAAAATAGCCGACACTAGAAGGGAAACATCAAACGACCGCTGTAATTCGGTTTAAATAAGGGAGAAGATATTTAACCAGCAATTTTTTTTTTGCTTTTTTTTTTTAATAATTCTGTACTTTTGTTACTAACGGATGTTTTTAGGTGCTCTTCGTTGAAACTGGAAAGTGCACAATCTATAACGCAAAGACCCGTTTTCACACAGGCCCGTTTTGTTACGTTACGTTACGGGAGCTTACGTCTGCTTACGACGAGAGTCATCAAACAATTCGAAGCACGGATGTCTGGGTGATTCACAACGCAACAAAGGCTGGTTCACACATCACCGCTTTCTCACGTTACGAAGCTTACGTCGAGATACGACGGTAGGTCACGGCACGCCCATGCTTCGTACGAAGCGTTTCAACGCGGAATACGAAGCACGGATGTGTCGATGATCTGCGATCGTATCTCAATTCTCGACCTTCCTAACGTAAGACAACTGAGCTTGAAAATCCTCATCGCCACCCTTCCCATTTCCTCCTCTCCCATTGTTATCTTGACGGCGGGGAGCTCATCCCGGCTTATCCAGCCGCAAGATGCAGTCACCGCAACTTAAAGGGCCGGTGCAACGATATTCAATAGGAAGGTCTTTCACTTTAAACGAGCTTACTGGCACTAGTAGTGCTCAAGGATTATACTAACACGCAACGCCACTGGCCAAGAAATTCCTTTGTTGCGGTGTAAATTCAAAAACAAAAGCGAGCGTTTCATTTAATCTCTCCTTCGCGAAACTTGATGACGTAGCTGGGCGGTAGCAGTACCGCCCGGTGACGATATTTAAATGCGGCTCATAAATTGGATCCGAGCATTGCGTAGGCACTGGATTTGGGCTCGTGATAATCGATAGCTCGAGAAGCATTCGGGTAGTGCGCCCGTGTCCAATCGCTGGGATGACGACTACAGCCGAGCCATAACAATGTCTGGAACTCAGCGCGTGTCCTGTGCCTTGCCAACCCAAGCACGTGGCTATGATCAACATTGGTGCATATTATCGGCGCCAGATCACGTGGCCGCTTGGCCTTGCTGCGACTTGAGGGGGTGAACGCTGCTCGTTTTTCTTTAATTTTTTTAGGACTTCGATTGCGTGTGGTGAAAAACAAATGGGTGCTTCACAGGTCATTCACGCCAGTGATGCGTTCTAACCGGTACCTCCGCAGAGTACAAAAATCGTTGCATCGTCCCTTTAATACTACCATATGTGTCTCCGTGTGGGATACGGCCCACTCGTCACATGTCGATTCGTCATATCGCAACTGGTAACAGGCCCATTCGTCCCAGCGGAACATTTGTTCCGCTGGGACGACAATTTGACAATTAGTCGCATAATGACCCCGAGATTGTGATTTTGTTTTTTTATGTGGTTGGCCTGGAAACTGTGGAAAAGGGGTGAACCTAAACAAACTCGTAGAAGATCAATGAGGTTGATCAAGGGCGATGCATCTGTGTCAATTGCATTTTTTAAAGTTCCGAACGGGAAATGAATGCAAGGTCAAATGAAAGCAACTTTGTAAAGATCCGGGTGATAGTGAAGAAAAGCATCCAGAACCAAACGCCGATTCAGTGTACTTTTAATCGCTTTGAAGGCCGTGGGGGCATCCCGAGAACGGCTTGTCGCCTCTATGGCATCGGATCCGGGCCAACAGATTTGTCAAATGCCGTGCTTATTTATTTATTTTTTTAAAGATCGGATGTTAGAATATTTTAGATTATAAAATCCAGTTTCTTTTGGCTTCCGATCCTACTCTCGATTTATAAATGGAGGTAATCACTACCGGGGAAAAGAAACCCGTAAAACTAAAAATGTCACCGATCACGCCAAGACCCGTATAATGTTGCAGCGAGCGAGCACACAGATGCCGCTTACCCCACCGGGATAAACGCACCGAGGGTTTGTCATCGCTAGATAAAGAAAAGGCAGGTACACCAATTTGTTCAGTTCGTATATTTTCAACAAGTGGTGGTAGTCGGAATCATCGGGAAAATGTCATGGCGGCAGCTCGAAACATTGGTGTTTAGCATGTTTCCACTGCGCCTCATTAAATATCTTGTTTTTAAGTATGATTATCACTCATTTACGTGTTGCCTCTTCTTAGTACCAAGCCAAGAGTGGAAGTAAAGCACAAGGTTTATAACGTACGGACTTTTATTGCAACCAACTACAGCCGAAATTAGTAAATCCAATTTTTTTTCCTTAGATCACACATGCCCTTGACGGCGCAGTACCAAGTGAATATGAGTGCCGTTGTTGCAACAATCCCAGTATCCAGCTCAATTAGGGAACAATTCCCCTAGTGACGAATTACCGTATGACGAATATTCCGCTCTGACGAACGGTCCTATAAGGAGTATTCACTGGACGCCATATTTGTGGGTGCTGTTTAGAGCGCATGCTCAGAACGAGCTCACATCAATAGGCTGCTAAGACCGGTACTCTTGATGGTGCGGGATGCACGTCGCAAAAGAACTGTGGAAGCTCGCCATCAGCAGGCGTTCAGCATTCGCGCACACAGCTACGGCCGGCAGTGAATACTCCATATACGCTCACTCCGTGTCACTAACTGCGTGCAGTACAGGCGAAGGCAACGCCAGGCGAGAAAGGGCAAGCACTAGGAAGGCTCAGGAGAAGGAATGAAACCTCCTCTTCTCTCTAACGTTCATAGCGCTCTCCCTTTCTCCCCTCGCCCTCCATTGCTGCCCGCCATTCTAGTGCTCACCCTTTCAGAAAAAAAAAAAAAAAAGTTAATTGTGGTGTCGGACGTAAACTGGACGAGGGACGGAAAGTAAAAACGTGCAGGGAAGAAGACGCAGCGCCTCCTCCAGCAACTCGCGCCGCTCACGTGGTTGTCACGGCCACCACCACCGCAGCAGCTAGGTCGGTTTGCTTTTTTCCAGCGTGCCGCCGCTACCTGCTCGTTCGCAAGGCGCATTCCCACGCTTTCACGAAGAGAGAACTCGGATATGTGGAACGGCGTCATCCCCGTAATCGCGACACGTTCCCAAACGAGGCCAGCGCCGGCACGAGTTGACCCACGGTCGGTCGACCCGTCGCGCGCATACGCAATAGCGGGAGACCTCCGAATTAGGGATGGCGCGAACCTGTTCAGGTTCCAGTTTGACAAGGTTCGAATTCTTCCAACTTCTAGAGCAAAGTTCGACTAAAATCTACTTTATTGTGTATAAATAAAAAATAAAAAAATAATCAGTGTTGTGTTGACTTTACATGGTTGAGAAAAACAATATTTGTTGGGCATTCCGTTTGGTGGGTTCACAGTAAAAACGAACTAAAGCATTGAAAGTACGCAAGTTAGCTTTCAAATAAGCTACTTCATAAATCCTTTTTTTTTTTTTCCCTCAAAATTCTAAGTATTGATGTGTAAAGGCCGAACTCCGTCGATTTTTTGCCGGAAATTCCAATGTTCGCCGAACCCCTCGAAACCTAGAGGTTCGCCATCGAAACTCGGGGTCCGCCGAGGTTCGCGACATCCCTACCCCGAACATCGCGTACCGGAAGCGCCTGTTTTGACAGTTGGCTCAGCCGCGCGCACTCAAGCCTGCCGGCGGTGCAACCCTGCAGCAGGCGAGTGGGAGAGGCTGAACAGACACAAAGAAGCGGCCACCGAACGCGCGGAGACGGCGGCACACAACCACCAGCGTGTCTGTGTTTGCAAACCTGCTGCGGGCTG
The DNA here is from genome assembly GCF_016920785.2 of Ixodes scapularis. NCBI lineage: Eukaryota > Metazoa > Arthropoda > Arachnida > Ixodida > Ixodidae > Ixodes > Ixodes scapularis. The sequence continues at coordinate 61,433,209 of NW_024609835.1, read as the reverse complement.
GGTCGGAGACGTCCGCCGCCTCGACCGCGCAGCCGTGTGCTGCGTGCGGCACGAACTACCGCTTGAGCAGTAAACAGCTGCAGCGACGTAATTGGTCCGAGTCATTTGGGAGCCCACTTTGGAGCAGACAAAAGTAAATTTTGGAGCAGCAAAAATTATTTTTGGAGCATAAGCACACCTCTCATTTTCATTCGAACCACCGCGAATAGTACGTTAAGATTCTTGCGTTTGTCTGGTAAAATTAACCGGGGTTGGTGTGGATATTTATACAGCGTGTAGTTGGTCAGCCGTTTCAAAGTTGTGACGAGTCTCTCGCTGTAAATGAGCAATATAGCCAGTGCGGTACAACCACTAGCTTGGGGTCGTTAACGTGCACCACGCAGTAGTGATACACAGACCGCAAGCCGGTACGATGCTCATCCAGATCAAAACGGGCAGGAGTGGAGATTGAACCCAGAATCCCTGGGTTCTGCAGCGCCAGCTTTCGTTCTACGTGCTTTTACGTGCAATTACAGTTCACTGTAGTGTAACTGGGCCAGATCAGGTCAGGCTGAATGGATTCTCCAGATTCCCCTTTGGCCACCGTGCGGGGGCAATTAATAGCGGCCCCACTCGCGCGGCCGTGCATGACGCTGAGCCCCCGACGACGGTGACGAGAGCTTGACACCTGCACGACACAGCGCGCACAAACGGTCCCTTTCTCTCGCCCGCGTGACACGGGCTCAGTAGCGGTTGCCCAAGGGCTCGTGTCAACGTCATTCCGGTGAGCCTGCTGGCCTTTTGTGTCCACGGTTTGGAATGACGGCTGTTTGCCACCGAAAATTGGAAGAAACGTCGAAAGAAACTTTCAACAGTGATGTTTAAGGCTGGTTCAGGCTTGCGACTGCTTACGACCGACTACATTAAAACCTCCTCTTGAAATACCTTACGCCGACAACACACACTGACGCCATCTATCTAGCAGCCGTGGAACGCTTGGCATTTCCGTACACCTCCTATTTTTTCTAGCGCATCATTCTTTCTTTCTTGCCCGAAACTCGTTCGACAATGTTATAAACGACCGTTTCTCGTAGCTAGTACGTACATTCGATCACGTAAATACTGCAAAACTGTCACTCTAGTGAAATGCAGTCCCAGGGCCACATCATAGATGGCGCCAGTGTGTTCTCTCGTCATAAGGGATCACAAGAACTCGGTCGTAAGCAAACTCAAGTGTGTGAACGTGCCTTACTGCGGTCTCATAAGTCCACGTGCGACCTCCACCAGGACAGGAAGTACGCACGAGAAAGGTAAACGTAAAAAGCCCCGACCCACGTGTTGCTGCTTAAACTGGCTCCCGACGAGATACACGGGAGGGCCCGCGCGTTTTGGTCACCGCCAACCTGACGTCGCCACGTTCCGGGATTTCTCACGACCGCTTCCTGTGACGTCATAAAGCGCGACGTCTGTTCTCGTAGTCTTTGAATACTAAATATTGACCGGAGACCCACTTTAGTAAAGCGGAATAATGGCGTGGCCGTTCTGGTTACCCTTAGGTGTGAATGTGGTAGCGGCCGTGGACGGAAGAATATATATATATAAAAAAAAAGAGGCAATGTATCCATAGGCAGCTTTAGCATATCGTTACCGCAGGCTACCGTACGGAGCGGCATTGCAATCGGAAGCTCGTGCTAATATAATAAATGTAAAAATGAAATCAGAGGACAGCAGAAACTGACTTGAAACCTTAGGCTGGCTTGCTCAGTGTTGTGATCTGTTCGAGTCATTATGAAGCACCTCCTGGAGCAGCTAAAAGTCCATTTCGGAGCAGCAAATGGAACTTTTGGAGCTTAAGTTCACAATAATTTTAATTATTTCCATTGCAAATATTGTACTTTAAGATTAATGTGTTGGCCTGTACATCAAGAGACATTGCCTACTTTGCATTCCCACTTATGTGCAACTTTAAGTTATCATCAACAGCACGGCAGGTTTCATTCCTTCAAACACAGAACTAGCTGTTAGAAGTGTCAAGCACGACAACACTGTGCTGAATGATGAAGGACAGTACAAACTGCTGCGAATGGTTATTTTAGCTACAGAGCCAAAGGTAAGCCAAATAGTATATTCCACGAAAATCCTGCCAGAACACAATAATATTGAGCAATAAGTTGATGTTTCATTGAAGACCTAGAGTTTGTATTAAAACTGAAATTTTTAATTCAGATAAAAATAAAGCTCTTGGTCATTTTATTAACACAAATGACAAATACACGCAGGACTTCATAACAAAAAGTGGCATGTTTAACGACAAGTAAGCCTTAGAAACAATCCAGTCGAACTTAACAAGGCTATTCCCAAGTTTCCATCCACCCCTCCAGCTAAGTGAGTTTTAATCTACTCCGTTCACTGTCATCGTACAGATGGGGCCTATGTAAAGGTAAGCCAAAAAGATGGAATAAAAACAATATAAGCTTATCATGAAGTCCATATAAATCTTCCCGCAACACACGAGTATCCCTGCTAAATCTCGAGTTTGGTATAGTGCAAGGTAGAGTTGCTATACTTAACTTACCAAGTCCCTTTTTTATATATATATACTCGACCCTTCTGTGTACAACACCTTATTGAGGGAAGTGCTTTCCTCTTAGTACGTGGCTGCACTGCGGCGAAGCGTGACAGAAAAAAATCGCGATTTTCGCTTCGCTGCAGTGCACCAGTGCGCGATGAGAAGCGCACTCAACGAAGCTACCTAACCGGGCGTGCACCAGACGCTGATAGAGGGCTTTTAGCAACGCAGATAGAGGGCTTAGCATGCTCTCTTGGCCAACGAGAAGCCGAAAAGAATCCCCTAGCGGTGGTAGCGAGAAACAGTTTTAATAAGAGCGTAAGGGTCAAATGCAGGTACTCTTCATGGCGGAACATACGGTGCACGTGATGCTTCGATTATGATCATGCAAAAATAGGTAAGAAACGAATGTACTGCTCAACTCTGTTTTGCTCGTACAGTGTATGACCGCTCGGACCTCAGATTCCCGGCCTTCGGCCCCTGGCGTACGGATTAGGTCGATCGTTCCGCTAGTCGCGCTCTTCCACCATGATTTTGGATGACCGTGATTGAAACATCACGTGCACCATATTTTCAGTCACGGAGAGTTTCTCCGACGCACTTATTAATTTCGTTTCTGGCGGCCACCGCCAGGGTATTATTTCCGGCTTCTGGTTGGCCACATTCGAATTTGTGAAGACGCCCTGGAACACGCCCAGCCCGCTTTCGGACAATGGCGCCTCCTCATTTACCTCACTTCCCAATCAATGGCCAAACTTTCCAAACCCACCAGAACAGACCACGAACATGAGAATATTGCGCGACCTCTGAATACGGTCAGTATTTGCTACAGAAATCAAATCGAGTAGTACGTTACTTAAATCGAAAGTTCAGAAAATTCGGATAAGCCTACCGTAACGATCCGGCATGTTCGGCGGGTCTTCAGCTGTTATATTTTCAGTATTAATAAAGTGAAATAACGTTTTAGCATAACGTTGACGCAAATTCATCACATTTTGTCGAAATGTAGCAGGATGTAGCAGAGTAAGCACTTTGGAGAAGTTTTGGCGCAGCAATCACATCACTGCATGCTGTGCACGCGGTGAGCGAGCGTGGAACATTCGGCCGAAATAAGACACAGTCCGCCCTGCTAAAATTGTTGGCGGCATCACCAGACGAAATCACTACAATTAACGTATGTAAACATTCTCCACGACCAGTCCCAGCCGAGGGGTGCGCATTAATAAAACTACGACTGTTCCCAATCTTAGAGCTTCTCTAAACCGTATTTCGTTGCACCAATTTTAGACCAAATAAGTTGCAGTGGCAAGAATATTGGCTTTTCTCTCACTCCAGAATGAATATCTCAAGGACCGCTCAAATCTAGCAACGACCCGCAATCTTACGCTTCTTGAAACCTCGAATAAAAGGAATTGCAGACATGTAGACAAAGCCATAAAGCTTAAAAACGCAAAATTCCACATGTAAAAAAAAAAAAAGGGGGGGGGGGGGGAGGGGAGGGGAAAGGAAAGCGGCGACTGTCGACAACAGAATCCCGTCAACTGGATGACCCGCAGGTTTCCAGGCTTACAGTCACGACATACCATGGTCACGGCGCGCGTGCTAGCTTGGGCTTCCCGGCGTCTCCGTCGGAGAGTGAATGCACTTTTCATTGCCTCTGTATTCCTGCTACATCCTCAAACAAGTCACATGTTTGCTCATTCCACGAGAAGCGTCTACAGGAACAATATTACCCGCGAATCGGACACAAAAGGCGCGTTCAAACCGGCGATGTAATACACTCGCGCAAGGCAACTAAATCGCATTGCGAAAACAAAATAAAATAATAATAATAAATAAATAAATAAATAATAAAATCAGGTGGTCACATTGGTGTGCGCGATGAGCGAGTCGCTTCTCGACAGCTCTCGCTCCGGACGCCGCTGATTGGCTCAGCCGCTCCGCGACTACATCGCACCGCAAAAAAGTAGGGTCAGCTAGCGACTGCTCGAAACGCGTTACTTTTTTCCCGTGATGGTCGCTTTTGCGATGAAAGTTTTCGCGCGACTGCTGCACACGCCGGTGTGGTAGCGTGTCATCGTTTCAGTATTTCTACACTTCGCACAATGTGCATACGCCTCAAAGTTCATTCATCGTATACACTTTGCTCTCAACATCCCCGCTTCAACCTGAAACAGCAATGCGCACCCCCCCCCCCCCCCCAAAAAAAAAAAAAAAAAAAAAAAAGGATGGTCGAGTATTAAGAAAGTTTCCAAAGTGCAGGCGAGCAGGAGGGTTAGTTTGGACATTTACATGTACACTTTAAAATGTCCCGGAATTGACGTATTGGCGTCAATTTACATGTAGACTTTAAAATGTCACGGAAGTGACGTATTGACGTCACTTCAACTTTTTAAAACGTACATGTAAATGTCGAACCTAGGTGCCCTGGTGCGTATTAATCCTTTAACTTTCGTTGGAATGATTGCAACAATACTTAAAAAAACAAGCTAGCTGGTGGTGGTTCATGGTAATAAAAACCAGAGACTCAGGAGCACAGAAGGGTATCATGGTTAAAACGGACTTGCCCTGCGACCATTCAATCACTCTCTCTCTCATTAAAGCAACACAATTTTTCTTCTCGAGTTGTAGCGTTTGTTTCGTCTATCCATCTCGTGATCCAGCTCTTCACGCGGTACCGTCACGATCAATCATATTTTCCCCTCCATCGTTGAGGGGAAAAGTGGTACGTAAATGCGTGGGTTTCCTTAGGTTTTTGCACCATTCTTCGTGTACTTTTTTTTACAAACCACGCCGATTCACCAATTAAATTTTTCTGTGAAGCATCATTCTTTCGTTTGTGTGACCGCCATTGCGACTGAAAGGTGGCGAAAATTGCGTTTCTCTACAGCGGCGACAAAAGGTGCCATATTCAAAAGATAGTCTGATTTCCCTATGTATGAGAGTTAGTGCTCTGTCTGTGTACATCTCCTCTTGTCCTTCGCCTTGTTCGCGCTGTTTTTAATTCTTCAATATACATAAAATCTCACCTCTATTTCCAGTTGACTCTCAAAAGATAAATGTCAACACACGCCAGAGATTATTTTCAGAGGTCAACTGACAAGGTGCTAAAGATAGAAACGCGGAGCATTTGATTTTTGATGATCACGTAGAATCGATCATAAACAATGGGGGGTAATTTTTTTTTTCTTTTTTGTACCACAAGTATGATAGGCTTTCAAGCGAAGATGCTGCGCTTGTGGTGTGCATGCTATCGTTATGATGTTGATCATAACAATCATGTTGTGATGCTTTCTAACCAGCTAGTCTGTAACGTTATCTTCTAGTAGCTCCTCTGGGAAACAGCCTAGTAACCGATCGGAGCTACTGATAATCGCAGAAGCTGCGGAGCAAACAAGCGACAGCAACCCGACTTCCGCAGACCTGAATCATCGCCTCGACAGATATCCCCAAGGGCGACGACGGGCACCGGGTGTTAAGAATGTGGCGGGGACTAAAAAGCTAACCTTGAGGGGGGTGTTAAAGGAAACAGGCTACTCGAAAAATGGCTCTCGTGACGGGTGACAGGCCGACGACGTCCCCAACACCGAATTTAGAAATTTAACGATAAAAGAGACGGTATTCCGAGAGACCGAAGTAACCATCCGGGGGCTTGGGTGACCCCTAAATGGTAAGCTTCCTCTTTTTATCAATATTAAAAAAAAAAAAAAAAAAAAAAAAAAAAAAAAAAAAAAAGTAATATGGACGAGACGCACAATGTGGTTTAATGTCTCGAGCCTTCATGTGTGTACCTACCTAAAAAGTGCGCCGGATTCGGAAACGGCGAGATTTTTTTTCTCGATTTTGGTCAGTTTGCATTGCTGGCCAAAACGCCATGAAACGAGGGCGGATTGCTATGGCATCACGAAGGAAAAGACGCAGGGAACATCGAACAAGCTTCGTGTTACGGCAACCGCAATGCAACGATTGATTGATTGAAAGACGTATTTATCTATTTAACGGCCAAAGAAGTGGGCACCACATGCGCCCTGCTGAGCACACTACGGTGTCGGGCTACCTCCGCGAAAGGCCTCGACGGCTGTAATTAAGTTGTTCTTATCAGAGCAGGCTGCTCATTCTGTGCCTTGGAAACTCGGGAGATGAAACGAAAGAACGTCCCTAAAATAATGAGCGGCCGGAGGCCCCTGTCAACGTTGAGTCCGTCCACGCCGCGGGTTTTACACACAGAACGCCTTCCACAATAAAGACTACCGAGACAGTCGGTATCTCAGCCGGTGTTCCTCTTATCTCTCCTGTGCGATCTGTTACACGCCTGTCTTTTCCGTTTATTATATGTTTGTTTGTTTTCTGTGCCGTTATGCGCGGGGAAGCGATCGTGTTTCTCATGTCAGCGGTGGACACACGCCATTACTGTATACGTACTAACCGTAGACTGCGTTAAGAACCCTCGACCCCCGCGTTAAGCTGCAATGCGGAAAATGGTGGATACAACTATCCCAACCAAAACAACCAGAAAGAACTCGACATCACGATATGATGGCGCGCTCCGAACGCATGAAGAGCCGGACGGACGGTTTGACACGAATTGAAGAACAGCGTTACAGCACTTCCGCGCAAACACGCTCCCTACGATACAAGGCCATCCGAATGCGTTTACATTTCATACCTCCTTTATCTAATATTTCAATAAAACAAACGCGTACTCCGAGAGACCCTTATCTCTACACATGTGCATAATGGGTCAGGTTAACAGATCAACGACCACGATATTTTCAAACAGAAGCGAGGTCGCTTTGTCCGACAGGAAACAAATATCGCTTACCCGTGCGACTGCTCCTCGTCCATACCGGTGCGGCACACCACTCGGCGTCGAGCTTCACATGCACAAGCGATCGTACTGTCAAACCAGGTCTAGCCAACTTCACAACACGGCGTACTCCGGAGCTCCTTGCGCTCCTTGCCCGCTCCGCGGCTCAGTAGGCGCCATGGCTGCCATGACAGTCGACGGCAGCGCCGCCACACCCACAACTGCCATAACCGGCTTTTGAGATTTTTTTGTTGTTGTTTTCTTTCCCGCCGTGACCAGATGACTGCGCCACTACGCCTCACGGCGGTGGCGGTCTCTGTCAGCGGCGGATTCACACTACAGACAGCAGTGACAGCAGCAGCGGCAGCAGCTAAGGTTGTCACGAACCGGCCGCGGTTCGAGTTCGACCAGGTTCGAAGTTTTCGAACTTTTAGTGCTTTTAGTGGAAAGTTCGACGAACCTTCTATTGATGGATGGATGGATGGATGAATACGGCTGAGCCCTTTGGATCGGGCGGTAGCTTACGCCACCTAGCCATTTTGTTTCGACTCGTGTGCGCATGCGTGGCAGACAGGCCAGTTGGCTTCGGATTGGATGATAATGGCTAAGAGATAAATTAAGTGCAGCGCTGATTGGCTATTTCAGTTAATACAGTACTCAAAATTAAGTTATTAACTTTTTCATTGATTAGAAGTAGTTTCTTTTAATTGCAGCTGTTCACAATATAAAATAACCCTTTGCATAAATTTTTTTTTCTTCCAAACCTAGACATGCTTGTATCAAGCTCTGGCCACACTGTCCACAAAAGTCGAACCGGTCGAATCTGGTGAAAAGTTCGAAGGTTCGTCGAACCGGTTCGACCCAGTCGAACCACGAAAGTTCGACCAAAAAATCTGTTTCGACAAAAGTTCGCGACACCCCTATTAGGGGTGTCGCGAACCGGCCGAGGTTCGAGTTCGACCAGGTTCGACTTTTTCGACCTTTTCGTGGAAATTTCGACGAACCTTGTATTGAGGTTCGACTCGTGTGCGCATGCGCGACAGGCTGGCCAGTTGGCTTCGGATTGGATAGTAACGGCTAAGGGATGAACTAAGGGCACCGCTGATTGGTTATTTCAGTTAATACAGTACAAAAAAATTAAGTTATTAACGTCTTCAATGATTAGAATTGGTTTCTTTTAATTGCAACTGTTCATAAAATAAAATAACCCTTTGCATAAAAATAAATTCTCCAAACCTAGACATGCATGTATCAAGGTCCGGCCACACTGTCCGCAAAGCCGAACCGGTCGAATCTGGTGAAAAGTTTCGAAGGTTCGTCGAACCGGTTCGACCCAGTCGAACCCCGAAAGTTCGACCTAAAAATCCGGTTCGACAAAAGTTCGCGACACCCCTAGTTACTGTACCACTGTCCCCAAAGTCGAACCCAGTGGTGGTCGAACCGGTCGAATCTGGTTAATAGTTCGAAGGTGTCGAACCCCGAAGGTTCGACCTAAAAATCTCGTTCGACCCTTAAAAAAAAAAAAAAAAAAAGAAAAAAAAACGGACGAACACAACAAAATCTTTTGAGATTTTGTTGTGTTCGTCCGTTTTTTTTATCGTTCCCCATCTCAGGGTTTACAAAATGCCTGCACTCTCTCACTGCTTACAAAAAAATATATAAATATATATATATATTTTTTTTGTTGTTGTTGTTATGGCGAGAGGTGTAAGGAAAAACCAGTGGCACCAGACAAAACTGGACCAAATACTTCTTTTCCCTCCCCGCCTCCCCTCCCCCCCCCCCCCCCCCTTCCCAAGAAAAACAAAATTAGAATTTTAACGAGAAAAAAGCGCGAGGTGCACGTAAGCATTTCTTACCGAGTTGTGAATGCGAAAGCATGCAGGCCGCTCGTCCGCTCCCTTTGTCGTCTGCTGCGTACTAGCGCGCTCGCGCGAGCTTCGGGATCTCGGAGGCCATGGCGCAGCGGTCAATGGGAGCCCCGTCGACGCGCGCCAGCCAATAGAACCGAAGGCGATCGCGGAAACTAAGAGCCATTTTCGCGCTTCAAACTGATGACGTCAGCTCGCTCCATGAGGCAGTTAATGCTTTCGCATTAAAAATGCATGTTTCTGTCTACATCCCGGACCTCATCCTAACAGATATTTTTTGCAGACTGGGAACATAGCGTAGACCTAGAACGTAGCGGGGAAGGCTTTTCGGAAATTATCTCAATGAAAATAATCCTTGAAGAATGTTGAATGGCCCACATTGCAGGCTTCTTGATGTTCACTCTCTTTGTTTTCTGCAGAGGCTGTGCAGGCTACGAGCCCTGGAATTCTCTGGTTCTTACAGTGGAAGATAACACAGAAAAGGTAAGCATCCTGAACAAGCAAATAGAGTTTAAAAAATAAACTTCCAGAAAAAGCAGGCGAGCTCCAAAAGCACACTGCAGATAGGGAGCTGCGCTGACTGGGTTTCCACAGCTCGGGTGGGTGGCAGAAATTTCTGGCTCATAAGGTTCGCTCAAGTCACAAAATGGCGGCAGCCAGAGACCTCTTTTTGCAAATTAAGGTCTATAGCAGGGTATCCATATTAACTGGGTCTATATAAATGAGACACGACTGTACAATAGTGTTGCTTTTGAGTAAGGCATAATATGCCGCAAAGGACGTAGCTTTCTATTGTGACACAATGAAAGCAAATAGAACTTGAAACTACTTACTTTCTATGGCTATGCTGGCTATGCAGACAAAGGTACAGAGGGAGTGCGCTTGAGCGCCGAATAAAGCTGTGCCCACGGCATAGGCGTAGACTATGGGGGGGCAACGGGGCTCGTGCCCCCCTGGTGAAATCCGGGTGGGGGGGGCAGAGCCCCCCCCCTGGGCCACGATCGTTACAGAGACGCTGTTTACGTGCCATGCAGCGAGCTTCTAGTAGCAGCATGTAAACAAAATAACGCGCAAGTTGCCTTTATTGACAAAATACATGGGAAATGGAATTCCAACGTGTTTTCGTTAGCTTCAATCTCCAGTTCTGGCAAAAAAATAACGCCCTAGCACCCCCCCCTCCCCCCCCCCCCGGGAAAATGGAAAGTCTATGCCGCTGGCCCACGGTGTATACTACGGTTGATTGAACACTATTTTATCGAAACACGTCCGAGAGAACGGGCACATTTTATCGAAGCTCGCTTTAGAGAAAGCGCAGCCTAAGTTTAGAGGAACGTCGTTCATCCAAAACGGGGCCCCGTTTAGCGAGTTTGTTCGGTAGGCATAAGCAAACCTAGAAGCCGCTAATAGTCTTGTTGGAAATGTCACAGAAAGTTGTCCCAAGTGTGGTCATTTCTGCACAAGCAGCTATCTCGCGATATGCTTGCCAGGGTCGTGCTGGGCCCCAGGAGTTCAGAAGACCGGGAGCCGTCCTGAAATACTGCTATACTTCGTTTCACCTTCAAGTCCGGACACAGCAGACACTAAAAGGAGATTGGACCTATTGAATGCCATCAAAAGTGCAAGCTACTGGTCCCTCCCTGTACACAATTGCTTTAGTTAACATAGAACAGATATAGAAACATGACAAACAACATGTTGGAGCACTTCCGACACTGCAGTTGATTGGTTTCATTAGCTCGTAATGTTGGCTGCCCCTCCGGAAGTCCCGACCAAACTTCTTCACCGAAGTGAATGAGAGTACCCCAGCAGATTTCTTTTCGAAGCACACTCCTCACACCTTGTGGTTGGCAGGAAGGATTACCTGCCAAGGCTACCAGCTCGAACTACCTAAATATTGCACCAAAACTTAAGTTTTTCGTTTCAGCGTGAAGTTTATGTTGTGACACACATTCAAGGCACATAAAAAAAAAAAAAGCTCAGCATTTTCAATTACGAACAAGAGGCATACACTCGTATCAATAAATATTTTATTGGATCCTTTGCGGCACCCATTATTGCAATGACTTTGAAATCCAAGTAAATTCTAGCGTCACTCTCCCTTATGTCAAATGTTTTATCAAATTTTGTCCAAACAGACGATGAAAGGGGACTGAGTGGGTGCAAGGCCTGTCCGTCCCTCCTCCAAACCCACACAGGTCAGTAACTATTTATGCTGTACACAGTTGCATGGTGAAAACTTTGGCATATGTAGGTTCTAGTTCATGGACGACAGAGAACAACATGCCAGCGATCTGACCGCGCCTCCCTGCTCCTTGAGCCTTCTGCCCACCCACTCTCAACCACAAAATGTCACCTAGCCGCTAACTGACGTAATCAACCAATGCAAACGCAACATTCACAAACAAAGGTTGCAAGCTCCCAGACCAATGCAATAAAAAGAAAGGTGTCAGGTGCTCAGCACAAATTGTAAAATATGAAAGTCATGCTGTTCAAGCATTCAGCATTTTTTTTGTTTGTTTGTTCTTATTTCTTCAATGCTCATGACAACACAGTGTAAACTTCATCACTGATTGCCGCTCGCTGGATTGAAGCGAGCAAATCACAATTATTTGAAACCAAAAGCCCAAAGATAAGCCCGTGTCGTCAGCGATTTGTAGGTGAATTGTCGTCTGTATTTGCATCCCACCTGTTCTCTGACCCGACAAGAAAGGATAGGTTATAGTAAATCAAGTGCATAGGCTGTACGAGAAATAAGTATTTCGCATATGCCAATGCCTTCTGAAGAATATTTGCCTGACTAGACAAAAAAAAGAAACATGGCATTTGAAAAACAGAGAAACACTACTAGTTTGAAGATTTCCTATATTTTAAATGTAAAGCCCCAAAATAAATGTGCAGAAGTATGGTTCCTTATAATGTTGAACCTTCACAATATACGATCAGTCTTTGTTCAAAACAATTGGTCATACAGCATACTCCTAGGAAAAAAATATTTCAGGTTGTGGTAGCAACTGTACATGATTTTCTTATTGGCTCACAGGTCTCTATACACGCTCTAGAATATTATGTATATGTACAAAAAAAAAGAAAAAAAAAAGAAGGATCTGGAATGGCTGCATGGAATCCTTGCCTGAAAACAGGTTATGTCCATTTCAACACACAGCGTACAAAAATTTCACCGTGCCGCCTAAATTGTGGGGGGAATCAGCTGCGCAGTAAACTCAAACTTAGAACATGGTTCTGGGTTTCATGAACCAGCAACTTATGGTATATTGAAAACGGCCCCACATATCTTAAAACGAGATGCAAATGACATACCCGCAGAAGCAATGATGAGACAAACACAAGCAACTGATTTTATAACCTAGCCCTGCACATCGTCGCTTTCTTACAATCATAACTTAGACGAGCTTAACTCGCACAATGTGCACCTCAATCCTATGTACACTGCACGACACAGTTAGTGCAAACATGGCACTCAGGCTTAGCACATTTTACCCTTTAGCATTGAAAGACAAATTTCACCTTCTAAATTGGTGCCCCCCCATAAGCTCAATTTGCCACACTACACTCTGTTCCACTTGACATTGTACCGCAGCGGATTCCACAAGCCCCCGGAGCTAATCCACAGCTCCGAGCATGTCACGCCTTCCAGATCGGCACAGTGACGCGTGAAGCGTAAACTCACGTGGCACGCAGGGAGTGCTCCGTCCGCAAAGACGGCTTGCAGCTTCCGTCACGATACATTGCAAGGTGGGGGTACCACTTGGGAGTGAAAATGGGACAAAACTGAGGGTCACACGTTCGTGCTACCTGTGTCGCGCTCCGTACCATATTTTTCGGCACACAAGCCGCAACATACAGATTGCCATCGTACTCGACAAAATACTTGGCAATTAAGCCATAACCGGGATTTGTGCCCCAGGTCCTGCAGAAATTTGCAGGCAGCAGTCTGAAAGCGTCTGCAAGGGGCTTTGCTCTCTCGCAGACCAATCCTCAACCCTAAGGCGATTGGCAAGCATCAATGGCAAGAGATGCACCGTCGCAAAAATTCCAACGTGAACTGGAACATTGGAGAACATATACAACGTCCGTTCAAATCGGAGCTTTCTTGCGGAAAAATATGGTATTAAAATAAACCGCAATTGTACACGTCAAGCGAGGAAACAAGGTGGCAGTCACTTCTTTGTCCTACAACCAAAAAGAATGCAGAAACCCCCCGAAACAAGTCGACAGATAAGCGGCCTCGGCATCCTTCAAGCCGCATGAATTGCGAACCGGCGCGGTAGCCTCGAAAACCGCGGGAAGCCAGATGTTCCGTTGCGGCACCCACGGCAAGCTTGACACTCCCGCGGGTTCAAACTGTCACAAATCGGGACGCGGGGGTGCAGGCACTCGAAACGAACTCCTCTGAGGGCAGGAGAGATCACATGTTCATGCAGGCGACGAGCTGATGGCACAACTGGCTGTACTGGAGGCTGTCCCCCGAGATGCGGCGCATCTTGAGGCCCCTCTCGTCTGGGCGGGGCCCGTCGCACACCTCGAGCTCGATCTGTACCCCCGCCGCGGGGTGCTCGAGAGCAAGGCCCCGTTCAGAGGGCTGCAGCACAAGGGGTAGGCGGGGCGCGTGTGCATCCAGCCTCCGCCGGATGTCCCGCAGCAGGTCCCCGCACGCCACAGGTCCAGCGGCCACCACCAGGCACAGGGACCCACTGGGGCTCTTCTGCAGGGCGCTGCCCTCTGCCGGAGAACGCGGGGACGGGGACGAAAGCCCCCGGGGCCACGCCAGGGCCTCCTCGAGCGTTGCCTGCCACCGCACAGGCGAGTAGGCCAGGTCCAGCGGCAGCAGGGAGGCTGCGTCCGCGTAGGCCGACGAGCACGACGACGGAGAGGTGGAAGAAGACGACGTGAGCACCTCCTTGCCCCGCTCGTCCGTCACGCTGATCTGGGGTGGGAAACCCCAGCAGGCCGGGCCGTAGGCGGGGCTCACCACGATCTCGGGTCGGACTAGGCCAGTTCCGTTCTCCACGGCGTCTTCCCGGATCATGCCCAGGTTGGGGAAGATCGGGGGCGGGCTGTTGCGCAGGGGAGGGGCCACCAGGCTCTGGAGGCGGGGGAAGTCCGGGTAGGGCGGGGGCGACGGGGCTTGGGGCGAGCCCGCCGGCTGCACCCCAGGGGAGCCCGCCTCCAGGGGCGGGGAGTCGGCCGGGTCCAGGCAGAAGCCTACGGGGCTGCCCCGGCGCTGCAGGTGCAGGCGCTGCAGGTGCTGGGAGAGGGCCGCCGCCGGGCTGGTGGGGGCGGTGCCATGGCAGGGGCTGGCCCCGCCCCCCGTGGATCCGCCCCCCGAGCTGCAGCAGGGGCTCTGGTGGATAGGGGAGCCCGCTATGGAGGGCGGCGACGACACCGAGCTAGCCAGCAGGCAGGGCTGCAGGTGCGCCATCTGCTGCACGTGCAGTGAGTGGCGCCGCTGGATCTCCGCATGCAGCTGGGCGTCCATCGTGCCGCCGCAGTGCTTCTGCAGCCGGAGACAATAGAAGCGCCCCAAGGTGAGTGCTCGTGCCACATAAATAAGCCCTAAGGGGTCGTGACATATTTAGCGCAACATTCTCGGAACTGCTTTTGCATTGCTGGCTATGCTAGAATCACCTTGGCAGCCAAAGCGATCAGAAGACTGAGAGAAAGAGATAGGCAAGTCAGAAGGCATGTAAATGAGAATTGGGTGTAGCGTTTGGGCCCCAAGAAGCCTAAAATAAGAAGGAGTTCAAATATATTATTACAATCATGCGGCTCATGGACACCATGATGTGATGACTGCGGAGATTGCAATAGAAATTAATTGGAGGTGTCCGGCCGTTCGATGCAAATGATACACGGGTACTAGAAAATTATACCTTATGGTTACTAATGCTGTAAAAATTTCAAAACCTGGTGTGCATACGAAGTAACCTATGAGCATTTCATACAAAAATTAATCTACCTGTTTAGTTCTCATGTCTCAATCCTTTTAATGCCTCACACTCCGGAAGTCAACACTAAACCCATGTTCACAGATCCAGGCACATAGAATTTTGCTGGTGAAGCCCATCTGGCTTGACTATAGAATGTACATGGCCAATCACTCCCACTGAAAGGCATGCCAGTAGAATGCAGCAATTGAGAAAGTTTGGCACAGCCATATCTTCCAAACAGGAAGAGAATTTGGCCTATGGGGCAATATTTCAGATAATCCCTCCAGCCTTTTTTTTTATTCAAAATGCTTTGAAAGAATAATTTGCTACAAATTTCAAGCCTGCTGCTTTTACCAACTCAAGGACGTTCTGACCTGCAACTGATGGCACTCCTGCTGCAGGGCTTTGATGATGCATTTGCTCTCTGCACCGACAGTTTGATTGTAGATCCTTTCAAGTTGAGTCCGGTGGGGGCTCACTGATGGGCAGCCGTCACTTGCTCTCCTCGGAACTGCACAAAAACGCTGGCTTAGTTCTCGACAGTATGAGCCCACAAGCACAGTCTGCAATGCACTTAGTGCAGATACAACAACGGTTATGTTTCATGTTTTACTTGCACAGGTAACTGTCAAACACCACTGCTTTGCAGTCTAATAGGTTGATGCCCCTCGTAAGCACATTTCAGTAAATGAGCAGCTTGAATACCAGCCGAGTGCGAAAAAAATAGAAGATATCGATGACTGTGTGTGCTAACTGCGTGACGTACGTTCTGATCATTGAACAATCACTGGGAAAACAGTGCAAGTTCCAGTCTAGGAAGTACTGTTGCAGACACTATTAGCACGGCAGCCGCGGCCATTCCGTACGCCAAGCGCCACATAGCAGGCGCAACCCCGAAACACTGCGCGTATCCCACCTACCTTGTGCGGTGGAATTACTCTTCCAGGTTGTGATCCCACTCTCTCCCTGTCGTCTGCTAGGTGCAAAGCAGATGCCGCCATGGCACTTGCCGATGTTTGCTTTACAGGATTTTGCGGGTGCCTCTTTCGATATGGAAATTCCCTTACTCGCGGAAACGGGTCAGCCAAACAACCAACAGAGGGGACATACCGAGCTAAGCATAATCGTTGCCGATGATTGTACAATTATCTCGGTAGATTACTTTTATTGATCGGACAGACGACTGTTTGTGTCTTTCTCTTTTCTCAGAATAGCTGTGCTAATTATGCTTAGCTCGATGTGTCCCCTTCGTTGGATGTTTGACCAACTCGTTTCCACGAGTCAGGGAATCTCCGTATTGAGAGAGGCACCCACAAAAGCCTGTGAGGCGAACATCAGCAAGTGATGTGGCAGCCTCTTCTCTGCCCCTAGCAGGCAACAAGGAGAGAGTGTGATCGGAACCTGGAAGAGCAAGTCCGCCGCACTGGGTAGGCGGAGTAGGCGCGGTGTTTCAGAAAACCTCTGTCATGTGGCGCTGGGGGCACGGAACGGCCATGGCTGCCATGTTATAGCTAATAGTGTCCACAATAGTACTTCAAGTGCTTTCCATTTGTAGCACTTGCAAGCACTACCAACGTTTTGAATACCAACTTCATCTTGGGAGCACGTACATACATCAACATGGTTGGCACAAAAAGGTGCGCAGACAGGTTTTTACAGATCTTTCTCTGCCACTGAAAAGCTCCTATCGACTGGCATAGTGGAATGTGCATATGTGAGGTGTTCGTTGATAAAATTTACTGTTCAATACTACTGTGTAAAATATGAAAAAGTGTTGTTATCTTGTTGGTGCCAGCTCAGCTTCCATACCATACTATTAACGAAATAGGGGAAACAAAGAATCACAATGTGACAAACATTAAATGCTGCTAAAATGAATCCTTAACGGTCAGAGAAAAAAATTTAACAAATGGATCTCGGTGCCAAAAGACGTCAGGTTGCTCTCCAATCTCTACTGCTCTAATGCATATTTGTAATTGATTACTTTTTGTGCCCCAATCATTTTAAGGGTAATCAACTACCTTCTAATCAAAGCAACTGTAACTAAATTACATTCCTAAAGTAGTGCCTAATTTACCCAGGCATGATTCTGATGCAGCATTTTGAAAACCTGCATATCATTTTTCTAGTTTTCTTTTTCTGCACCAGCACCAGTTATTACCTGCCTAGCACACAAAGCAATGTCAAGTGTTAACCACGAAAGGGCAGCTTACAAATTCTGCCAACACTCTACATAAAATCGCAGCTGTCTGTTCCAACCTCACCCTAACGGCTTAGCGCGCCATGCAAAATTTTACTGCTTCAGGGGCTGATCTGTTGGGCCAGCTACTATTGCTTTTGATGCAGTTTACTCCACCAATCTCTATTGTGTAGTAGGCTGGGTCGCGTACCAGGAGCCCGTCATTGGCACCACCGGCGGCCATTGCTTGACGCCGGGCAATACACACAAGTCAATGGGAGAAACGCACAAAAGTGGGAATATCAAAGGTTCTATGCGGAGCTTGAAGACGAGTATTTTACGATGTGCTGCCATCGTTATATCAGGTGTTTGGAGATCAAACCAGTATTTGTCAAGCGTTCGAACGCCGATTAAAAAATCTAATCTGTCGGAGCGCCACCGACTGTGCCGGCGTCATTCGTTCCAGTCGCTAAATAAATGACACGTTTAACAAATGAACGGCACGCTCCAAGTTTTAGTTTGTCGCAGAAGCCCTCACTACAGTTCGAAGTAAAAGATTGCACCAAAAGTACTCTGTACAAGCCCCCCGAAATGATGCACACATCTCCAGTAAAGGCCTCCTACCTTATTGTGCGCTAAGATTGATGACTTCCAGATCACGACAAACTCCACATTGACCCTCGGCAACCCTTGTCTCATTGAATTGCATCGCAGTCCACGCCCAACAAAAGTGGCAACCCTCGACCCTCAACCGCAAAATATTTATTTAATAAAAATTGACATTCTAACATTATTAATATCTGCACCCAGCATATTAGCTGCCGTTCCCGGCAAACGCGATAAAAGCTTAATCGTCAAGAACAAGTCACTGAGGTAAGAAATTGCAGTTTTCCCTGTTTCCTTCATAGAGTCCCATGCATTAGCTGGTGTCAAGCGATGGCTGTTGGGCGTACCACACTCGACCCCAGGAGGACCCGTTTCGACCTGTGACCCAGCCTACTACAACAGAGATCAGTGGTTTATTCCAAGTAAACTTTTAGACAACGTAAGCCGAGATGACCGAGCGGCAACCATGCTCCGTTCACCCCCAAGGGGGACTGGGCGGTGTTTGCCCCGCGTTTGCTGGACCAGTCAACTGTCTGCCTTTCACCGGCTGGCCCCGCTTTTGACGCATGGGTATAGGCGGAAGCAAAGGGCATAGCCAGGGGTGAAGGGGGCCAGTCTAGACCAGGCCGTGTCCTGGATCAACTTAAAATAAAGCTGGAGAAAAAGATTACTTTCCACGTGGCTCAGGTTTTTCTAATTCAAGGACAGCTTCCGTTCGGGGTTTATTTTGGTTTTCCACGACTTCTATCAAAGTGGTTCGGGGGTCAGCCCCCTCTTGGGGTTCGTCCGTTATACCAAAAACATGGAGCCCTACTTGTTTTAAGCTGTACCAAACGTATGTAGGCAATCAGAAACGAGCGTAAAAGTGTTGTAAGCTTGCATCCCCAACACCCAATTTATAATGGGGCTGGCAGAGTGTCGCTTCACCGCAGTACAGTACACCACAGAAAAAAAGATTCTAGCTATGTGCCAGATTCAAGTGCTTTTCAAGCGTACTGTGGTCCCCGGTCGTTTCTGCTCGGAGGCTTCTCTTCGACACTCACCGGGTTGCTTCTCCATGACCGTGAGGAGTCCTGATCTGCGCTGCCGCGGCTGCATCTTCCACTGTGTGTCTTGCACTTCTTCCTCGCTGCCCATGGCCACTGTGTGCCGCTTGCCGTGGCCACGAGCTTGCAGGTACCTGGGTAGCGAAACTCACCTGTTGCCTCACAGAAATCCGTTTATATAATAGCTCATGTTATTTGAAGAACAGTGATCATATACCCATAAATGAAAACATCCCTGGTCAACTCAAAAGACAATTTCACTGGCTGTTCCATCAAACCATCATAAAGCAGCACACAAGGCAATACGAAAAGTGTAGTCTTCTATATGCTGGGAAGTAAGGCATGCATGAGTTTGCATTAACCATAAACTAGACCAAAACAATTACATTTGTGTGTGTTTAAAATATTATTTAAGTGACAATGCAAAAATTTAAACTTTAGAGGGAGACTGACACCCCAAGGGTCGTATTTTTGTTTATTGTCTAAAACGATGCAAGGTGTAGTCATAGACACGCAAAAAAAAAAACGCATCACAAAAAAAGTTTTGCGCGCGCACCTTTTTATTTTTGGCATTTTCCTCTCCCGCTCTTTGCCTCCTCGCTTGTTTTGATTCGTGACGTCAAAAATCATGAAATTTAGAAGCTTTGTAGGTGACATTTCTACAACATTTAATAACGGCAATCGTAAATCATGTTTTTTAACGCAATTGCAAACGCACTGCGGCCCTTCTTTTTGAAATACCAAAAATCGGAGTCCGGTGTGATGTCGCCTTCTGGAATTGTATCCTCCCTTGGAAAACAGGCTGGGCCGAGCGGTGCCTGCCCAGGCGGCACCGCTCGGCCGGAATAAAACCGGTTTTTCTCGGACCCCGGCGCCCCTATCTCCCGCTCCTTTCCCCCTTGCATCGGATCACGGTAACAACAGCACGGAGTCGTGAAAGAAAGTCGACTCTCAGGACTCCGCAATATTTGACGTCAACGCACCGGCGCGAATCATGCGAGAACTTTGAATTTGGCATTTGGAAAGTGTTTTCTTACTTCACAAATACTGAATTCCCAAGTTCCGAATTTTGAGGGTAATGTCCCGGCATCGTTTTCAATCGTTTAGGATAATAATAAAAAAAAAAAAAAGATTTTGATGTGTCAGTGCCCCTTTAAAATAATTTGCAGTTTTAAATTTTGATATTGTTTATCTTACTAAAAGAAAAGGAGAAATTGCCTAATTTTTTTTTAATATCCGATTCCGTTGCGTAATAGCAAAGAAAAGAACGGGAATATTTCACAGTTTGCAGCATCGTGGTGGCCGGCATGAGAACTAAGGCGTGATGCGCAATGGGTATAACGTAATAGGTTTACAACAAGTAAATGCGTCGAAAACCTCATATATCATCGACAAAGTTGTATACTACATTCAGTGCCTCAGGTGGAAAAAACTATTCCTCCCTTGAACCTCACTCTGTTGTGCTACTACGTCAGTCAAACTTCCTTACGAAAAGGCAAGCCCTTGGCTCCCCCCCCCCCCCTCACCACATTGCTCAGACCAACTTTCACGGTTAGGTTGTGAATAGCAAGCAGAGGCCGTGGGCACTGGAGGCTTTGAAAGAAAACCCAAACCGGATACTCCCTATCCCCATCGGGCATCACTGCGCATGTGGCTCGGAAGGAGGTGTACAAGTTGAGAGTGGTTTGGAGGGGGCCAAAACGTCAATTGTTTGACATTTTGTTTTCCAAAGAACTAATGCGCATAGGCAAAAATTGTTTTTAGCTCCTTAATGTAGACATGACAGGAAACAACTACCATAAGTATTTGACCGAAGTCCAAACACTGTTGCAAGGCCCCTTTAAAAATATTAATGACCTCTTTTAGCATGAAATTGAAGTACCCTGGGTGGCTTGCAAGGCTAGAAAGATGGCTAGTGCCCCCTTGTTCCAACTAAAAGGTCAGTTAAATTCTTCTACACAACTTTAAAAACTATAAGCTCGCAGTGCAACAACTTCCAACAACAAAAAGTAATAAGGGCATCGTAGCACAAAGAATTTGGTGGAATGGGCCAGCATGAATTCTTGAATCATAAGACAAGTCCACGGTGTTGCAATTCCGATATGAAAACACGACAAGAAGCTAAAAGCTTATGGCCATTTGCTGTAACCAATTTGCTTAAAAGCCGACTTACAGAATAATTAAGAAGAAAACCAGTTCCCAGTTTCCTTTTCTCCATTCACTCTCGCACTCTTCTCTCCTATTCTCCCCACAGGAGCAGGTCTCTAAGCTACTCTCCCCAGAAAGGAGAATGGTCTCCCTCTTTCTCATATGAAAAGAAGGAATTGAGGGAGAGTTTTCTCCTTTCTGGCTGCTCGTTGGCCTTTAAGCCCAGCATGATCATAAATAACAGTACAAAAGGCTCTCATGGTGCCCAATGAAGCATATACTTTCCTTGAAACAAATATGCAGCACAGATAGACTACAAGCAGAGGAATTTACAAAGGAATTGCTGCAACAGGATAACTAATGCTAAAAAAGCATAATCCTGAGCATCATAATAATAATAATAATAATAATAATAATAATAATAATAATAATAATAATAATAATAATAATTTTATTACTTGAAAAGAAAAAAGGTACAGAATCAGGCCTGCCAAAGCCACATCGGGCTTGTCTGGCTACGCTTATTAAGCCAAGAAATTGCAGTGAAATAAACTATACTACTGCCAAAATAATCTAAACTATAACATGATGACTCTGCATTTGAACAAATGTACTCCACAGGAATACTTTTGCCAAAACCTACCCATGAGTCTTCAAGCGTGAGTGGAATCGAGAAAATACAACATACCTTGAAATTGCATTGCTGTCCATCTGCTCTTCCAACTCTTTCAGTTCGTCACCAAGCCCGGAAATGGGGTGCAGAGACTGTGGAACACCACCACTGCCAGGTGACAACTGAGGAAAAGACATAGCAACAGATCAATCCATTTGCCACTGTAATCAAGCGCCATACACGCAGAGCAAACTGCAGTCTATGGAGATAAAGGTGAAGAGCAATTGTCGAGCCCGCCCTGTGACAGGAAAAAAAGATGGAGATCTGGGTGGAAGTAGCATGCTACATGTGTAGCAATACAAACGTGAAAGTTTTTACATTCCTTGCTCAAATATGAGTGAACAAGATCACCTCAATAGCACAAATATTTCTATAAAAAATATTAAAAAAAAAGTTTTTAAAGATTACTTATATAAAGTTACTAAATTGCTCCTAATTAATGGTTCTGAGGTTTCATTGGAATTTCACTGCGTAACACACCATTCCAGAGCAGTGCCATGGCATTGCAACCAGACATGAATGAGCTTGTGAGTGTATGATTGTTGATCGAGCCATTGGAGAGGGGTGAGAGTGACGGTGGTGATGCAATTGTTCAGTCTTTGGAAAACAAAGCCTCACTCACAGTACCACTAAAAAACATTTTGAGAAAAGCTCCAAATCCATTGCGTCCTATTAAACTTCTACTGCATCACAAAATGCATTTCCTAGACTTAAGAAAAGGTTCCCACCACTTGCATCTTACTTCAACCAATCAAATAGATTAAAAAAAAAAAAGAAAAAGAAGCTAAACATGAAGATACCTAGGTCAGCCAGCCCATCATCGCCTACAACAAAGTCGATCTCCCCCCCTTCTTATTGATTCTTATATTTTTATAAAAATAAAGTTTAACTATATTTATCTGGTAGAATATAGTAGCTTTGCTAAATAATGGAATGCTAGTTACATGCTGCACTGCAGTTCACACTTACGGATGTCAGCAGCTCTTTGCTTGATGGGTGGCTGTACTGACCCTGCAGAAGATGACGCTGGAAGAACATTTGGATATTGGCACCTCCGTCCGATGCTCGTCGCCCAAATCCGCCAACTACAAAAAGACAACACAAGTGTGAGAAGGCACCCTACAGAAAGTATCCAAGTTTTTCACCGTATACCTTCCGCAGACATTAATGTGAATGGATTTCTTTCCGTAAAACACAGTGCCTGATAGTGTGGCCGCGTAGTCGGAAATTTGCCAGCCGAGATGAGATGCTAGTGCTCTTCATCTTAACCTCTTGGCCAAGAGAAAAAAAATTGCGGTGGCTTAGCTCGGCTACGCCAGGATATACGTAGCGTGAGCTTTTGCGCACAAAATGAGAGGCGCTATCAAGCGGCTCTGGTGCAGCGTCAGACTTGGCTACTGTGCAACGGAGGCGCACAGCTGACACGCGGCGGTGCCAGTGTGTCTGCAGCGGCTATGACGTCACTCCTCTAAAGTGCGCAGACCGGCGAGGCGCGCGTGGTAGCGGCGGTAGCTCCGGCGCGCCAGCTGTGCGCCATGCGACGTCACTGCTCCTCGCGCATGCGCAGACCGGCGAGACGCACGCAGCGGCGGCGGAGGCTCTGGCGCGCCAGCTGTGCGCCGTGTGAAGTCACTGCTCCTCGTGCTTGTGCAGCACAGCTCTTTGACAGCCACGCGAAACTGCTCAACCTCGGCCAGTGTAGCTCACGCTACTAAAGTAGAGAAAGCAGGCTCAAATTGGGCTGCGTCTCGGCACAACTTAGCAAAGAAAAAAAACAGACTCCGACAAACTAATCGGAACGTAAGGATGAGGCAGACCACAACATGGTGTTGGTGCGCGCTCCTCCAATAGAAAGCTGTCGCGTGCTTTGCTCCACTGCTCTAAAGGCTGGTTCACACATTTGCATTTGATGACTCTGCTTGAGCGCATTGCATTTCATCCTAACTACTAAACACACTGGCACCATCAGCCCTGAAACCCTTTCGATCAGCACATATATTTTAGTAATCTTTTACGCATCATTCTTCCACTATGGACTGAAAGTAATTCTTGCAATGTTATAAGGAACCATTTCTTATAAAGTGCCTAGGTTTGACCTCACAACTACAATGAAACCTCCGGTCTAGTTAGATGAAGTACCCGGGCTACCTGACAGACAGCGCTAGCGTGCCAGTCTATTCTCTTGTTGTAAGTGATTACAAGAGAACCCGATACCCTTGAGCACAGTCAAATGTGAAAGTGGGAACCAGCCTTAACCGTCTCATGGAGGACTTGGCTTTTGACACTTTGCCAAGATGCAAGATATATATAAGCCTCGACAATGTGCGCGCCGCAGCTGCTGAAAGGGTCCTCCTCCACCTTGGTTGCAAAAGGCGCAACCGGAGGACTCCTCAATATGCGGCTAATGGCAGCCTGTCGCGGGCCTGGTTTCCCACGCTTCTCTATGGAAGACACGCTAGTTTTTAATGTTGTTTTCCGGGGTGCACTGTGTCATGAAGAACTTGGCACTTGTGCTATGCACGTTGCTTAGACACTCCTTCGCCACTGATCCTAGTTTCGTGCCTCAACAACGGCAATAATAGTTTTATGAACATGTTGAAGCGGAGACATCTTTGGCGCAGCGTTCGCACCAGCGTCTGTCAAGGTCGCAGGAACTCTGAGCGGGAAGAGTGCGCACCCGGAATGCGACGCTTTTAATACGAAAGCATTAACTATTTCGTGGAGCGAGCTGACGTCATCAGTTCGAAGCGTGAAAACGGCACCTAGTTTCCTTCAATTCCATTGGCCGCTGCGCTCGTCAGTTTTCACGACTGCTCACCCCATGGCGCTGCGCGCCCATGAGGGCGCCGTTAACGTGGAACGTCCCAGGTCAGCGAGCCCAGGGGAGCACGTGCGCCAACCGGCGACGAAAAGTATACAGCAGACGAAAAAGGGAGCAGACAAGTGGTTTGCATGCTTTCACATTCACAACTCATAAGTGCTTAGGTGTACCTCAAGTATTTTTTTTTTTCTTCATGCGTTTCTTTTCCTTATAGTTACAGGCGTCTGCACAGCGTGGACGCCGTCGGCCGAGGCTACTCGGGCGCGTGCCGAGAAGACTTCATCCGGTCCATTGCGGCGTGTCCTCGCCTACATACACCTTACACCGTGCCCTCTGCCAAGCGATGCCAAAACCGAGTGGGGTCGAGGGGTGGCACGTGCGAGCCCACCCGAGGCTGCACGCAGTAGCTGGGGCAGCCACATTCCGTTCCAACTCACAGGCGCCCATAGCGGGAGGGGGCTTGAGCAGGTGCTGATCCTTGACGGAGAAGTTCTGCGGGGGCTGGTTCTGCACCCTCGGCAGGTTCAGGGGCAGGTTGGTGTGGGGCAGGGCGCTCAGGGGCAAGGGAGGAGCACGGGTGCCTGCCCCCACCAGTGGGACCTCAGCTCCGCACCCTCCTTCGTGCTGGGGGTCTCCAGGACCCACAGTGTGCCTCCGCACCACGGGCAGCAGCTGCTGCTCGGGACCAAACTCCTCGCTGTCCGACTCCAGCTCTATCTCCCCAAACTGGAACAGAGGACACGTCCATGGACGACGATTTAGGGGGGTACCTACAGTCGTTGACGAAATGAGAGCAGCAGGGCACGTCTTTCGAATGCCCGGCTTCCAGCGTGTGCTCCGTGCCTTTCACTACACTTTGGCCTCATGCGCATGACCGAGGTGCACAAGAACTCGAGGCATTGTCAAAGGCAGGATCCTCGCGCTGAAGGTGGGGCAACCGAAGCTCCTCCCTGTCATTTTTACTTTGTCAGCAACTGTGCGGAGCGCGAATTCGTCTGCTTCTTGCGCAAGTGAAATCAGAACGCTGAGCTCCGATTGGCTCGATTGGAGGAATAGTGGGTAGACATCAAGGTAGCTAGCATTTAGGTCCACCCACTACCCTTTCAATTGGAGCCAATCAGAGCTCAGTGTTCTGACCTCACCGCAAGAAGCAGACGAAATTGCGCTCCGCATGGCCGCACAATCAGATCGTCGCACGCTGCCCTGCGAGTCATTAATCATTTAACTACAGCAGAGCTTATCGTAGGAGACTTTCGCAGAGTTGGAAATAGTATAACAGTCCAGCAGCGAAACAAATACTTTTCACATAGCCTCGACAGTGGTCATATCATGTTCGGTGATTTGACGACGGCCATCTACTGTTGGTGTGATGTCTAAATTAGAGGTCACTCTGTTTGGCTTCTGTCAAATCTTAGCGGTGGCATGCCTTCCGTCTTCTTTCTTGTCTCTGTGTGGATGCCTGGCATATTGCTGTACCCTTATTCGAATAAACCCAGCTGCATTTGAGATTTCGGTCATCTTGTTCATTATTGTATTTCTCCGTGTCTAGAAATTTAGATTACGATGTTTCCTAACCAGCTCACCTGCAATTTTCGCTTCGTGCATACCGGATGTTTGAAAATAAAACTACTAGTAAAATAAGTAACTTCTAAAAATCTATGGCAAATGCATACCGAGTTAAAGGAGCAGTAAAGTAGATTTTGAGTAAATTTTTTATGGCGATAACTCAATATACATGCCCAAAGAGTCTTAAAAAACTAAAAACTACGATCATGTGTGGCATTTCTTCTATTAAAAATGTGATAAAACATCACAAAATGTTTTTTTAAAGATACATCAAAAAAAAAAAGAAGTGAGTCGGAATGTATCACATTTGTAATAAAGAAAAATGCCAAGCAAAACCGTAATTTCGGATATTTTGAGGACGCTTAGGGCACGCAGACAGAGTTTGTGCCATGAAAGCATGATCTCAAAAACCACTTTAGTGTCCTTTCAAGGTTTCCCAAGCTGTCTTTTTCACTAGTCCCATTGCATAGCTAAAATTTCAGGCTCCAAGTCAGTCTGTCTCGGAACTAAACAAAATAAAACAGCTATTTTCAATAGCAGGGCGAGAGCAAAGAAGCCCATATCGAAAAGAGATGCTTCTTTTTCTTTCACGGCTCGAAGAAATGGTACTTCCTGTGCCATCTTTACCACAGGCAGTGCCAAGAGTAGACAAGATGGATAATGCACTGGACCCAATGCCAAAAAGCTCTAATTTTACATACTTGTTTGCACTCAGGCTGCATTAGTCTATGGCGGCCTATTCTAAGTTGTCCTAACTTGGTACAATTGGAGGCTCTACATTACAGAGCCCTTCTACATCTCACTTTTTCGTACAGGACAGACTCGTGGGTCAAGCGTGCCTAGGGGCTTGTTGGATACAGCAGTGGAGATGGACTGACCTTTTCTAGAGACTGGTCTCCCATCAGCATGGGGTGCAGCTCAGGCATGGGGCTCACAGTCAGCACTGGGCTGGGAACGAGGTTTTGCTGCTGCTGTTCTGCATCCCCATCTACAGGCTGGGGACTCTTCTCCACTGGGAAGTCACAGAGCCAGAAAGAACAGTAGTTAACAGCATTCTGACCAGCACGTAACACT
Source organism: Ixodes scapularis (assembly GCF_016920785.2). Classification (NCBI taxonomy): domain Eukaryota; kingdom Metazoa; phylum Arthropoda; class Arachnida; order Ixodida; family Ixodidae; genus Ixodes; species Ixodes scapularis. The sequence goes on along the minus strand of NW_024609835.1, from coordinate 61,405,922 downwards.
GCTAATATGAATCCAATGCCTTAAGTTCCTTGCATTTTGCTCGCGCGCCTGTCGGGCAACATGGCCCAAATGGCTAATATGCTAGAATCTAAAAACAGATATGCTAGAATGCCTAGAACAGGCAACAGAAACCATTCATATAGTGATCTCCTGAGTGCTGGCATCATTGCGTACTGGTTACCTGCACTGAGCCCCAATTATGTTCTAGAGCAGAAGGTACTGGGGTTTCTGGGATCCAAACAAAATGCTTCCAATCAAAGGTTGTGACCGTCTAGACCGGGACCATTTTGTTTGGATCTTGGAAACCCGAATACACCTTCTGCTCTAGCACATTATTGGGGCTCAGTTCAGGAAATTGGAACACACTGATGTCTGAACGGTCACAATCTACTATTGGGACAGTTTTAATCAGGACCCTTAAATAAACTGCACTGCAAAGGATTACAAATAACGACACTGAAACTCAACATACAGAAATAAGTTCAAACTGACAACAGTTTATTTTTCCTTTCACACAAAAATGAAAGAAAAACATGAAAAGAGGAAAAAGAAGGAAAGAAGTGAAAAACATAAATAAAGAATGAAAAATTGTTTTGCGATTTCCGTCATCAAAAACGTTTAAACCTATGCAGTGATAGATTCAGAGAGGGGTCCGGGTGTCCTAACCCCCCTCTCGAATTCTGCATGTGTAAAAATCTAGGAAGGGAGGGGGTTCAAACATATAATACGCTAACCCTCCCTCTGAAAATACCTGCGTCCGCCCCTGAACCTACGTTATTGTCACTGAGGCATGTGTGTGCATGACAATGGTGTAGGTTTAAGTGTCGTGGATGATGGAAACTGCAAAACAGTCCTTCATTCTTCATCTGTTTCGCGTTTCTCTCCCTTCCTTTCCCTTTCTTATTTTTGAAATTTTTTTCCCCTGCTTTTGTGTGGGGTTAAATATGAACAGTTGTTACTTTGCACCTATTGTCCCAGGGTGATTATGGTACTATTTGCAATCCTTTGCAGTAGGGTTACCAACTCCTCCATGAGGGAAGTCGGGACGGGGGGGGGGGGGGGGGAGGAAGAAACACATAAAAACAAGCAAAGTCGGTTCTTTATTAATGTGACATCTCAGTTTCACTTGCATATAACTCCATCGTTTCTTTATTGTTGTGCCCTCTTGAACCAGTACTTCTCCTGACTTCTTGCTGCTCGTAACACTTCCTCTTGCTTAATGACGTAGTCATAGAAGTTGTCGCACTTCAGGCGCAAGTTCAGCGTTACTTGCAGCTCTGTCTGTACAAGTTCAACACGCATACGGTTTCTGTCGTCTCTCTACAGACTCTTCATAACTGAGAATACCCTCTCCACGGGGGCGTTGCTGACGGGGATAGAAAGCACAAATTCCCCAAGCTTGAGGAGGTTTGGTGCATCACAGCTCTTGAAAGACTCTACCCACTTCAAGTCAGCCGGTTGATCTTGCGCTAATAAATTAGGCGTTGCAGTGCGGAGAATGTCAAACTCCTCATAGAGATGGTCACCATCGAGTTTCAGTCCTGTCGCATCGACAGCACGCATGAGTTCGTCAAAAGTGAACTCCCGTTTTAAGCCGAGCACCGAAAGTGCCATCAGTGGAGAACTGTCAAATGAAAACCATTTCTCCAGATACTGAACACTTCGCTCATACACCCTCGCAGCATCAGTGCAGAATGTGTTTCGCTCGTGCTGCGTCAGCATTTTTAGAGCCTGGTGCACCTTGAAACCATAGAACTTATCACTGGCTCTCGTCTTCAGGCTTGTTCTCATGGAATTCATGATTTCATAAAGGTCGGTGGAGTGAGTGGACTGGCTCTCAAGCCTCTTGATGTTGGTCAGAACCAAGTACATGAAATGATGCAAGAAGTACATGTAGCACATTGGCAGAGAGATGTCATTGTCACTGGAGAGCTCGTTTTCTTGGTTGAAGATGAACTTCCAAATGAGGGGATTTGTCTCGTCCTCTCCGTGCGACAGGAAATAAACACGTACAGCCTTCCAGTTTTTGATCAGCCTGTCAAGAGCAGGAAATAGTGACAACCACCTGATTGGAAGGTGCCTCAGAAGACTGCTATACTCGTCTTCGTCGATGAGCTCAAAGCAACTCTTGAGTTCTTCTACCTTCTTTGCTGATGAGGAAAACTCATTGTAGACTTTAATGACCAGGCTGTCCACATCATATCTCAAAAGCCTGCATAAGAATTTGGCCATGTTGTGCAGGACGTGACAGTTACAGTTGGCTGGGATCAGATGAGGGTTAGACAACTTCAGGTTCTCAAACACCAAATGATGTCTTCCATAGTTTACCGAAGCATTGTCAGCTGAATATGCAGAGACGTCTTCAATCCGCAGTGAGTTCTTCAAAAGTACAGCCATCAGACGATTTGTGACTCCATCAGCTGTCTCGTCATGGTCAGCATAGAAGTCAAGCAGACCTTCCAAAACGCCACGCTCTTTCGAGAAGTATCTTAGTAATACTGGAAAACACTTGATGTTGCCTTTGTTTGAGGCGTCAGTGGCAATTGAAAATGCCTTGTGGTCACGGATGTCATTCAAGAGAGTCTCGACGGAATGTGGAACGAGTACACTCTCCACAATGCTCTCGCACTTCGTGCGGCCACAGTGTATTTTACTACTGGGCTTAGAGTCTGCGAAAACCTTACTTGTCAACTTCAAAGTGCAGTCTGTGGACAGGTAGCTGTGGTGGTGAACAGCTCCGTGGTAGGCAAAGCTGACTTCAGCAGCTGTAGTCATCTTCTCTTGAGAGGAATTCTTAGCAACGAAAAAGTTTGCGATGCACTCATTCTTGTTTTTCGCGTGAACGGAGCCCTTGTGCTTGCTTGACTGCATATGCCTTCTTATGGCGCCAATGCCTTCGCTTTTCACCGAAAATTCAGATGGACATACCTTGCATCTTGCCATGCCTGCTGTTTCTCCTTTGGCTAGCCACTGCTTAAACACCGTGTCCGCCAACCACTCGTCGTTGAAAGCGAATTGCCTTTTAACCCTTTTTGCGGTTTTCGGAGTCGCAGAGCAGCTGCTCCACGGTTCGTTTTCTTCTTCGGAACTTCCACCGATTCTGGCACTCGCCTCGTGGTCCTGTGGACTAAACATCGTCGTACTGTTCCGGGCCTCCGGCATCAAATGTTCACACAAGAGCTCAAGAGCACATGTTCCGAACTTCCTATGACAGCCACGGGCCACTGTGAAGAAAGTACAAGACGACGGACAAAGGAGACATAAAGGGGTTTATACAATGATGATGATAGCGAGCGCAATCGGCCGCGGCACCAGCAGCGCCAGTTACGCTCCAATTTCCGGCTTGCCAAGTGACTAAAGCCTCTCACAGCCAACGCTAGCCGCCGCAGCATTCCTTCGTGCGATTCGTGCTATGCTGCGTGATGCGCGTTGTTGGGCGTGCGTCGTGCGTTGGTTCACATATAAAAATTGCTAAGTGGACGGTCTGGACCAAATCCGGGACATATAGCTGTCCCGACAGGGACGATGCGGGACTCGGGACACTTCATGAAAAGCCGGGACAGTCCCGCAAAATCCGGGACGGTTGGTAACCCTACTTTGCAGTGGAGTTAGTCATAGCATGAAAAACCAACAGGCCCAATCCCAAGCACTGTTGACCAGGAGCGTTTTAAAGATTTGCCCATTCTGAAGAGTGGGATCTACCATAAAGTATCGAGCAAGCACCTACCAAAAAGTTCAATATTATCCCGAAAAATGGGTTGGGCACCTGTTAGGTTCAAGAACGAAATAGCAGAACGGGCATGTGGCAGGGCAGGCCCCTGCTTGGCTCTTGTTTGGTCCGGCAAAGTGGTATAGCGCCGCATGTGGCCAAGTCGGCAGTGTATGCGGCTCCCACGCAGAGTGTGCAGGTTTAACACCCACTAGCCCAGTTTTTCATTTTATTATTAATGCGATACTACCGAGAATGAACTAAAACTTTCCAGCAAAGTACTAGAAAGTTTTAGTTCATTCTCGGTACTTATCGCATTTCCTAGGTAGAACCTTCCTGAACCTAGAGAATGTATAAAAGCAACCCTAGCATGCTGCATTGCGTCGGTCATATGCCAGCAATCGATCCTGTTGTTACGTAGAGAGCGACACCTGCGACGTGAGTTACTGCATTTGTATTATGGCACAAAGTCGTCACATTAGACCTTTTGTTTTCCAAGTCTACTCCTTCCTCGTCCTCTGCCATTCGTGACAAAAGGAGCAATATAGATGTCCGACGGATCCCATATAAAGCAATCAAGCTTTACCACCTCGCGCCGGTACATGCCCGTAAAGCTTCACTACTTTACTCGAGTGTGCTTGCTGAAGCTGCTGACGCAAAGGAGCATCTGAGTTAGCTCGGTGGGCTCAGATGTTTGCTGGGGTGGGCGTTTGAGGCCTTTGCTCATGTTTCAAACGCTTCGAAGTATGGTGTGAGCACTTAATGTGACATAGGTGCATGTTCGGTATTTAACATTAACCTGATGTTCCTAGACCCAGAAATTGCGCGATGTAAACTTGCAATGCCAGCACGGCCAAAAAGATGCAGACAATCACTTGGAGTGCGAGGGGGGCTCACCAATGCCAGTGGTGATGCTGGACTTGCGTTGGGGCTGTGCAGTCAGGGGCAAGTTTTGTGGTAGCAGAGCCCTCTTCTGCTGGTTCTGCAGCTTGTCATACAGCAGGTGGTAGATGGCACTGTAGTGGTCAAAACGCTTCTCCTGCACAGACTGGGAACAGAGTAGCAAGAATTACCCTTCCTGCTGACAGCTAAGATGACTCAGCCATGCAGGGCCTGTAGATTAGGACTTGAAGTTTCTGCAACAGAACTGTTTGTACACTGGCACTGGGGGAGCTTACATTGACAGCACAGTTATGTAAACTTCAAATTATGTTTCTCCATAAGTGAAAACATATTCAATAGTGTTATGCAAATATTAAATTTTCTAAAAGTAGTTTCGAATAATATCCTATTCAATATTTACTTCGAGATGAACTGCAATATTTAAATTTTTCTAAGTGTTGATTGCGGTGGCACACTTCTTACCGAACACCAGTGCACCGCAGAGAAGCAACACCTGCCGAGCCCGCTTCCGCAGATGTTGCTTCTCCGCAGTGCACCGGAGCTTGATAAGAAACAAACTCAACGAGGCTAATTTGCCGCAATCAACATTTAGAAAAGAATAAATATTGCCACTGTGTGCTTAGGAGATTAGCACACTTTCAAAAATGGATGGTGCATACGTGCAGCTGGTATATTAAAAAAAAAACTTAAACTTTGGGACTTGATATTTACACTGAATGTAAATTTCAAAAATTAAACTGTGGCTATTATGCAAGAATATATGTTAGCAGAAATGTCCTGAAACCTGTGTCTATCATTCATGATTGCCTTTTCTTTTCTCACATTGGAGATGTAAGAAGAGGCATTTTCATAAAGTAGTAAAATTTATAAGTCCCCTCGATAAGGTATAGCTGGACATCTCTACAGGTTTAATCTTATTTTAAATGCATCATTTATTTGCCATCACAATGTAGGCATTGGAGTTTCTGATGCCACACTCTATAGTGTATACCTATAGTTGGATGAACTGGAAGCTCGAGAACAACCTTCACCAGTTCAGCTAGGTTTACGTTTAAGGATGGCGCGCAGTAGTGAAAGGCGAATATTTGGCCAAGACCACTATTCGCTTTGGATTCAAAATCCACTGTATGCACGTGCCTAATAAAAAAAATAAAAAAAAATGGAATGTTTATGCATGGCTACTATAGAGTAATAATTTTAAGTTAAAAGCAGTCAAACCACATCTTGACTAATCCCTATTCATAAAGACGTCTGGAGAACTGCAGGGAACTCATTATATGCAGATTGCCCTATAAACCTCTGTTAAAGGGACACTGACACCCCCCCAAATTTTTTTTTAATTTTTTGCCAGGCGCTTTATTATGATGTCGGAGGACTACCCAATTAATATTTTGCAACAGAGTAGCGTATTTTTTTAATAAAGCCAAAAGACGCAACTGCTCGAAACCGAAACCGAAACCCGACGGAGGTCGGAGAAGTGGAGAGAAGAGAGCGAGTGGCGGAAGTCACGTGGCTAACCTGACCGTGCGTTTTTTTTTTTTTTTTTTCTCCTTCCCGGTAGCAGACGACATGCGGCGTACGGAAGCTGTTCGCCGTGGGATTCTTCTGCAGTTATGTATGTTCCGCTCGTTGTTCTGTACTCTAAGATGAGTTGTTTTGTATATTGAGGTGTTGGAGATGGGTAGTGAGTGCCCGTGGTGAATTTTGATCGGCTCCGAAAAGAATACACCCAAGATGTTGCGTGAAGAGCTGGCTCACATGTCCTGCGTCCGAAACAGAAGTGGCATTGTGCGACAGAGTTTCCGAAAGATCAACGGGATCGGGACCAATGGCTGGCTGCAATTCCTGTAGACCATTTACGGGCACCTCGGAAAGCGGACGTTACCTGATTTATATGCTCCTTGCATTTTGTGGAAAGTGATTACATTGAGTTCGCAGGTGTCAAAAAGGAAATCCCATACCATTTAATTCAGCGACGTGTCGTCCACAACATTTGTTTCTTATTTTTTTTTTGTTTCTTCAGTGATAATTGTAAAAAAAAAAAGAAATGTATACATCGAAAAACATATGAAAAAAAAAAAAAAAAAAAGATCCACGGGGGATCGAACCCCATCCTACGGCGTGTAAAGCGGATGTCTTTCCCACTAAGCTACTGGGGCATATGGAAACTAGGGATCTCTTTCCTTAGTACTAATTCAGCCGATAAAAAGTTTGCTACCGAGTTTTCTTTCGCAAAAGCACTCCCGGGTGGGTCGAAGTCGGGATGCACCCCGCATTGGCGACATTCTCACCTTGTAAAGAAATCGTACGCGTGCGTATTCAACTCGAAGTAGACACGTCGTGCTTGACGTTTGCGCGAGCGGTGTCTTCAGCCACGAGAAGGGAGCGACGGCTCGGTGACGTCTTCGTGCGAATCGGCTTGGTGGTCGGGCGTGTCGTACGGGATGAAGACCAATTCTTTTGATCAGTCCCAAATTTCTCTTTTAAAGGCAGACAAAATTCTCTAGTACCGCGAACGACAGTTCTGAAATAGAGGTCCCACGCCCGTCGTCCGCTGCCATCGCGTCCCTGCGAGTCCTACGATACGCGAAACGACGCACGCACAGAATGCTTCCGGTTGTCTGTGAAACTTTTTTTTCAATCAACGTATTTGCAGCTTTTTAGAAGCCACAAGAAATGGGTTTCATATTTTTTTCTATTTTACAGTTCTGAAATAGAGGTCCCACGCCCGTCGTCCGCTGCCATCGCGTCCCTGCGAGTCCTACGATACGCGAAACGACGCACGCACAGAATGCTTCCGGTTGTCTGTGAAACTTTTTTTTCAATCAACGTATTTGCAGCTTTTTAGAAGCCACAAGAAATGGGTTTCATATTTTTTTCTATTTTTAATATTGAGTGTGTGCCTTCAGTGACCCACGACTTTGATTAAATTTGGTGGTCGCATCGATACCTTAGAAAACGGCCCGTGACCGCGGAAAAGAGAGTGAGCGAGACTCGAACCGGCCAGTTCTTGATCGGCGGTTTTCGGGCGGAAAGAAACCGAATTTCGAGCCGCAAATTCTGTTCTGGGTAGTTGAGCTCTCATATGTCACGTACAACTAAAAACCTCGGCGAGCATAAATACCCTGTCAGTGTCCCTTTAATGGAAACTTTTTTCTCTGGTAATCAAATCTCCGCAAGAACTACTTTGTGCAGTGTTTGAACAATGCACAGGACTTGCTTCTCTTTTGAGGTGATAACTAGTATAGTTACACATTACAAGAGCATGCCTCTTTTGGTCCTCATATAAAAAGAGAACCAAGATCCAAAGGACCACAGGGAAGCCAAATATAAACTAAAGATGATTGATGAAACAAAGATGGTAATGCTTGCCTCAGTAAGGAAGCAGACATGTCGCAAAGCCAAACCTTTCGACAAAATATTCTCCACATGGCTTCCCAGAATTCAACTGAAGTTACTAATTTAAAACAGAATAAAATTAACCTTCGAGCTACTTTCTCGAACAAAGGTCAGTAGCAAAAGCGGTGGCTGAAGCAAATAATTCATAAATTCTGATTTTTTTTCCAAAGTTGGACAGTTACCTTGTCGCTTGTCACACGAATGTGTAGCTATATCCTGTGTCTTCAGGCAGAACTGATAACCATCACCACCGAACGCAGTATGCCTTCTGTGTTACTTTTTTTTTTCTAGTGGTGCTTAGCCCTATATAAAGACCATCACACTGCCGCATCGTCTTCCCTCGCTTTTGACGGAGAATCAGCCCGGAATTCCAACTGTATTGCCTGATTCCTGTGACAGACTCCTCGCCGTGGCTTCAAGCCTGGTTCGGTCCAACACAACAGAGGAGACAGGTTTCGGCAGAACAACAGCCAAAACAACCTTTTTGCTGATATTGCTCATTGTTGCCACACAATTCTATAACTATAACTGCAATATCAAAGCTACTAAATAAACAATCCAATTATTAAGGCCTAACTTATCAATAAAAGAAGTGTGCAATAAAGTATTTTTGTATTATAATATTATTATTATTATTATAAGTTAGCAGTAGAAGGGTTAGCTGGAGGCCCAGTGCGAAGCATGCAGCACACATGAGAGCTACTGCCCACCTGCTCGATCTGTTCCCTGGTAATGTGCGGCAGCTGGAGCATGTGCTGAAGCACAATGGCGTCGACCATCTCCCCATCCTCCGAGGCAGAGGGGGCCTTCCCGCAGCGCTCCATGAGGCGCTCGAACTCCGGGTAGGGGGCCCCCTGGCGCATCCACTTGTGCTGCACCACCTGACGCACCGTCCACCGCTTCTCGGGGTCCACCACCAGCATCTGGCGGATCAGCTGCTCGCATTCTGCACACCCCGTGCGGCCGATCCTTCAGGGCAAGTGGCAACCGAGAATGCTGAAGCAATAAACTGTGCTGCATGCTCGTTCAGACAGCGAGAAGTTAGTCGGCCCCATTGAGCATCTGGCGCCTCCGCTCTAGATGAGGAATTTTGGCAGTCCAGTACCACTGCTATCTGGGGTCTTTAACACGTGACACCACTCAGATGCACGACCACACACCTGTACAATGCTGGGACATAGCCAGTAATACGGAATGTCCATGACAGGGGATGCAGGGGCCAAAATGCATGTGTATATTATAAGTCCGGCTGGATTTCAAGGGGGGGGGAAACACCTTTCCCTGGCTATGCCACTGGTACAATGCTCATCCAGATCGAAACGAGCAGGAGTGGGCTTTGAACCCAGGACCCCTGGTTCTGCAGCGCTAGCTTCCGCTCGACTTGTGATCTGAACAGCAGTGCACCAACATTTGCGGCCACCGATCATAGCTGAAGTGGTCGCGAATCAATTATTTTGAGATGTGTTACCGCTCATCTTAAAGAGTACCTGGAACAGGTGCCGGGAACACGTCTCCAAGCGGCAGTTCAGCATCCTACAGCACCCATGCGTCAAAAGTGGGCCCAGAGTGGCAACAAATTACATCGCAGGCATCACCGTGTCATGCTGCCCCATGTCGCGATCCCGGCGCTTGATTGCAGAGGTTTCGCCAAACAGACGAGCGAGTGCAAGTGTCGCCGTCGACCATAGCATCTCATCTCGTCCGATTTACTTTCAGTCTGCTGTCCGATTGTAGCACAAGCTGCGATGGAACGGGCACCTGCAGCATACACCTCCGCTGCTCTGTCACTGCAGGGATCGCGGCAGGCAACGGCATGACGCACGCAACATCATCTGGTGGAAATTATGGAACCACAAATGAAGGCATGGTAAACATATCAGTTGGAGACGTGTTTCAAGCACCATTGTACTACCAGCATTCACAGAGGGAGCTTGATTGACCTATGACCAGTACTTCGTAGCTGCACGTTTTGTTGCAAAACAATCTAAGAGAAAGTCAATTATGACTCACCCGTCGTCATAAAGTAAGGAACCCTGAACTTCCCAGAGAGAACACTGGTTCGAAGGCTTTGCAACGTCTTTCCGTCAAACGGTAGGGCACCGCACACAAGAACGTACAGGACGACACCCATGCTCTGAAAAAGAAAAGTGAAGGAAACAGTAATTTCCTCAAATGTTCACCGAAACAATAAGATTTCACAAATCAAATCTGCAGCCATTAGGAATAGTTAGAGTACAAAAATGAAGTTGGGAGTTGAATAGAGAGGAGAAAGCCTGAAATACTCTGCACATGCATTACAACCGAACTAGTCCTTGCATTAGGAAATTTCAAAAGGTTCAAGAGCCATGGTTATAAGAGTCCCTGTAAAGACTATTCCTTTTTGTTCTTTTGCAGTGAAGCAACATCCAGAGAAAAGGGCACTTGGCGAGGCCAAGAAAAGATGCTCCACACTTATGGCGAGGCCATGCTTGTACATTGATTTCACTACAAGCCTTACTAAAAAAAAGTCAGAGGACACCTGAGCACATCTTAAGAGTTCTTACGAATATGAAAGTAGGAATGCCGTTCTTCTGCTCCCTTAGTTCGCCTGCAGTGTAGAGGTACGGACGGCCGCGTTTCACCGGCCGACGGCCCAGCGTGCGTTCTCGTGAACAGGCCGCGCCGCGCTCGGCCGTACACCCGCTCCGGAGCTTGCCCGAATGGGTTCTGCCACCACCGCCGACCACCACTCTCTCTTACCGGCGGCCGGGCCACTGCATGCACTTCACCACCATGGAGAGGGCTTCTCTGGTGGCCTTTTTTGGAACTACACCACACGAAATTCAATGACAGCCTTGCTCTTTGATGACGCGAGCCAGCCAATAGGAGCCTATCCATCAGATTTCTACTACAGACGACATTGGAACAGGGGAAGGGCCATTTGGCGTGGCTTAATTCAAAGCTGATGACGTCGGTTTGCTCCATGGGACAGCTAATGCTTCCGTATTAAAAAATTACAGGTTTTTACTTGAGCTAGGCCATCTGCTTGGCCACAAAAACGAGCAACGAAAAAAGTTGCAATTCACACCTTTGCCAATAGCATGATAAAGCTTGAATTGCTGAAGCATTCTTATCCACTATGGTGGCCAGTGGAAGCTTTAGATACATTAAAAACCGATGCTTCCATATCGCAGCGGTACAAGTTGTGCAATAGATGGTGACCAAACTGCTCCTTATAGGCAGGGTGAAGTCTACCCATAACCTCTTGCCCAGGCATAAAATCTCCGAAAAGGTTGTGCGAACAACACTGCGTAATTAACTGCCGAATACAAGACTAAGAACCTACAAACGCATGCAGTACTAAAATGTTGCTGTGTACCCACTTTCCCAGAGAGCACAAGGAGAGCCAGTCACTGAGGTCCGCAACGAAAGGTTGGAGAGTGATGTTGGAAAATGATCTAACAAAACATTTAAACGTAATGTGACACTGAGTGTAATGTGATGCGATGTGAACTGATGATCTCGCATCGCATCAATAGAAGGGATTTCCTGATGGTGTTCCTTTCAAGGACCCTGACATCAGCAGAATGCAATCATTCGCAACTTGAAAAGGAGGCTCTGGCCTTGGTCTTCGGAGTTTCAAAATTTGGAGATTATCTCTTCGGCAACCGCTTCACACTGGTAACAGACGACAAGCCACTAACGGCGTTGTTTCATCCGGAGCGGTCAATACCCCAAATAGTGGCAGCCAGAGTCCGAAGCTGGGCACTACTTCTCTCAGCGTAGCAATACGACATCCAGTATCAGAAGGGAAAGCAGAATGCTAATGCCGACGCACTTAGTCGCTTGCTGCTGCCAGGACAAGAGGATAACAGCAGTACAGAGCTCATGGAATACGTGCTGTACACTCAGGACCTAGACGACCAGATTTTATCAGCCCAGCAGTTGACGGCCCTGACCAACCAGGACAAGATTCTTTGGCAGGGGAAAGAATGAATTCAATGTGGGTGGCTACTGTATTTTGGCACAAATCAGCAGCCTTTCTTGCCTTACTTCGCTCGCAGAAACGAGCTCACAATTAGCCACGACCCCAGAAGAAAATCAGTCCACTTGCAGATGGATTATGCAATTGATCCCAGTTGGATCCAGCCGGAAATGAGACAATTCAGCTGGGTCCAGCTGGATAGTTTCGCTTCCAGCTGGATTCAACTGGGATCAGTTCCATAATCCATCTGCAAGTGAATGGATTTTCACCTGGGACGCCATCTACAGGGGTCATTGCGGGGTCTTACCAGAAGCGGCAAGATCATTCATACTGAAGGAGTTTCACAATACTTTTCCCAGTAACACAGCAATGAAGAGTCTGGCCCGGATAATTTTGTGGTACCCGGATTTAGATTAAAACATTTGAGATACTTGTAAAAAACTGCCTGCAATGCGTGCAGTGTTGGCCGATGGCCACAGTACAGGTACCGTCAGAGGCCAGAGACTAACGAACCCTGGTACCGCCTGCATATGGATTTTGCGGGCCCTATCGATGGAGACATGGTAACATATTGTGCTGGTCGATTCGGATACGAAGTGGACTGAGGCTGTACCACTGAAGACTGCAATAACGGGCACCACCATTGATGCCCCCAGGGGAACCTTTGCTTGTTTCGGCCTGCCTGAAACCCTTGTATCAGACGATATGGCTCCCAGTTTTCAAATGCAGCGTTGGCTCGATTTAGAAAAAAACAACATATGTGTCATATGACAACCGCACCTTATCGTCCACAATCAAATGGGCTAGTGGAACCGTTAGTTCGCACCATTAAAGAAGGTCTAAAGAAGAACAAGGAAGACATGTTCCTGATCTGCTCCAATCAAGAAAGGCAAGTCGACAGCAGAAATGTTGCTGGTATTTCAACCAAGGACGAAACTAAGAGGCTACTTTCCAGGTGACAAAGAGCCAAACGACAAAGAGTCCTCAACCAATGGATCAGTACTACTCGCTCTGGGAACACACGCCTGGTGACGTGTGTATACTGCGGTATCTACACCAGGGAGGGTGCTGCCATTGTTACCAGGTGGGTAACAACGGCGGCACTTTGATCAGCTGTGAAAGCAAGGCACTAGAAAAATGCCACACAAGCAGGAACGGGACAGCCACCCACAACAGGCTGACGGTCGAACAAAGGCTGACGAGAGGGCAGATAGCCAACAACAGCTACTAGTAGACAGCGCCGGCAGCTCCAGTGACCTAGCTGTTGGAAGCGGAGCTGGCAAATGACCCAGCGAGGCCCCGACCGTAGACGCGAAAGAGGAGTACGCCGGCTAGCTTGAATTTCAAAGGGGGAAAGAGATGTGTAGCAGAACTATGCCACGGGCTCCACGAGTGAGCCGGACAATGACGACCAGCTCTGGCATCATGCACGTGCTGCGAGCGCTGGAGTGACTGAATGAGCCATGGCAAACCGGGCAGCTGATGTAGAATAAAACCTTCGGGTTCCTACCATCCTTGTATGGTGCTTCAGTGAGCATGAGAAACATCCCAGTCGGCATCACATTGCAAATTTAATTCTTTGCGAAATTTTTTTTTTTTTTTTTTTTTTGTTTCTGCTTTTTTTGATTTACAGTTTTTCTGAGTGGTCCAAGAGAGACTACGTGCATGGGTATTTTTCTAATGTGCAGCAGGTCATGCAAGATTGTACTATAGTAGTTGAAAAGGACCGGTGATGGCATAACAAACCCGGTTCATATATCAAAAATGATGAAATGATTTCACTTACATTTCTGCTTGTTATATTATGTTTCAACGGCCATAGTTTGTAAGTGCTCCTCAGCGATCGCGCACAGAGATTATTGAGTCTGTGCTTGCTCAAGCACATCGTGGTGCAGAAGGTGGCATTCACTGGCAGCCATAGTTCAGTTCGTTCCTGCTCAGCACGAGCTTACAATTATCTTCCACAAGGCTTCTGCAACGTGCATTGTACACCACAAGATTTTAAATCTTCTCTGAAAATAAGTGGGGGTTCGTTCTGAACCTGTGCTGAGTCTGTGTTCATCCTGGTGAACTCACTTTTCAGCCAGCCACTTTATGAATGTGTATTAATATTTGCTACAGATGTTTGATATCTATAAAGCAAAGCAGTAAAACAGCTGTAGCACCTTATTTGACCTATCAAAACTGCTCCTGAAACTAGGCTAGTCGTGTGTTTTGCGGTATTGCAATACAAACTTTGTGTCACACGAGGACCATGCAACTGATCAAGGATTTCCATCATTTTCCGGTAGTTTCGGTTTTACCATAGACTTGCCGAAACAAAACTTTGAGATAGGATATCTTCAGAACTACACAAGGCATTGTAAAAAAATTACACCTTGTAGCACAGGGACTCCTCACTAAAGATAGTCGTAACCCTAAAATCAAGAAAATGTACCGGAATTACCTTTAACTTCTGTACCCTTTGTTCATGAAGAACAGCATGTGAAAGAAAAGTATAGCACACCTGCCAACCCTTGGAGATCAAAATTTATAAAATCTGCTGGCAGGAAAAAAAAAAGGAAATCATCAGAATATATTTTGTTTTCCTTATTTAAAACTTAAGTTGCATGCAACGTAAGGACAAAAAAAGTGTGCAAGTATAAAGCACAGCAGTTGATTGTGCAAGGGGTGGCAACAATTTTTTATGCCCAAGTACTACGAAGAGTTATCACTTACAGATATTTGTGTTATTTTGGCTTAATATTCAGGCACTTGTATACCTGTCGCTCTGTGAGGTGTGCATGTCCCTATGCATGGAATTGATTCACGCAGAAGTAGCAGCCCAGGGTGAGAATTGGTGCAAAAAGACTAGATGGCAAATTTTCAACTAAGGAAAAAAAATATACTCAGCAGTGCAATTGCATAGGAGCATATTTGAAAAGGCCCTCAAGCAAAGCCAGGGGGCAACTATTTTGCTGACATACAACGTTGTTCCCACAGTCCAACGCTTCACTTTTTATTTAAAATATTTTATTTCCAAAAAGAGATGCAGACAATTAGAGGCAACCGTCAATTTGGTGGTTGAGGAAAGAGCGGCATGCAACTCGAGTGCTTGCATGACAGGCGCTTTGACAGCGTAGTCCTAGGTCATAAAATATTTGTGCTCAGAGTGCATGAGCCTAGTCCCTACAGGAACAATCTTTGCTCATCGTAAGCACCAATTACTGATAATCAGGCATACTGAACAGCGGCAAGTTCCTGACGTAACTGAAGATCCGGACAAAGCAGACCCTCATGCAATCTATGAGGTTAGATATTTTTCACTGCAAGTGCGGCATAATGTCTCAAGAGACCTATTCTTCGCAGAATCCCTTTGTACAATCATAAAATATGGGTTTAACTCGTGTATTTCTAAAGAAAAATCGGGAAAGTTGGCAGGATGCAATTGCCACCTTAATGTTCAAGCCCAACGCGCAACCAGAAAGAAGGAAGACCACTCTTCAATTCCTTCTTTCCATTCCATAGACGAGGAAACCAATCCTTCTTTCGGAAGGAATCGGGTCCCAGACCAGCCCTAGGTGCAAACTGCCAAAAACCATCCTTTCCCGGAAAGAATAAAGGAAGAGTATGGGAAGAAATGGAGAACAACTGGGAAAGGGTCTTCTGCCAGACAAAAGCATTTTGCGGGACAGCTTACGAGAAAAAGCTGGTTCACACACTTGTATTTGACTGCTTGAAAGCATTGCTTTTGCTTGTAATCACTTCCAATGATATGACACACTGCCACCATTTATTATTAGCCCTGGAATCCTTTTGATCAGCGCATATATTCTTATAATTTTTTACGCTTTGTTCTGTCACTCTCATTGATAGTGCGAAGATTTGATCTCGGAAATACAGCAACACCTTCAGTCTAGTAGTTATATGAAGTTCGGAGGTGACCCCGCAGATGGCAGCAGTGTGCCACTGTGTTTGCCCGTAAGCGGTTAAAAATAGAATGCAAAGCACACGAGCACAGTCAAACACAAATGTGTGGACCAGTGAGGGAGCTGTGCAAGAGATTGTACTCACCCAAATATCAGCCTTTGGGCCATCATACTGCTTGCCTTCAAAAAGTTCAGGGGCTGCATAGGGAGGACTGCCACACCACGTGGACAACTTCTTTCCAGGCTCAAAATGGTTGCTGAAGCCGAAATCTTCGCAGGGTGAAGGAACAGAATACAGGCTCAATCCTAGGTTGGTGCTGTCACACAGCATTGCAGCCTATTTGCTAATACCTGCCCAAGTTCAGTAGCTTAAAAAATACAGAAAACAAAAAATTGCTCGTCATTATAGAAAAAGAAAGATATTGATTTATATGTACCAGATTGAGAGAACTAAATGTCGATAAACCTTAATCCCACACTTACATACAGAGTACGATGCTGCAAGTGGAAACAATTGCAATCGGCAGTTTCTTTTATAATCGAAAGTCTGTCATTCAAACTTCTGGTGTGGTGGGAAGTACTCGTATGGGCCACTTAACTGAGAGGTAAATTTTGCTGCAAGCTAATATGCTTTCGAAGTACAATCCTAAAAAAGTGCCAATGTCGTGTTCGCACTAACAGTGTCGCGCCGTGTGGAAAACAAACTACCGATATGATAATTGCGGGATGGAATTGGTATGGGCTGCTCACGAAAGAGAAACTGTCCAGAAATTTACCACTCAGAAGCAAAACAAAAAGTTTCCATTAAGAAAAATAAAAGGAAGAGGGGCACTCACCTGCTATCTTGATGTTCATCTCACTGTCAAGCAGAAGGTTCTCGGCCTTGAGGTCCCTGTGAACCACGTGCCTCTCGTGGCAGTAGTGAACGGCACTCACAATCTGCATGAACTTCTGCCTCGCTATGTCTTCCGGCATGGGGCCCGAGGCTACCAGATGATCTGCCAGAGACAGCCACAGGCGTGAGCACCGAGCACGGGCGGAAGGCACACTGTTCAGTCGGACAGAAACACTCCCGCACTGCGGAAACAACGACAGAGGCCGGACAGACCTGTAACGGCGGGACATCATGACGCGAAAGAAAAGGGGGTCGCACATTCTGTTGAGTTCGGCAGGATTGGTGGGCAATTAATGGAGATGTGTAGCTTTTAGAAGTGGACTGGAGCAAGCAAAAAATGAAAGAGTCCATGTTTTTTTTTCGAAATTGACTACCATAATTTCCGGACTATACTCTGTAGTGCTTAAAAGTTAAAATTTCACGTCGTGCAGACCATCTACAGGTGCAATAAAAGGGTATGCCTTTTTTTCAACAAGACGTAACGAGATTTTGTGATTATAATGAGACGTGACGAGATTATGACAAGACATGGAAAATTCTGTAAATTACAGAGTATGTTAATGATAATTTTTGTATTGTACAAATTCCATTTTGCGTCAGTAAAGGAGGTGTTTTTCAACGTGCGCTGTGTACATTAATATTTTACGTGCTGGGTACACACCAGGTACCAACTACATACCGGGTGTGAACTATCTAAAAAAATATTTTTGATTTTTAGGCGAAATTTTCTTTCCTCTGCAGACTACACACTGGGTGAGGATTCTAAAACTTTGGTACAGAGTTTGCTAAGAAACACTTGAATTTCTAAAATAATGCCTAAAAAAGTATGACATGCCAACTATCCACACAGAAAGAATCCCGTTTCACTTTTTCAGGGTGTCAGATGGTTGTCCTAAACAGACCGACCCACAAACGGAGCAACAAACAATATGAAAAATGGGAAAGTACTACTGATTACAGACATTTGTCACTCCACTTCAAATATAAAATTACATAGAAAATTAACAATGTATATATATACAGGGTGGCTTTCTAAGGAAGAAAACATTCAAAACAAAATGGACACTGGAAGTAAAGAAATTATTCCTGCAGAAAAACAATATTGAACGTGACAGTCGTCAGGGCATACAGAGAAAACGAGTGGCTGAATTAACTAAAATTTGCCAACTAAGCTTTTAACTATTTTTAGCTGGCATGTTTCAATTGGAGATTTGCAGCCCATGATTCATATAGGCCAGGTGAGTTGTTAGATGTTAGAAATTAAAATCCTTCGAGCTACCCATGGTGAATTTCACTAGCCCCCGCAGCTGTGCGAACGTGTGACACTAAGACGACAAAGAGCACATAATGCCCAAAGGACACTGCACCCCAAGTTGGGCCAGTCTTTCACAATGTTTGTAAAGGTCACATTCGATAATGTTATCACGCAGAAATAATTTCTTCATTTCCAGTGTCCATTTTGTTTTTAATGTACCGTACTAGATAAAAAAAAAAAGAAAAGACAAAAAAAGAACCACTCTGTCTAAGGATCAAATGCCTGAATTGAAGAACCACTCACCAAAAATTTCTCCCCTGTCTGCATATTCTGTAACCAAGTAAATCATTTTGTCCGTTTCCATTACCTGCAACAAAAATGAAAAACGGTTGAAACAGCATATATGTTACAAAAACATTCTTATATATGAATCATATCCAAGCCAGGGCCAACAAAGAACACTTACTTCTAACCTCATGTATTTTTGGCCCCAAGCAAATGAAAACATGTTCCAGAGAACACTGAACGCTTCAAACACATTAGTACAAAGAGAGAGCGTCAGTCATCATCTCTATGCAAGCCACCCTCATGTGCAAATTACAGTGAATATAGACATTTTGTACAGGGGCGCCGCCATCTTGAATTGTAGTCACTACCAGTATGGGCGACGACAAAATAGTAAAACGTTTCAATCTCTAACCAGTAAAAAAATAGAGGGGAGCCAAAACGAGAATGTGTAACGGTTAGGCTTATATCCTAAATGTCTTCTATTGGCGTGGCGACGGCAAAGTTATGTTTTCGCCCATACTGGAAGTGACGACAATTCAAGATGGCGGCGTCCTTGCGGAAAAGGTCTATACCATCTAGAAGTGACAATGTGAATGAAACAGCCAGTTCAAATCCACAGCTGATGGAAGATTCAGTCCTCTGGCTCAAAATCAGCCAAGGAATTGCTTCTAGCTTTTACTCAAAAAGGCCAAAAATTTTGCATCTGGCCTTCACTATTGGGTCTAGCTTCTGAAGATAGGTATGTCATCATTCCGTGATATGTGTTTCATTCATGGGCTGTGGAAACAAGTGAATGGTTTATTGGGCAGGACTGGCACCTTTAACTATCGAAGCATGCATGAATTGGATTTGACATGTCTAGTCTCATTTTATTAGACATCTAGGGTCAATTAAATCTGTGACACCACATAATGTTGCAGCTTCTTGAATCTATAGTCCACTGAAGCAACGTAGAAACTACCATGCTGAACTAATTTCCTCCTTTTCTGCAGAGACAAAATTCTCAGGAGTCAGATAGCACTTTTAAGTACTTTTGTTGTTTACTTTTAACATGAAGCTTTCTTCAAATAGTGCTGGTAAAACACAGTGTAAATAAGAGTCGGGACATTGAAAATACAGCCATGACTTATTAACATAGACCCCAGCAATATGATACCCACTATTTGGGCACACCACTTGGGGGCTGACCATTCCCCGTTCAAATTCTGTCCACATCAATATAGAAATCCACAGCCCACGGTCAGCTATGGGAACAAATGTGACATGGTTTTTTTTCCAAAAGATCAACAAAAACATTAAAGGGGCGGTGCAATGATTTTAACATTGAACGAATGTGCAGCTTGTATTTTTTATATTGTTTACTTCGGCATAAGTAAGAGAAAAAGTGCCACCATACCCTGAAATACCTCTATTTCGTTGCGTAATCGTAAAATAAAAAACACTTTTTTTCCCAACCTGCGGCCACATGGTGGCCGCAAATGGAACCTGTGGTGTGACGTCATTCGGAGTGGTTTTTGTAAGTGATAGTGTTAGGCAATTGTAAGCTTGATTTAAGGTTAAGTTTAAAAAATCTTGTTGTTTAGGCATGCAGAAACGCTTCAAAAGCCTAATATTGCCGCTAAAAGGGTATGAATTATTTGTGGCGCCATCTACTGCAAGTCAACAAAACCTGCCGTCGCCGTCATCCGTCGACGCCCGAGGCGCCTACGGCGGCTACACGAGCAACCCGGACGTTTTGTCTTTCCCTCGCTCGACGGAGTGCGTTGGTCGTGGTCCGTAGTATCGTGGTATTGTTATTGTTCCTGGTGTCTCGACCTCGACTTCGACTTTGACTGCCCGCCGCATCGCAAGCATCTTGCGCTCGACGTCGCTCAGGCCGTCCGCCCATGCCGCCATGTTGGTCGGGAATCGGCGGGAGAGCGGGAGAGCGGCGAGCCTGGCGAGCCGGCGAGCGCTGGGGAAACGGGAGCCAGAAGAACCCAACCGGAAACCAACGCCACTCCGAATGAAGTCGCAGGCGAAGCTGGTGCCGCTTCAATGTTGAGTTGAGGGGTGCCAGAGATACCAATTTTCTTTTACTTTTTTTAATGAAAACTAGGGCAAGCAGGAAAGAATAGTTTTCGGTCCTTTGTTTTATATGCGGCCGGGATCAATTCCCGCAATTAATTAGCCAAAGTCCGCAGATTGTTGCACCGTCCCTTTAAAAAAAAAGAATTGATGAAGTCATTGGGGCAGAGAGTATATCCCCCGACCTATGCCATATTGTCTTCAAAGTGCACCCTCAGCAAAAGAGAAGACACGGGCACAAAACAGTGGTTTGAATTTTTGGGGCTTTCAGGCCAAAGGGGTCAGTTGCCACTTTCTCCCCAAAAAGGGCAATGCAGAACACTTCCGTGGTCATTTAGAAGTAGTAAAGGCATAACGTAAGAATGGTCAGAGACCATGACAAGCAAAAAGTTAAGCTGACAGATTTCCATTTAACTGAAAATGAAATATATATATGTAGGTTTCAAGTGGTCCACGTGTATGTAAATCTCATAATTTTTCAGCAAAATAAACAGTGGATTTTGTCGAAACACTTGTCTATTATTTGTGCTTTTTACTTTGATTAGTGTGATTTGGACAAATCGCACTAAAGATGATTTTTCTGGGGAACAAAGGAATATACTAGTCTGAAGAAAAGCAAAAGCAGGCCTTTTATAAAAGAAAAAAAAAAGTGCTAGAAATTAAGCTATGAGGGTTGTGGAACAAAATGAATTAGAAGTGTATAATAGGGAAGATGCTCTTACATGAATGTTCCATGTAGGGAAAACTGTGCGCTATGTTAGCTAAAAATGATACTAAACATATTGCCTGCAAAATCAACTGCCTCTAAACATACAATTTGGCACACTTTCATTTATAATTCACCTGATTTTTAGCAGCTCAGCATAGAGGCTAACACTAGAGATCCAGTAAGAGCTATAAAGATCTTTCTGACTTTAAAAGGAGCATTTTGACAACTGGCGAGAAATCTGGCGGCTGTGATTGGCCAACGCCGCACTTGACCTTGGCGCCTGACAATCAGAGCCGCCGGAATTCTCGCCGACTTCTTTGCCAATTGTCCAGATTAGGGCCCCTGCTTCCCAATACTCTTTTTGCTGTAGGGCACCTACAAACACATTGAACTAAGTCACTTTAAGGCTAACAATGCTCAAGATGACCAATCACCAACCGAAGTTGAATCCCACAAGCCAAATGTCTTTTGCAGTATGCACTCAAGTGAGCATTAAGAAGGATTTCAAAATTAAAGAGTTCCAAAAAAAATCAACCAAAGCACCAAAGGAAAGTATTCTTTTAGAACTTAGCGACAAAAATCAATTGTGAAACATATCCACTAAAACTAAAAGAAAAAGAACAGTACTGATAACACTAACCTTAAGTACCATTAGAGGCTCAGAGCCCATAAAAAGATTCCATGTATTGTTAGATGAGTGAGACAGTCAGTCTTACTGCCAGGGTGACTCTCGAAGGAAAGGAAACAGTGCGGGGGGTGCACGGACTTGGTGGATATTCAAAGCAAAAGCAGACGAGGGAGGACATACAAGTGTTGAATAAAGAATGAGTAAAAAGAGCTTTGAAATGTAATTTAAATGTGATCTTAACAATACAGACTAAATTATAAAGTATGTATATATATCTATATATAATTGTACCTTACAATTGCATACAGAAAACAAAGTGGGAACAACTTTCCACCCATGTAAGAAATATTGACAAACCTGATATAGCCTAATGATATGAGGATGATGTAGGAGCTTCATGATTTGAACTTCCCTGAAGATCTTTTTCAAGTTTTCTTCATCCAGGTGTGTCTTGTCTATGATCTTGATGGCTACCTGCACACAAAAAAGAACAAAACAATTGTCAGTGAAGATTATACATTTTTAATTGAACATAAAACGTCAAGCAAAAATTTATGGAGTACTGTCTGTAAAGTTTATTTTGAGCTCAGTCCGATTCTACATGCAGATCACAGCATCTCACATGTAACAGCAGACTTCAGTACAATGGAGGGCAAAAAGTGATAGCCAGGATGCAAAGTATGAAGTTATAAGGTTAGGGTAAAACAAATATTGATTTGATTTCTTGACATTTTGGGATAATGTTCAATGTTATTCAAACAACTTAGTTGTGAAACTCTTCTCTGAAAAGGGATATCCTGTGTGTGTAAATTAATTTGACACACGAAGCAGCTGTGGCAAGTATAAATTAATTGCCAAAGCCCAGTAGGTTAACCTTGTCAGTTGCCCCCCCTCAATGCTTTTCTAATAACGAATTCCACGGGACATTTTGGAGTGCGCCGGTATCGACTTTTCGGAAGTGCGCCTATTTCACTGGACGATCGGGATCGAGACAGACGTGTTCTACTCATTATTTTGGGTCAACTCCCACTCCAGATCCCGATCCGGATTTGAAAAAAGTCGCTCCGCCAATTTCGGCGGACTCGACCGGGTGCCAGCCTTGTCGGCAACTGGACAGGAGCTCACCGGACAAAAGCTCACCTGTTTTTTCAGACCCGGACAAAAGCTCACCTAATTTGTTTTGGCTACCAGGACGAAACACGGGCTGGGATAAAGTGTGGACGTGATGGACATTGCACCATTTTTAGGAGAACTGGTACCCCATCCCATGCAAAGTCGAAAGATAAGCCGTTAGAGGCGGAGAAGCAACGATTTAAGAAAAAAATTTATGTCACCGAAATTGAGTGGAGCTGATAAGATCAAGCTTGATTGACTCAAGGTACGCAGGAGCATCCTTGTGCCAGGCCGAGGAAACTTCGTAAAGCCATGTTTTTAACCTGAAGAGCGACCGAAGAAGCGAAGTCACTCTTCGGTGACCTCACTTTTTCATTGTGCTTGTGTAACGCTCTTCCTTACTAATGCATCCGTTTTTTGGGGGTTCAGGTTACTATTTGAAGTGAATGGCTAAAAAAATTATATTGTTTCCTTCATTGTGCATCGTGAACGTAATTGAAATCAAGGATTATCTAAGGTGATGTGAAAGGGAAACTGAAGCAAAACTATAATGTACAAACCATTGAGTTGCAAATGTTTAAAAATATTTTGAAGGAACGGGGTAGGGCTCTTTGAACAAGTACAAGACAGATGACCACTTTAGACAGCTGCGCGGGATTTTAGATAGGCTGGCGTTGCTTTCACCACAGCTTGTGTTCGAAGGACTAACCTACATCTGGGAGAAGTATACCGGTGACATCGGCAACCTGCTGTACTACTTGATTGCACGTATGACAACGGCCCCTTCCGTGCCCCTTCTACGGCGGCACCCAGAGCAAATTCTTTCCTTTGCCAGACTGTGCACCGACGACGACCGGAGTTTTTCTCCAGAACCGTGGAATATGTACGACGCCACTCTTCAGGGTAAAGGCTGGACGTACACCTTCCAAGGATGGAACGCAGGGCTCCAGAAGCTCGTCGGCCACGCCCATCCAAGCGTCTGGAAGCTGATTGAATGCCTACAGCAAGATCAGGCGCTCGTTGCCGCGGCATTGACACAAGCCCGGAGAGGTGAGCCACCAGTGAATCGGGTGCGAAAAACCACCCTGCGCCTGCCGAATCGTCTCAAAAATATTTGTGAGAGGTTCCAGGTACACCCAGATCTACCAAGACAGCTGGGGGTAGCAGGGAACTGCATTCGCTCCTTACCAATCGATAAATAAACTTGTTTCCATTCTAGTCAACAAACCATGCGCCAGACAGATTTAATGTACTCCTAGCATTTTCGTGTCGCATATATGCCCCTAAGTTGTCCGCACTCGTGACCAATATGCAATTTTCTCCTGGTGAGCTTTTGTCTGGGTCTGAAAAAATGGTTGAGCTTTTGTCCGGTGAGCTTCTGTCCAGTGAGCTTTCTCGCCGTGCATCTCACTTCAAAAGAATTCATAATGGCCGCTCGCGAACTGTCGCCCACTTTTACTACTCCAGCTGCTTGATGACATTTTGCCGCCCAGTTGCTGGAGCAGCTCCTTCAGCAGCAGAGGCTCTAGTAGCAGCGACGACGCGGTTCGCTTGTATGTCCAGCATGAATTCCACTGCTTCCTCGGACCTCCGCAGAAGAGGCCGATAATTGAGACGTACTTGGACACCGTTCACGAGTATTCCGACGAAGAGGCAGGTGGGCTACGGTGATGCACATCTTTTATCGACAAGTATCTTTAATCTCATGATTAACTTCGCTCGTGTGTAGAACACGTGCCGTTAGTGCCGC